>NW_006399974.1:107418-117433 GCF_000299155.1 Elephantulus edwardii | reverse complement strand
ATAACAACAACAATAGGCACATATTGCATTGTAAAAGTCTGCTGTCAGGAGGCTCTCTAAAGTACTGGAGAGCAATGATGTCAATTTAAAGACCAAGGTGCACATGATTCAAGCCACAGTCTTTTCAGTTACTTGCTATCCATCTGAAAGCTAGACAATGAATAAGGATAATTGAAGAGGAATTGATGTCTTTGAGTTGTGTTATTGGAGAAAAGTACCAAATATCCCATGGACTGCCAAAAGAGCAAATAATATATATGTATATATGCCTTGAATAAATTACAATCATTGTGCTTCTTGGAGTCAAGAATGGTTATGGCAAACATTGTTCTCATATAATTTGGGCATATTAGGAAAGTCTATTCCTTTCAAAGTGGCATCATGCTTGGAAAGGTGGAGGGTCAGTGAAAGAGAGGAAGAGTCTCAACAAGATGGATTGACACAGTGACTACAGCAATGGACGACTCAAGTTTCTCAGAGGTTGTGAGGATGCCACAGGATAGGACAGTGTTCAGATCTGTGGCTCATACAGTCACTCTTAGTCGTAATTGACTTGATGGCATCTAACAACAATGGAGGTTAGGTGGTATCTCATAGTTATTTTGATTTGCATCTCAATGTCAATGTGTCTAATAGTTTTGCTAGTTTGGAATGGTGGCCTTGTGGTAAAGAGTTGCACTGCTAATCCAAAGACAACCCAAAGTTCAAGTCCACCAGCTGCCTCATGGGAGGAACCTGGGCTATCTCCTCCCATGTGATTTATAACCTCTAAAAATCTGCTGGAGTGTCAGCTATGAGTCTATCCTAACTCAATGGCACATAATAATGGTGTTGGAAATATTTTCATATGATTATTAGTAATTTTAGTGTCTGATCTAATAAACTATTAAGTGTTTTGCCTAATTTTTGACTGAGTTATTTGGGGTTTTTTGTTACATTTTAGAAGTTTCATGTATTTTTACTTTTATGGTGCATTTTTTTGTGTTAAGTCTTTATATTTTCCCAAATCTGTAGGATATTTTTTTCACTTTTGGATAAAGCTCTTTGATGAATATAAATATTTTAGTACATTTTTATGAGGCCTCATTTATTTATCTTGTCTTTTGCTGTTCAAACACTTTTTATATCTAATAATCATTATATAATAGATCTCACTATCTTGCATCTATATTTCCAAGTATTTTATGGTTTTACTTTTTGTATGTGTATTCTTTAATTTTTAATTGATTTTTTAAAATGGTGTGAGATTTAAATCTTGATTCATTATCCTGCATGTGAAAATTCAATTTTCCCAACTCCCTTTGTTGAAGAGATTCTTCCTTTTCCACCAAATACAATCAGCATCCTTGTTGAAAATAAGTAGACCACAGATCTATGGATTTATTTCTGTACTTTAAATTCCATTACTCTAATGTTTATTATTTTACCAGTTTCAGGTTCTTTTAATAATTGTAGCTTTATAGAATGTTTTCAGATCAGGGCATGTGAGTTCTTGTATTTTACTCCTTTCCTACTTCATTTTATTATAGCTCGGATGAAAATTTCCTGAGAAAATCTGTTTATATACATTTCAGGAATTTATACATATTTTATTTCATGATATTGGTAATACTTTACTCTTCTTTACAAATGCTACAACTACTCAGAGTCCATTACCTTTTCATATAAATTTAAGAATTGGCTCTTCCACTACTTCTAAAAAGGCTGTTGGAGTTTTATTGGAGATTGTTTTGAGTTTAAAGAACTTGAAAATATAATTTGTTGTTGTTGTTTAATGCCATCGAGTTGTAGACGACTCATAGCGACTCTATGAATGAACAGCCTGAGCACTGTTCGTACATAGAGTTTCCGGAGGCAAGCCATTTTGGAAGTGGATGCCGCTCCTGCTTCCAGGCTTGATTTAGTCGGGAAGCTCCAGCCAACACTGTCCACCATGGGTGCCCATTACCACGATTGGCACATCACTGTCACAGGCTTCAGCATCACAGCAACCACGAGTTACCTCTACAGCAACGTACAGACCAGTGCTATACCACATAGAAGAATGTTTGACAGGAAGACAATTTGAACCCTTTGGGCTTAAGGCCGCCTCGTGGTTCAAACCCTAGGCCCAGGCTGGCTAGCCTCACTCCAGGGACAGAGCAAACCTGCACATCAAACACATTCCCGGAAAAGCAGTCGGCTCCAAAAGCCTGCCATGATTCCTGCACTCCCACCACCACGCTCCTGCCTTCTAGCAAGGAGAGCTAATAATATTAAAACCCCTCTTATTCCTCTTGAGTTGAAACTGACTTGTAGTTGACCCTCTATTAGATTTTCAAGGCTGTAAATTGCGAAGGAGGGGATTATCCCTATTTCTCTCTTACAGAACTGCTCGTGAGCTCACATCATTAGAGAGGTGGGGCTTATGAGTCAGCAGCACAATTTCCTATAGACTATTCCCCCAGAGCTTCTTAAATATGATATTGGAGGAAGTAAATGCTAGTGATTAGTCAGGGCTCACTTACTGAGGAATCCTGAGAGGTGAAGTTAAAAGTTCAATTGAATACCGTCATGAGCTTTATACTACAGGCATATGTAGCCTTTAAGATTATTAGACAAACTCAAAGATATGCTTGAGTTCTATCTTTCTGTTGTCAGGAGTGAAGAGAGAATACCATAGTAGCATTGGAGAAAAAGATAGAGGAGGTAGTTGTAACTTTAGAAAACATGTTGCAGACCAACCTTTCTAGGCCTGTATAAAAGCATTATCCCTAAAAAAGAAAAAAAAAAAAATTTAAAAAAAAAAAAAAGCATTATCCCATGTTAATTATGGATTACGTTTTCTTCCATCTTGTTCTGTGTCCTGTAAGGCTCTATACTATCACTGACACCACAGCTGTGATAATAGCAAAGGTCCAGAATCACTAGTGGAGTACAAGCTCAAATTTATAAAGTTACACACCCATAGTGACATACATATGTTGTTATTGTTATGTACCAGCCCATTTTCAGAGGTAGTAAATTGCATAGGAGGAGACTGCCCAACTATATTCCATGGAGCAGCTGATGGATTTGAACCACATAGATTCAGGTTAGCAGTACAACCTCCTATCACTAGGCCACCAGAGTTCCCTGCCACAGATATAGCCCTATTTATATTCCATGGCAAATATATTTGCTTAGCAATTGTTAGGTATAAGAGTAGCAAGGAAAAGTATGATGATAGTACGGGATATCCTAAAGATCACATTTTGGTTGTTGTAGACTTATTTTCATTTTCTTCAGCTTCAGTTTGAGCTTGAATATAATTAATTGCTGGTCTGTTTCACAGGCAGCACCTTACCTGGTTTTGACTGCTGTTATTGAGTTTCTTCAATGATTCTTTCCATAGATGTATCTAACCAATTCTTGTGCAGTCTATCTGGTGAGGTCATTTGTATATTACTGTTTGTATTTTTCTAAAAATATTTGTGATTAATAAATAATTGTTTGTACAAAATTTAATACTTTGATCTCCAGCCTAATTTCTGTTATCAAGTGTATAATTTCTGACTACCAGTTCTTATTTGTTTCCAACTTCTAAATTCCATTCACCAATTATTACTAATGTATGTTGGTTGTATATTTGGCCACTTTTTACTTTGAATATAGGTAGAATTTCTTAGTTTCCTCATCTTTGGCTTTAGTTATTGGTGCGTGTAGTTGAATAATAGTTGTATTAATAGGAGGCTCATGGACTGCCAAGAGAACTAAACAGATGTGTCCTGGAGAGGGTAAAACCAAACTGCTCCTTGGAGACAAGGATTTTGAGACTCCATCTCCCATACTTGGGCATATAGTTGGAGAAACCAGTCTTTGGAGAAGAATATCATGCTTAGAAGGCCAAGGGACAGTACAGGAAAGGAAGACCCTGAATAAGATGGATTTACACATTAACTGGGGTAATAAAGATAGGTGTGTCAGAGTCAGTGAGATTGTCTCAGAATAGAGTAGGATTCAGAGCTATTGTATATAGAGTCACTATGATTCATAGTTGACTCAATGGCACTGAACATCAATAACTAGTGACTTAGTGGTAAGGAATTGCTCTGCCAACGCAAATATATGCATTTTAAAACCTCAATGACTTTGTGTAAGGAAGATGAGCCATCTCTTCCCATGTGATTAAGTGCCCTGAAAACCTGCTGGAGGATCAGCTCTGACTCAACAGTATATGACAACAATTGTGTTAATAGGTCTTTCTTCTATGTGTATGGATAGAATCCTACGACTTACAGCTTTGTATTTCAGGATAGATCTTCAAATTGTCATTTTTACTATGAATGCTACAGCCATTCTTTGTAAATATTTTAATCCAAACATAATATCTCATATGATTGTCTGATTCAATGTAGCCTATTCCAGTTTGTCTCAGTTCACTAATAGCTGCCCCTGGTCTTAGCCAGAGTCAGAGAGAATAATCCCACATAATCATATTTGTATTCCTAGAGTATCTAGAAGATAAAACAAAAGGATGAAATGAAAATATAAAAGAGCAGAATAGACTATTTCAAAGGACAGCTCAAGAAGATACAGCAAAATATTATAACAGAATGTGCAAAGATTGAGCGAATAAAATGGAAATAATTTGCTTAATATTTCTCAAGGTGAAAAACTGAAAATCAAATTCAAACTTCAAATTGCAATATTGAGAGATGGTATGGGAAAAAATCTTTAATAATTCTGGCAGCATTAAAAAAAGATGGAAGGAATACAGAGTCACTTCACCAAAAAGAATTGGTCAACATAGAAATATTTTAGGAAATATCATATGATCAAGAACGAAAGCTCATTAGGGAAGAAGTTCAAGTAATCCTGAAGGCATTGGAAAAAATAAGGCCTCAGGAATCAATAGGATAACAATTGACATGTTTCAACTAACAGATGCAGCCCTGGAGGTGCTTACCAGTTTACACCAGGCCAGCTACCTGGCTGACAAACTGGAAAAGATACATATTTGAACCCATTCCCAAGAAAGATGATCCAACAAAATGTGGAAATTATTGAACAATATTATTAAAATCACATGTAAGCAAAATCTTGCTAAAGATTATCCAGAAATGACTAGAACAATACATTTACAGAGAACTGCCAGAAGTTCAAGCTATGTACAGAAGAGGCTGTGTTCCTAGTTATTTTTGCTGATGTCAGATGTTGTTGTCATTGACATTGAGGTGACACTGAGCTGAGTATGTCTTACTCATACTAGGAATAACAGATTCAAACCTTGCACTATCCTATGCCATGCACACAATCTCTGAAATACTTGAGTCCATTGCTGCACTCACTCTGTCAATCCATCTGGTTGAGGGTCTTCCTCTCTTTCACTGTCCTTCCACCTTACCAAGCACGATGTCCCTCTCCAAGGAATATCTTTTCCTAGCTTTAATATGCCGGAAACTTTATCAGCTCTGCCTCGAAGGGGAACTCTGGCTACACCTTCTCCAAGACATACTTGTTTGTTCTTATGGTAGTCTATAGGATATTCAATACTTTTTTTCAACATCACAATTTCAAAGGCATAATTTTCCCCCCTGTAATCCTTATTCATTTTCCAACTCTCAGATGCAAAGCAAGCAATTTAAAAGACCATGGCCTGAATCAGGCATACTTTAGTCCTCAAACTGACATCATTGTTCCTCAGTAATTTGGAGAGGTCCCTGACCTCAGACTTACTCAGTGCAATACATCTACTGATCTCCTGACTACTGGTGCCATGTGTATTTATTGTAGATCCAAGTAAGATGAAATAGTTTAAATCTTTTCTCCATCTATTATATTTCTGCCTAGCAGTCCATTGGTGAGATTTTTGTTTTCTTGATATTGAGATGCAATTAATGTAGAAGGGTTTAGTCTTTGATCATCTACAAACTAGTGCTTCAAGTATTCTTTCCTTTGATCAAGCAAGGTTGTGTCCTCTACATAGCATAGGTTGTTGATGATTCTATCTCCAATCCTGATGTCACATTCCTCCACATAGAGCTCAGCTTCTTGAATAATCTTTTTAGCATACAGATTTAATAGGTAAAGAGAAAGGATGTAACCTTGATACTCAACCTTTCATAGTTTTAAACCATATAGTATTTCCTTGTTCTGTTTGTGTTACATGTTCTTTGTCCAGTTATAGGTTTCAAGTGAGCACACTTATGTGTTCTGGGATTCCCACTTAGCTCAGTATAAGCCATAATGTGTTATAATCCACACAGTCAAATGCCTTTGCATAAGCAATAAAGCATAAATAAAAATTCTTCTGGTATTCTTTGCTTTCAACCAGAATGCATCTGACATCAGCAATAATGTCCCTGCTGTCATGGCCTCTTCTAAATCCAGTTTGAACTTCTGGCAGTTTTCTGTCTATGTGCTGTTCTAGCCATTTTATTTTCTAAATGATCTTGAGTAATATTTTTATTGCATGTTATATTAATAATATTTTAAAAATTATTTCAACATTCTGTTGATCACCTTTCTTGGGAATGGGAAAAAATAGTGATGTCTTCCAGTCAGTCAGCCAAGTCAGACAGTCAGCTGTCTTCCAAATTTTCTAGCACAGACTTATGAGCACATACTATTATTTTAAACATGGCAGTTGCTATCCTATCAATTCCTGGGGCCCTATTTCTTACCAATGCCTTTAGTGCCGCTGCTTGACCTTCTTTCTTCATTATCATTGGCTTTTAATCATGTGGTATTCCTAAAATATTTAAGTATGGGACAATTCTTTGTTACAATAATTCTGTGTATTCCCCCTATCTTCTTTTGATGCTTCTTGGGTCATTTAAGATTTTATCCATAGCATTTTTAAATTTATCATTGATAGAAACTAGCTAAAAGCAAAGAACACCAAAGAATGTGCTTTTATGTTTTATTGACTATGCAAGGATATTTTATTAAGTGCATCACAACAAGTTGCGGTAAATATTGAGAATAATGGGAATCCCAGAACACTTAATTATGCTCATACAAAGCCTATATACTCAATTAAGACATTATCTGAACATTGCAAGAGAAGACTGAATGGTTTAAAATTAAGAAAACTTTTTATCGGAAACTGTATCCTTTATATGTATTCCATCTTTACGCTGAACAAATTATTTGAGAAGGTGGACTTTATGTAGAATAATGTGGCATAATGATCTGAGAAAGATTTATCGACAACCTCTGCTATGCAGATGATATAACCTTGCTTGCTGAAAGTGAGTACTTGAAGCACTTGCTGCATAAGATCTAGACTATAACATTCAATATAGATATGTTTCAGAAAACAAAAATCCTCAACAATGGCCCAATAGGCAGCATAATAACAGATGGAGAAAAGATTGAAATTGCCAACAATTTCATCTTACTTGGATCCATAATCAACACCCTTATTGGTTATGCCATTGTCAATTTTTTTCTCCAATATTTAGATTATTTTAATACTTTTATTGAAAAAGTCTTTTAATGAGCTTAGGTATTTAATTTTTAGGAGATTTCAATTAGCTTATCTTCTTATCCTTTTGCTTTTTTGAGTATCTTTGATAATCTATATTTTAAATTAGGACTGCTAAATTTGCTATTTTTTTGATGTAGTGATCTTTATACTTACAGTTTTTACACTTAAGTCTTTGATCTCTCATGAGTTAGTTTTTTTTTACATGGTGTCTTGTTTAATTTTAGTTCAAAGAGACATTTAGTTTTGCCAAACCATTTATTACAGAAATTACCTTTTCTCCATTTAATCTCTTTGTCAAACAATGATGGAATTACTTCTGGATTCTCAATTCTATTCCATTGACCTATGTATCTGTTATTATAGCAGTATCAGGGTGTTTTGATTACTGTGGATATATAGAAGGTTTGGGGATCAGGAAGAGTAATATTTTTCATCTTTTTCTTTCCTTGAATTTTGGTCACATATAAGTTGATTGTGTCTCACATGATTTTTTGTGATATCTACATTTTTCTTTCTTTTTTTCCTTCATGGTTTCTTTAATATATTAATATTGAGGAATTCATTTTCACTATAATTCTACTTTTTCTTTTATTCAATTATGCTTTTTCTCTTCCAATGTATTGTATATCTGAAATGTTAATCTTAAATCTTAGAAATTTAATTTTCCTCTTTCTGTGACTTTCCTCCCTCCCAGTTTATCTTCGTGTTGTTTTCTTTTTAAAATTATTCTTTTGTTTCGTCTCTTTGTCCTTGAGTTTTCCCCTGTAGTTTCCTTGAAATTCTTTAAGGAAACTGAAGACAGTTAAGTATAATTTATTTCAGTTCCTTATCAGGAAGTTCCAGTAGTGTTTCTTCCTCTAAAAGTTTTTCTGGCTTTGTACTTTGGTACTTGAACTCTTTATTTTTACAGCATCTTTTCCTGGTTTTTTGTGTATGGTTTGCAGTCATTCCTGTTACTTCTGAGACAAGTTAGTGTTATTGTCCTTGTACTATTTTATGTTGATATATATATTTGAACCAGGCAAGTGTGTGTTACACAGCTCACTGGTTTATCATTATTATCTTTCACCTACTCTCTTCTAGTATGTGTTATAGAAGATGCAGGAGGGTTTATAATTCTATGTTCGCTGTGTAGGGCAAGTGAGGGCAGACTGGTCTAATATGTGTTGTAGTCTCATATCAATAAGATGACACGGGAGCCAGTTTTTTGTTCTTGCTCAAGGCGTGGAGCTGGAAGTTGTTGTTGTTGATTGCCTTTGAGTCGATCATGACTCATGGGAACTCTATGAACAAAAGTCTTGAAGGTCCTCTTCAACATTCACATTTATTAAAGTTCATAGAGTTTCCAGAGGTATGCTATTTTGGAAGTGGATGCCCCTCCTTCTTCCAAACCTGTCATAGTATGTTATAGTTTTAATAAGCATTGAGTTGCTTGCCATTTATAGCAACCCTATGTACAAGAGCTCTGAACACTTCCCTGTCCTAAGCTCATCTCACTAACTCTGACATATCAACCCCCATCACCCCAGTTACTGTGTCAATCCACCGCATTCTGGGTCCCACTCTCCTGTGCTGTCTGTTCACACTTCTGAGCATGAAGAGGGAAGCTTGAAGAGGGGTGTGTATATGTATGTGTGATTGTATCACCTGCATAGCACAAGCTGTTAATTAATCTTTCTCAGATCCTGATTTGGGGCACTAAGCAGTGTGGACATTGTTATCATATATTGTAAGATGGGCAAAAAAAGTAAAAGTAATAGTGCACTAAACTGGGGACGTATACCAAAGGAGGAAGGAAAGTAAAAAGAAGGAATGAAAGACAAAGAAGGGGGAATCAAAAGAGAAGAAAAGGAAGAACTTTAAAAAAAAATCAAAAGAAGAAATGTTTTTATGGGCCATTGAGTTGCCTGTGACTCACAGTGATCCTATGTACAGCAGTTCTGAAACTTGCCCTATCCTGAGCCAGTCTCACAGACTCTGACACTCCTAATCCCATTGCCCTAGTTATCATGTCAATCTTTCTCATCCTGGGTCTTCCCCTTCTGTGCTATCCCTCCACCCTTCCATGCATGATGTCCTTCTCCAAGGACTGGTTCCTCCTGGCCACGTGAGATATAACTTCAAAATCCTTGCCTAAAAGGTGAAACTTCCTTTTACCCACTCCAAGACAGACCTATTTGTTTCCTTGGTGGGTCATGGTGTGTTCAATACTATTCTCCAGCACCACAACTCAAGGACATTAATTCTTCAGTCATCTTTAGTTATTGTCCAATTCTCTGACATAGCATGTACTTGCAAAGACCATGACCTAGATCAGGCACACCTTACTTAGTCTGTAGACAGACATTATTGCTCCTCATCACTCTGGAGAGGTCCCTAACAACAGATTTTCCAAATGCAATTGGTCTTCTGATTTCCTGATTGCTGGGGCCAAGAGTGTTGATAGTGGAGCTGCACATGCTGTAAATGTTCACAATCTCAGTCTCTTTTCCTTCTATCATGGTGTTGCCAGTTGGACCCAGTGGTGAGAATCGTTGTCTTCTTTTTTAAAAAAATTATTAT
>NW_006399974.1:91073-103393 GCF_000299155.1 Elephantulus edwardii | reverse complement strand
GCAGGCGTCCGACAGCGTCAGGATCTCCAAGCACCCGTTCTTCTATTCTTAAGGAGTGCTTTGCTTAGAATTGTTGTCTTCTTGACGTTGAGTTTCAATCCATATTGAAGACTACAGTCCTAGATGTTCTGCAGCAAATGATTTAGGTCCTCCTCAGTTTTGGTAAGCAAGGTTTAATCATCTGCATAGCATAGGTTGTTGATGAGTCTTCCTCCAGTCCTGATGTCACATCCTCCTCACAATGTCCAGCTTCTCGAATTATCTGTTCTGCATATAGCTTGAAAATGTATGGAGACAGGATGTATCCCTAAGGCACTCCTTTCTTAATTTTGAACATTGCACTATTTCCTTGCTTTGTTTGTTTTGATGATTGCCTCCTGGTCCAGGTATAGGTTTTACATGCACACAACCAAGTGTTCTCAGATTCCCATTCTTCTGAAAGTTAACCCAAAATTTGTTGTGATTTACACGATCAAATGCCTTTGCATTGTCAGTGAAGCACTGATATACATTCCTCTGGTATTCTTTGCTTTCAGTCAAGATCCATCTGACATTAGTTATAATGTCTCTAGTGTCATGGCCTCTTCTAAGCCCAGCTGGTATTACTGGTAGTTCTCTATCATTGTATTGTTCCAGTCGTGTTTGGATAATCTTCAGCTTTTGTGTGATGTTAGTAATATTGTTCAATAATTTCCACACTCTGTCAGATAACTTTCTTGGGGGAAAGGAAAAAATATAAATCTCTTCTAGTCAGTTGACCAGATATTTGCCTTCCAGATTTCTTGGCACAAACTGGTAAGCACATCCAGGGCAGCATCTGATTTTTTGAAATATGTCAATTAGTATTCCATTAATTCCTGGGGCCTTATTTTTTCCCCCATTTACTTAAGAGTAGCTTGAACTTCCTCCTTCATCACTATATACTCTTGATCATATGCTGTTTCATTAAATTCTTCTGTGTCATCCAATTATTTTTGGTATAGTGTCTTAGTGTACTCCTTCCATCTTCTTTTGATGCTATGAGTCGTTCAGTGTTCTACATTCAGCATCCCTAAGAATTGCAACTAGAAGCTTGAGTTTGTTCTTCCTTTCCTTCAGCTTAAGAAATGCTGAGAGAGTTCATACCTTCTTATTTTCCAACTCTAGCTCCTTGCACATTTCATTATAAAACTTTGCTTTGTCTTCCTGTGCTGCCTTTTGAAATCTTCTGTTTAGCTCTTTAACTGCTTTGCTTTGGCTTCACAGTGCTCTAGTGCAATACTCAGAATCTCCTCTGACATCCATTTTGGTCTTTTCTTCCTCCTCTGTCTTTGTAAATGACCTTTTGCATTCTTCCTGGATGATAGTCTTGATATCCTCCCACGGCTCATCTGGTCTTCACTCTTTAGTGTTCAAGGCCTCAAATCTGCCTGAGATGGTTTTGAAATTCAAGTGGTATAGATTCAAGGTAAAATTTTCTCTTCTGTAGTATTGATTTAATCTTTGTCAGCTTTAGTTTGAACTGTCTTATAATGGTCTGTTTTGTAATCAGCATCTGGCCTAATTTTCACAGCTGATATTGAGCCACCTCAGCAATTCTTTCCAAAGATGTAATTGATCTGATGTCTATGCACACAATCAGGTGAAACCCATGTGTATAATCTGGACCTCGGGTTTGGAGCTGGACACCTGATTGGTATTCTGTCAACAGCTGAGGCATATGCAGGCAAGATATCTGGTATAGAATGCAGGAATTTCTGCCAGTCTAGCTGAAGAGGCAGAGTGCACAGTCAAGATAGAGTTTTTGCTGATCTGAAAGGTGGCTCAGAGCAAGGTTGCATCCAAGAAAAATCCTCTGTTGGCTTAGAAGACAATATAGACATGGTGAGAGGCCAAGGACTGCACCTCTGTTGACCTAGAAGCATCCAAAGGCAGGATACCCCAAGTAGGACAGAATTTCTGCCAGCCTCAGACATGTATAGGGCAGTCTGCATAACTAGGATTATGAGGGAGTACAAATTGTAAAGGAGGAAAATAAGAAATTTTAATTTTAAAAATTATTTTAAATCATCCATTACTGAAATAAAAGAAATAATGTATTGATGTATTTTCTCCTACTCTAAAATTATTTAGTCTCCTCAAATAAGTTAAAATTACTTCTGTACAGATTTTTTTGCAATTAGAGAACATTTAAGTGAAAGATAAGTTGTTGTTGATTGCCATTGAGTCGAGCACGACCCATAGCGACTCTATGAACAGAAGACCTAATGCCTTTCCATAACTATGGTCATTTTTCCAAGTTCATGGAGTTTTCAGACGCATGTGGTTTAGGAAGTGGATACTACTCCTGCTTCCCAACCTGTTTTACAACTGGGAGCTCCACCAAACACTGTCCACACTGGGAAACCATTCTGGTATTTGGTACCCCAATGGTACAAGATTCAGTATCACAGCAAATCCAGGCTACTTCATACTGCATGCACATTGACAGAGTGATGTACAGAGAGGAAGAGTGCTCCTCCAGATATAAGAGCACTAGCTTCATTTAGGAGTGGTTTAATGTCAAGTCAAATACAACTGAGAGTAAGCTTTGCACAAAAGCTGTACTCTGTTCAAGAACTGACATAATTTCTGTACATTTAGAGAGTTTAGAGGGTTTGTAAAGATAAGTTAGGGTTAAGTTTTTTTTTCATCTCAATATATAGGAGTCCAAACTTTATACCAAATATTATATGAAAACCCTTGTTCGCGAATTGAAGGAATTACAGATTTATAAATTAGGATTTCTCTTGTGGCAGATTCCAGAAAATGAGCTGTTTGTTCCCTGCAGACAGGAGACAGCTAGGGGCCCCCTACAGAGGGAGTGTTACTTCCTGAGTTCGAGTTCAGCCTGAGGCATCAAGGTAATTCTTAAGGGTAAACCAAATTCTTGCATTTGTGAACCCCTCCCTCCTGAGTCAAGCAGAAGGTTTTCAATAGAAAGAGCTTGGCTTCATTTGCACTGAATTCTCTTTGTGATTTACTTCCTGATAATTTTCAATAAAGATACAGAGAAGCTTGGCTTGGTGTCTTCAGTGGAGAACTGCTGGTCCCCTGTTTTATACTCTCTGTTTATCTCATTCCTGGCTGTTTGTCTCATTATTAATAATTATAAAATTATTCCATTATTTGGGACCTTTGGTCTGCAACATCAGTATGTTTGGATAATACACAAATATACATTTTTTCATAGGACACCAGCAAGATTTCAAATATTACTACAAAAATTGAGATCATTTCCCTTTAATACTATGAGCTAACAAAATTAACCTGTTGAGATTTCTGGAGTATGAACACATGTTTGCCTGATGTATTTACAAAGTTGTTGTTGTTGTTGTTATGTACCATCAAGTCAGAATCAACTCATAGCTGACTCTGCAGTGTGTTTTCAGACAATTAATCACACAGGAGGAGATTGCCCATCTTTCTCCTCCAGAGAAGTTGATGGATTTGAACTGTGGTTTAGGATTGGTAACTTCATATCACAAAACCACCAGAGCTCCATTTAAAAAGCACAGGGATTATAAACATGCAACAGGCAATTCTCTATCCCAGTGTCAACTATCTCAAGGTCTAAAATGGACCATTTATTTTGGGGGTGGATTTAAGCAAAAGTATTTTTTTTCTTTTCTTTCTTAGACTATTATCATAAACTTCCCTTATGCTGGGTATGTTACTGAGGAGCTAGATTTACTGAGTCTATTTTCCTTCATCATGATCCATGTAAACCACCCAGAGACTGAGCAACCTTCACCAAATGGAGAACTATACATGTTTCTTAACTAAAGAGCTGGTTTAATAGGCATTCCCATTAGTGTGTCCACCTGCTGGCATCCAGCTCATAATCATGCCAAGGGAGCAATGTTCACTTAAGCCTAAGACTTCAGTCAACTTGCATTTGTCTCACCATCTCGGATTACATTCCAGCTCACATGCAATCTTTTGAGACCCATTTGGGAAATTAAAAAGTGGCATTTGCTCAGAAGTGAGATTTCTGACTCATCTATCTCATGGAGTCAATACAATATTATCTTTAAATTAAGGTAGTAATAAGTCCGTAGTATATTGTGTATCAATAAGGTTGCTAGTCTAGTGGTTCAAATCTAGCAGTGGCTCCACAGGAGAAAGATAGACAATTCATCTCATTAAGATGTATAGCCTCATTGTTTTTAAGTACTGCATAGTATCCCATTGCATGAAAATACCATAGATTGTCCATCCATTTATTTGATGATGGGTGCTTGTGTAGCTTCCATTGAGGGACTCCATTTTGTAACCAATATGTCATTTTAAAATGTATAAGCCTCTAGAGCAGTAAACTGAAAGCGGTGGGGGAAGGGGGAAAAGAGCCCCCACCCAAACATCAGCCAATACTGTATCACCCTGTTTTCACGCCCTTCCTTTGAACCAGCCAATCCTGTATCGCCCTGTTTTCGAGGGCTTTCCCCTTTAAATAGGTGGGATAGCCCAGAATCGGGGCCGGGCCATCTTCCCTGTTGTATGAACAGGGTTTGGATCGCGGCCCGGATTCGAATCTGAAATAAATTCCCTCTTGCCTTTGCATCGGTGTCGGCTCCTTGGTGACTTGGGGGGAAACTGGATTTGGGGCACAACACCATCTCTTTGCTATTGTAAACCTGGGTGTGTATATATCTGTTTAGATGGTGGTTCTAGGTGGGAGAATAGGATAAAAGTAGATAGATAATGACCATTGCATTATAATAGATTAAGGAAAGAACTGTTTAAAAGGAATACATGATTAGGCATTATACCTACGACAAGAGCCCAGAATAAGAGATACATCGTTGCAAAGAGGCCTGGGGGGGTCGGTAATTGTACAAGAGTGGATGAATATTTTTTTTAAAGTGCCCTGGGGGAATAGAAAGAGATGGAGAGGGTTAAAGTGTGAAACAATGATGACTGAAAAAAAAATATGTATATAAAGATTTATAGCCTCAGAAGCCTAATGAGGGGTTAGAACTGATTGGGTGATAATAATTATTTTCTAATTATGTCATTTATAATCTCCTTCAGAAAATCAGCATCATTTTAACTACTGAACTATTGAGGTGAATCTTTAACCATTTACCAGCAACATTATTTTAAGTCTATACTAATATTTAACATAATTATGAAATTAATTTAAATGGCAAATTTTCTCAAGTTCTGTAGTCTCTCATGCTATTCAAGTCGTTGTGAACAAAGATGGGAGGCTTAGACATTTAGCTAATTTTTTTCAAAGTTGTGGTTTGAATGCAAATTTACAAACAGATTGGCTCTTCATTCACTCATTTTTACAGATATATACCCTCTTTGGAAAATCAGCTGTTTACTGTAAGATACATAGGTCATCTGATGAGTTAGTAGTCCTGTGACAATAACCAGACCTCATCTCTAAATTTTCTTTGTTCAGCTTGGAAGCTTTCATTGAGCTCTCTGGCTTGTTCCTAAAGAACCATAAAAAAGGACAAACTTTCTAGGTTAGTAGAGTAATGCCAAGTTTATTGAATTTTAATTGCCTAATCTGTTTTTAAAAATATACACTAGATACTTATTGTAATCCATAAGTGTCAATAACATTTTCTGAATTTCTCTTCTTGATATTAATGATATTCCTTACACTGTTATTGTTGTGTAGCGAGTCAAAACCGATCTATAGCTGACCTTTAGGTGGGTTTTCAGAAGCAGTTAATCAAATGGGAGAAGATTACCCATCCTCCCATGGAGCAGATGGTGTCCTTGAACAGTGTGCCTTTGGAATTGAAACACAACTTCTCGCACTAGGCCATCAGAGCTCCCTAACACTAGGCTGTCTGAATTCTACAACCATTCACCATAGATCTTTCACCCCATAGCACTCTGATATCCCCAGCCTCCCTTCTGGAACTCTCCTTCTTCCTGATTGTAAACAACCCACAGCTGGCGCTTAGTAAGCAGGTTTTCAGAAGCAGTTCATCAAATGGGAGATTATCCATTCTTTTGCAGAACAGCTGGTATTCCAACACGTGTGCCTTCGAGATTGCAGTGCAGCTTCTTATCACTAGGCCACCAGAGTTCCTAGGGAATTTATAAAGTTAATAAATTTTATGGAAGGACACTGCTCATCTTTCTCCCTCAGAGCAGCTGGTGGATTCTGTGTTTTTGGATTGGCAGCACAACTTCTTAATCACTAGTGCTCCCTGTTTATTGAGTAACAGTAATTAAGAAGAATGAGATGAAACAAAACCTACAAGTTAATGGCATTCAAAATCAGAGAGGATCAATTCAAGGTCAGGGTCATGGAAACAGAAACATGAATTTAATTAGTAAGGCTATTTGGACTAAAATGAAAGGTTCCCAAGAACAGTTAGTAAATTGATCAAAAAAGTAATGACTATAAATTGGAAATGAGCTTCATGTTTATTTAACAAGTTATATTTCACTGTATGCTAGGAACCATTTTAAATATAAATAGTAATACATTTAATTATCAAAATAATCCTATGGTAAAGAATTGTACTACCAAACCAAAGGCACTTGGTTAGAATCCATCGGTGGCTCTGAGAAAGAAAGGTGACAATCTCCTGAGTCCTGTGATTTACAGCCTCTGAAATCCCACTGAAGAACACACTATGAATTATTTCCAATTGGAGAGTATAAAACAACAATCTGCTGAAGAAGAAACTGAACCAGTCCTTAGATAGTTGTGCTGCTGACCCCAAGGCTGATTCTCTCTGGTTATTCTAATCCACCAGTGGCTCCAATGGAAAAAGACAATCTCTTCTGCTGTGGATTACAGCCTTAGAAACCCAGTAGAGGATCAGTTATGAGTCAGTTTGGACTTGGCAGTTATGAGTTGCTCTTAAAGTGGTGAAAATGTGAGTTACATCCAGATAATCTTCTTACAGACCCCTTACTCTGGGTCCTTAAATGATGCTACCTCTTTTTTGTTTTTTGCTGCTATTGTACATAATGAAAAGAAGACTGCAACCCAAATTATACAGTTGGTGTATACTGGAGTCTGGTTCCTGAGCCCTCTGTTGCTCTGCCAGCACATTTGTTCTGTCCTTCTCCATCTGTCTCACTTGTTCCTGGTGGAGTCTTGACCTCTCCTCCATCAGCTGATTGTCTTTTTAATCTGCTCCAACCTTTGTGCTTCAACCAAAGAAGCTGCTGCTTCCATATCTGCCTCTGAGGACAAACAGAGAGTCACAAACAACTTTAAGATTATGGAATCCTTTTCTTCTATTTTCTACTCAATTACCGAGAAATTTTTCTTAGAGCCTTCTGCTCCTACTCACCCTATGCAGGTAAAGTAAAATACAACTCATCTCCAAGTGGTTTACAAGTCTCAAGTTCTGAGAAACATCTCTGGCATTTCTGATCTAATTTGACAATCCAAGTGGACCATACAAGTTGACTAAAATACATAGAACAATCTGGTCTACATGATTATCTTCTTTTATCTTCTTCCCTTTCCAACTTGTAAGAGTTATATATGTCTGTAGTATTGCAGAATGTATAGACTCCTTGTACATTAACTCTTCAGAGTTAATTAAGAGTTAACTGCTAAGATAATATTGCAACCAAGGTTTCTAAAACTGAGTGAGTGCTAGGAGAAGGCTGCTTTCTCTTGAAATTGATAGCAGTGAGAATTAAGAGCTAGACAAGCTTTGAGATGTTGATGTCTTTGCTGGGGTTAATCTTGTTAAGAAAAGTAACCTTGTTTGGGTTAGCAAAAGAGAGGAAGAACTTCAATAAGATGGATTGACATAGAACTGTAAAATAGGAGTAAGCATCTCAGAGATTGTGGAGATAGTGCAGGATAAGGCAATGTTTTGATCTAATATTCACCAGGTCACTATGAGTCATAGTCAACTTGATTAAACCAAACAATAAAAACATGTTTAGCTTATGTAGAAGAATGAAGTCAAAAGGAGGAAAAACTAAAAAATAAAATGAAAATGAGAATAAAAAATAGTAAGTAGAATTGAAACTGTTTGAACAGTTTTATTCTGATTTATTTATGAAGTTTGAATACATTGTTTTTTACAAACTATCCTTCCTATTTCCTTCACCCCACCCACCCACCAATTGCATTGTGTAATCCTGTGATAAACACCCTATTCCTCCCCCAATTCTCACAACTCTTTCCACCCTCCCCCTTGCCTTAGATCCTCGTACTCATTCTACAATGATAGTTTTATACAGTATTTATCCTTGTGGACTGTGTTAGTCCACTCAGCATACTGTTCTCCACTCCCCCACAAGGTAGGTAGTAATTTACAAAATCATTTGTCCTGCGTGCTGCGTAGTATTCCATTGTATGAATGCACCACAACTTCTCAATCCATTAATTTGTGGTTGGACATCTGGGCTGTTTCCATGTCCTTGAGATGGTGAATAATGATGCTATGAACATTGGTGGACAAGTTTCCATTTGAGCCTCAGTTCTCATTTTCTTGGGGTATATTCCAAGCAATGGAATAGATGGATCATATGGTATTTCTATGTTCAGGTTTCTGAAGAAGCACCAAACTGCTTTCCAGAGTGGTTGTACCATTTTACAATCCCACCAACAGTGTAAAAGAGTTCCTATCTCAGCACATCCTCTCCAACATTCATTACTTACTGTCCTGTTAAACTTTCCCACTGCTAATGGAGAGAGATGGTATTTCATTGTGGTTTTGATTTTATTGTCAGTAATTTAGAGCATTTATTGTCAGTGATTTGGAGCATTTCTTCATAGGTCTGTTGGCCATTTGAATATCTTCCTCTGTTAAAAGTTTTTTCATGTTTTTTGCCCATTTTGTAATTGGGTTATCAGTCTTTTTCTTGCGGTGGCCTAAGAGTATACTATAAACTTTGGTTATGAGACTCTCGTCTGAGATGGTATTGTGAAATGCTTGTTCCCAATGTGTTGGTTTTCTTTTCACCCTGTTAGAAAAAGTTTTTGATAAACACAGGAATTTAACCTTTAGAAGGTCCCATTCATCATTTTTATCCTCTTTAGATTTACATTTCTTGCTGTATTTTTCAGTCTCTTTATACCACAGACTAGGGCTTCTAAGCTTGATCCTAGCCTGTCTCTTATGAACTTCATGGTTTTAGGCTTTACTCCCAAGTCTCTTATTCACCTTGAGGTGACTTTTGTGCATGATATGAGATGTCGATCCCATTTCAGTTTCCTGCAGATAGAAATGGAAAAATGTGCCCAGTTTATGGATAGGAAAACTCAACATTGTGAAAATGACAAGGTCTTTTTATTGTGTCTTCCAGAAATGTTCTGTCGTTTTCTTTGTGTCTGTCTTTAGTATCTCTAGTTAGGTTCACTCCCAAGTATCTCGATTTGTGGTTGGCTA
Organism: Elephantulus edwardii; assembly: GCF_000299155.1. Lineage (NCBI taxonomy): Eukaryota > Metazoa > Chordata > Mammalia > Macroscelidea > Macroscelididae > Elephantulus > Elephantulus edwardii. The sequence continues at coordinate 94,034 of NW_006399974.1, read as the reverse complement.
CTGTAAATGGGATTGCTTTCTCGATTTCCTTCTCTGAGTTATCTTTGTTACTGAAGAGGAATCCCTCTGATTTTTAGATATTGATCTTATATTCTGTCATTCTGTTAAATCGGCCTACTAGTTCTAACAAATTTTTGTTGAGTCTTTGGGGTTTCTATGCACACTATCATGCCATTTGCCTATAGTGATATTTTAACCATAGGGGTATTTATCTTCATCTTTTTAGGAAATGCCAGAATGCCTTCTAAAGTGGTTGCACTACTTTATAATCCCAAAAGTAGTACATGAGAATTCCAATCTCTCCATGTCTCCTTTCCAAAATTTATTGCTTGCTGTCCTGTTAAATTTTGCTCCTGTTACTTGAGTGACATTATATATCATCACTGTTTTGATTTACATCTCTTTGATTTTAAGCATTTCTTCTTAAGTCTGTTAGCCTTACTAATGTCTTCCTTTGAAAAAAGTCTTTTCATGTTTTTGTCCATTTTATTATTAGGTTATCAGCCTTTTTCTTTTGGAAGCCCTGTAGTATTTTCAAGGGGATGATTTCCAAAAAGATCCAGGGCCTCTTTTAGTAAGATCTACAAAGTTCTGATTGAGTATGAGACTTTGATAGAATGTTGCCACAAAACATCACTAAGGGGGAGGAAGAGAAACAAACTGAGATTTGTTAGTATTCATAACAGACTATAAATGAGTCAGGGCAGACTGACCCCATCTTAATATTACAAAAGAGTTCATGTACCTTTTCCAACTGGGCCCATAGTTTAAACAACGGGTGGTGTACAGCTTCTAATGGATTTATGGTGGTCTGCTTCTCCAGCTTCCTTGTCTATTTTATTTTTATGAGTCAGTTTTTCTTGTGTTATATTGCCACAGTCACACATCATTGTCAAGAACAGTTTCTGATTGATTTACTTTGTTAGTATTTCCTTTGTCACTCCCTGTCACTATTTTGTAAACTTTTATTTTGAGACCTTTGTCTGAGATGTCATTGCAAAATATTTTTCCCACTCTGTAGATTTTCTTTTCATCCTATTGGAGAAGATTTTGAGACACACAGGAAGGTAGTTTTGGTTAAAAGAAAATAAAAATCTTTTGCCTTTAATGTTGTGAGCATATAAATTCATGGAGTATTTTATTTTTCTTAATTATAGTTTTTGTGTGCTTGCTCTGTGAAACTACAACCTAAAAGACCCTTGTCTAATAGATTTTCAATCTATATACGTAACAGATCATTCAGGAGAATGGACTTTAAGAGGAGGAATGTGGCATCAGGATTGGAGGAAGAGTCATCAGCAACCTACATTATGCAGATGTCACGACCTTGCTTGCTAAAATGGAGGAGGGACAACCTGAAGTGTTTGCTTCAGAAGGTTAAGGACTTCAATATGGATTGAAGTTCAACATCATAAAGACAAATATTCTCACCAATGGGCCAATTGGCAGCACCGTGATAGATGGAGAAGAGGGAGGTTGCTAATAAGTACAGTTTGCTCAGCTCCATAATCAACATTCTTGCTGCCAGAAATGAGCAAATCAAAAAACAAGTTGCACTGGAAAAAAATCTGCTGTCAGGGACCTCTCCAGATTACTGAGAAGCAATGATGTCAGTCTTGAGACCCAGATGCACCTGATCCAGGCCATGGTGTTTGCAATAACTTCTTATGCATCAGAGAGATGGACAATGACTAAGGATGACAGGAGAAGAATTAATGTCTTTGAGTTGCCATGCCAGGAAAATAAATAGATCTGTCTTGGAGAGGTTAAACCAAGTTTCTCCTTGAAGGTTAGGATTTTGAAGCTCTGTTTATCATACTTTGAATGTGGCCAGGAGAAGGATACAATGCTTGGAAGAGTGGAGGGACAGTGCAGGGGAGGGTGGTGCAGTTGGATCATCTTTTTTGGGAATAGAAACCAATATGGAACTTATACTATCAGTGGACCCAGCAGCTGTCCTCCAAATTTTCTGACATAGACTGATAAACAAATTCAGGGCTGCATTTTTTAGTTGAAACAAGCAAATTGGCAACCTTTCCATTCCCAGAGCTTTATTTTTTTTGCCAATCCCTTCAAAGAACCTTCAACTTCTTCCTTCATTACCATTGGCTCTTGATTATATGAGATTTCCTTAAATATTTCAGAATCAGTCAATTCTTTTTGGTACTATGTATTCCTTCTATCTTCTTTTGATACTTCCCGGATCATTCACTGTTTACCCATAGCATTTCTCAGTGTGCAATTTAAGGCTTGAATTAAGTATGTTAATGTTGATGTCATGTGCCATAGAATCAACTATGACTCATATTGACTCTATGAACAATGTCTCTGAATCTTGCCCTATCCTGAACCAACTTTATCACCTTTGACACAGCTGACCCCATTGTCCCAGTCATGATGTCAATCTATTTCATCCAGGATCTGACCCTTTCTTGGGCTGACCCTGGACCCTACCCAGCATGATGTCCTTCTCCAAGGACTGGTCCCTCCTGGCAACAGGCTAAAGTATATGAGATGGGTTTTAAAATTCTTGTTTTCAAGGAGCAAACTGGTTTCACCTTCTACAGGACAGAACTGTTTGTTCCCTTGGAAATCCATGAAGAGTTCATTACTCTTCTCTAGCACCACAACTCAAAGACAAAATATGTTCATCTTCTTTCATCCTTATTCATTGTCAAATTTACAGATGCATAGCAAGCAATTGAAAAGACCATGAATTGAATGTGGTGCAACTTAGTCTCTATGCTGACATTGTTTCTCTTTCGCACTCTGGAGGGTCCCCTGACAGCTGATTGAAAATGAAAGCAAATGAAAGCAATTAATTTTTTATTTTTTTATTTCCTAGAGTAGGGCAACACTGCATGGTTCAAAATTGGGAAGGGTGTACGCCAGGAATGTGTCCTATCTCCATACCTTTTCAACCTGTATGCAGAGCAGATTATCTGAGAGGCTGGGCTCTAT
>NW_006399974.1:89359-90973 GCF_000299155.1 Elephantulus edwardii | reverse complement strand
AAAAATATTTGCAGTGAATAAATTGTTGTAGAAAATTCTATCATTCTATCTCCAGCACCATTTCTGTCACAAGCTTATATTTTCTGACTACTGAACTTTCTTCTTTGTTCTCAACTTTGAATTTCGGTAACTAATTATTTCTCTGCTTCTCTTTTTTAAATTTTATATTGGTTTACTTACAAAGTTCATATACATTGTGTTTCACACTATTATTCATTCATATTGTGTTTAATATAATCATTTCCATGTATTATGTTTTAGAAAATCAGTCACCATTGGACCTTACCCAATATTACCTTGACTTTTCAGGTCTTTATTGGGTCCTTGCTATTTCTTTCATCTCCTCTCCCCACCCACCAAACTATGCAACCCTGTAGTCTCATTCCTACCCATTCTCACCCCTCTGCTCCCACCTCTTCTCTCCTTGGATGCCCATCCCTATTTTACAAGTTATCCTTCTATTTTTATAATAATGGTCTTATGCAGTATTTTTCTAAGTTAGTTCACTCAACTCCGGTCTCTCCCAATTTTTCAAAATTGTTGCTCCTAGGTGCTGTGTAGCATGCCATTGTATGAATGTACCAGACTTTATCTATTCATTTAGTTATATTTGGACATTTGGACTGTTTTTGTGTTCTTGCAGTGGTGGATACCACTGCTAACATTGGTGTACAAATTTCCATTTTTGTCTCAGTTCTAAATTCTTTAGGTTATATTCCTAGCAGTGAAATAGCTGTGTTATAGGTAGTTTCTATGTGTAAGTTTTTGAGGAAATGCAAAACTGTCTCCCAGAGTGGTGTACCACTTTACAAACCCACAAACAATGTATTACAGTTACCAATTCTCCACATCCTTTTCAACATTTATTACTTGCTGCCTCGCTAAAGCTTGCCACTGCTACTGTGGTTTGAAGGCATCTCGTTGTGTTTTGATTTGCATCTCTCTTAATGCTAGTGATTTTGAGCACTTCTTCATGTGTCCGTTGCCCATCAGAATGGCTTCCTCTGTGAAAAATTTTTCCATGCCTTTTGCCCATTTTTAAATGAACTATCAGACTTTTTTCTTCTGAAAGTCCAGGATATTCTGTACAGTTTTGTTTTATGACCATTGTCTGAGATTATATTGCCAAATGTTTTTACCCTAATTGGTAGGTTTTCTTTTGACCCTGTTGGAAAAAAGGTTTTGATGAGCACAGAAATTGAATCTTTAGAAAGTCCTATTCATCAATTTTATCTTCTCCAGATTTTGCAATTTTGGCTGTATTTGTCTCTTTATACCATCGACTAGACCTTCTAAGGTTGATTCCATTGTTGTCTTGATCTTATGGTTTTTGCTGAGAAAGCAGAACTTAACCTAATTTTTTTTTCCGTTGTAGGTGACTGTTTTTCTTGTGATGCTTTTAAAATTCTATCTTTAGCTTTTATTTTGGAGAATTTGACTATGATATGTCTTAATGTTTTTCTTTTTTTTGGTCTAGTCTATTTAGTGCTCGCTGAGCTTCTTGAATATAGAGTTCCTCATTCTTCTCAATATCTGGGAAGCTTTCCTCTTGTACCTATTCCATAATTTCCCCCGTGATTTCCCTGTCCCTCTCATATTCTGGGATTTCTTTCA
>NW_006399974.1:86907-88599 GCF_000299155.1 Elephantulus edwardii | reverse complement strand
TCTTTGCTATTGTGAACAATGCAGTAATAAACATGGGTGTGCATATATCTGCTTGGGTGGCAGTTCTGATTTCTTTAGAATTCCTAGTAGTGGAATTGCTGGGTCAAATGGTATTTCTATTTCCAACTTTTTGAGAAAGGGCCATACTGCCTTTCAGAGTGGTTGCACTATTTTAAACTCCCACCAACAGTGAATTAAGGGTTCCACTTTCTTCACAACCTCACCAGAATGTATTGTTTGCTCTCTGACAAACTTTTGAGTTCCTTCAAAATTCTGAAAAGTAGTTTGAACTATAATGGTATAATGGGAACTATCTGTTATTGAAAATCAGGGCAGATAGAAGACTAATATTTACTAAAATTAGTACATTCATCTAAGAAAAGTATGTGGACCACATAGGGCCAAGTGTTTCTTTTACAGTACTAGTAGTAGCAGTAGATTTATACCAATTTTTAAGAGAGGACAAAGAGTTAAGTATTCAGCATTGATGAAGAAGGAAGCTTTGGAGGCTTAAAGGTCTTACCTCTCTGGTGGTTCCAACCACCAGCAGATCTGAGAAAGAAAGATGCACAATATTCCCCATGTTATTTGCTGTTGTTGTTATGCACTGTAGAGTCGGAATCAACCCATAGCTGGCTCTCCAGCAGTTTTGCAGAGGCAGTTAATCACTTAGGAGGGGATATCCTAGCCTTCTGTGGAGCAGCTGGTAGCTTCAACCTAGGTGCCTTCAAGATTACAATGCAGCTTTTTCCTTTTAAACCTTTGCATATAATGAGAACTCCTGTGATAAGGAATTGCTTGTGTTGTCAACCCAAAGACAAGTGGTACAAAAACAAACTGCTGCTTTGTGAAAGATTTCATGTGACAGTCACTGAAAACCCACTGGAGAATCAATTGAGAAATGGTTCTGACTCAGTAACAAAGAGAATATAACATGTCACTTCTGTTTAAAGATTCCTTTACAACTTTGATCTACAAACAAACAACATTATAGAAAATATTGTTCCTTAAGTTTTGGTTAAACTTTAGAGAGATATACTTCTAGGTTAAATGGATAAATGTTCAATAGAGACAAGCTTACAGCTCTTATTGTGTTCAAACCCATTTTCCTCTCTTACTCATAGAAACACTTAATATTTTCACTTGTGATTTTTATAATCTTTCAACCAACTCCTCGCTTTTAGCATTAATAGACCCTACTAGTATACTGCTGATCTAACTCCGTTTTGCAAGCTGACCACTTTTAAGAAATTGTTTCAACTCTTCTACTACCATCAGAAGCTGAGCTACAAACATCTAACTGATTCAGTACTCCTGGAAACATGATTTTTGTAGTTGCCTATTTAAAAAAAATGGTTATATATTGAAAAAGTCAATAAAATCGACAAACCATTAGAAAAACTCATAAAAGAAGAAGACACAAATAATCTGAATAAGAGATGAATCAGGCAACATTACAACAGAAACAACTAAAATAAAAAAGCTAACATTAGAATATTACGAAAAACTACACTCAAACAAATATGAAAACCTAGAGGAAATGGACAAATACTTAGAAATGCACAACCACCCTAAGCTGACACAAACCAAAATTGAACATCTGAACAGACCCATTACAAAAGAAGAAATTGAAAAGGTAATACAACAACGTCCAACCAAAAAAAGCCCTGGGACAGATGGATTTACAAGTGA
>NW_006399974.1:73603-86572 GCF_000299155.1 Elephantulus edwardii | reverse complement strand
CAACACCCGTTCCTGATTAAAACACTCACCAAAATAGAACTAGAAGGGAATTTCTTCAATATAATTAAAAGTATTTATGAAAACCGAGAGCCAACATTGTTCTCAATGGAGAGAGGTTAAAGACATTCCCTTTAAGAACAGGAACTAGACAAGGATGTCCATTATCTCCTCTCTCATTCAATATTGTATTGGAAGTCTTGGCGATAATAAGTCAAGAAAAAGACATAAAAGGCATTAAAATTGGCAAAGAGGAGGTAAAATTATCCCTCTATACAGATGACATGATAGTATACTTAGAAAACCCTAAAGACAGCAAAAAAACTATTGGACATAGTTGACCAATTGAGCAAAGTAGCAGGATACAAGATCAACATACAAATATCAGTTTGATTTCTCTACAGTGACAAAGAGAATACAGAGCAGGAGCTAAGAAAAACATACCTACAAAGGTGTTCAACCAACATCCTAGCACCTGTAACTTTGTGCATACTATCTAATAAAACATACTTGGAATACATCCCCTACAATGGAAATGTTTATCTTTCTGAACCTCTGTGTCTCTTAGTTCCTTGGAACACTTTGTCACAAGGTTTTGTGTTTCTTTTGGCCATTTTACAAAAATATTCTTTCACTGGGGTAAAATTTTTGTTTTTCGTTTTAAAAAGACCTGAAAATTTTCTGCTATGGCCTTACGTAATAGATAATAAAGATGATATTATTTATTAACTGTTTTAATGTGCTACATGAATTAATTGATAACTATGATAACTTTCACAACAAATATTTTCATTAATTTTACTTGGCACAGTAAATTTGTTAAAAATCACAAAGTCACAGAGCTACTAATTTTTGGATATGAAGATTTAAACAGGCATAGTCTCTGAACCACTACAGACTCTGAGCTGCTGCGTTAGACTCTTCCTGTGTTTGTTGAGTTAATCACTACTATGTTGTCATTAGGTGTCATTGTGTACACCTCATACTGACACTAAGAACAGTAAATCTGAACCCTGTCCTATCCTGTGCCATCCTCATCATCTATGACACACTTAAGTGAATTGCTGCAGTCTCTATGTCAATCCATCTCATTGAGATTCTTCCTCTCTTTCACAGACCTTTCCAAACATGATGTCCCTTTCCAAAGCCTCTCCTAGCAACATGTCCAAAGTATATGTCACAGATTCGCCATCTTTGCCACCAAAGAGGGTTCACATTATATACATTTACCAGGAGATGTTTGTTTTTTCTTTTGGAAGTCCATTAGATATTCAATACTCTTTTCCAGCACCACAACTCAAAAGCATCAATTCTTCATCATCATCCTTACTCATCATCTCAGAGGCATAGCAAGTGATTGAAAAGACCATGACCTGAATCAGCCTTAGTCTTCAAACTAACTTCGTTTCTTCTCAGCACTTTGGAAAAGGTCTCTGACAGCAGACTTTCCCCAATGTAATATGTCTTTTGGTCTCCTAACCACTAGTAGTATAAAGGATGACTTTGAATCTAAGTAACATACAATCATTTACAATTTCAATCTTTTCTCCCTCTATCATGTGGCTACTTAAAAGTCCAGCCAAAACTCCTTTTTAAAAATTTCATTGTGAAATCTTTGGCTGATTAGATTCTAAGACAGTCTGAAGGATTTTCTAGGTAGCAGAACTAGCTAATGCACTTAGCTTCTAATCAACACATTGGAGTTTCAGTCCAACCAAAGAAAATATGGAAAACAGTTTAGTGATAATTTTCAAAACCACTCAGCCACTGAAAACCCCAGGAAATATTGTTGCACTTTGATACATTTGAAGTCATTGTGACTTGAAGTAAGTCCATGATAACTGGTTACTGGTTTAAACACCTTAAGTATTTCATTTTATTATTCTACTAATGATCTCATGAAATACATGTCAATCCTATTTTAAAGTGAACAGAGTTTGTTTTAGGGTGTGCTCAGAAATAGACCCTGACACAAGCATTTTAGTTCAGTGGGTTTATTTGAAAGGTGATACCAAGAAGCATGATAGGAGAGTGGGGAAGTAAAACCTGGTAGAGAAGGAAGGCGATTCAAGTTATGTTACTTAGTAGGTTTCTCTGTGGGAACGGGAGCTCAACCCCCCTGTCAACATGCAAGGAAACAAAGCAGATCTTGCCTTTGAGTTCTACAGTCAGAGAGCTGAGAAATTTGGAGTAATTTTTTCAATAAATAGATGGGGTTGCACTGGCAGCATAATCCTCCAACAATGATCTGGCCAACAAGTGGATTGAGAGAAGTTCCTCAGATAGTATTTGTCAGGATGCAATGAGGATCCAAAGACTGATGTCAACTTGGATGGGACACAAAGAATTCCTGATAAACCATCTCTTGTACCACACATTCCCCTCCCTCCCCATTTACCATTTTGAATATACTCTCTTCATCTTGACTTCTTTAGTTTAGTGACAAATCATTCTTTCTTTTAAACAAATCACACGTACGTAATGTTTGATGCTGAATTAATTTCATAATGGAAATTAACATTCTTATATTAATCTTCCTCCTTCCACTTCAGGTCTGCCCTTACTTACCAGTTCTAGTGGACTATGTTGTTTTTCTTGTGGGAATAAAAGAAATGCTTTCTTCAGAAAACAGAAAACTTGTTACTTAACCCTTAATAGTCTCTAATTGCTTCCATTGCATTGCTATGAAAGGTTATGGAAGCACCACAAATATTATAATGGATACATTGAGTTTCAGACCTACTCCTAGTATGTATTTATTTATGACATTCAAAGCATTTAGCTCTGCTCTTTCATGGCTTGTTGGCCTACTACTATGAATTCCCTAGAAAAGTATGTCAAATGAAGCTTCAGAATCCTTGCCAAGGAGCAGCCTGTTCTCATCATCTCTAGGACAAATCTTTTTGTTGTCCTGTCATTTCATGGTATATTCAACACTCTTCTCCAGAACCACAGTTAGAAGGCATCAATTCTCCTTCTATTATCCCTAGTCACTGTCTCGTTCTCTAATGCATAGCAAGTAATTGCAAAGACTATGGTCTGGATCAGATGCACCTTAGTCTACAGAATGTCATCGTTGCCATTTAGTACTTTGGAGAGGTCTCTGACAGCAGATTTTCTCAATGTAATTCACCTTCTAATTTCCTGGCTGCTGGTACCAAGAGTGTTGATTGTGGAGCCAAGCAAACTAAAGCTATTTACAATCTCTATCCTCAGAACAGAGCAAGGAAACACTGCATGGTTCAAAATAAGGGTAGGGGTATGTCAGGTATGCAGCCTGTCTTCATACCTTCCAAACTGTATGCAGATCAGATCATACATTCCAAACTGTATGCAGATCAGATCATTTGGGAGGCTGGACTTTATGAGGCTTCCTATCAATGAACAGGGCACATTTTTCCACTTCTTTAGGGCTTTTATTGTATCTTGAGGAAATCTTCTGTAGTTTTCTCTGCATAGGTCTTTTGTGTCTCTAGTAATGGCTCATTCCCAAGTAACTCAACTTGTGGTTGGCTATAGTGTTTTCTTGATTTTCTTCTCTGAGTTCTCTTGGTTACTATAGAGTAATCCCATTTATTTTTGGATATTAATCTTATATCCTGGCCCTTTAGTAAATTGACTAACTCTAACAGTTTTTGTTGTTGTTGTTTTTTGTTGTTGTTGAGTCTTTGGAACTTTCTGTGTTTACTATCATATCATCTGCATATAGCAATAGTTGCACCATCTCTTTGTGAATCTGGATGCCTTTTATTTCCTTCTCTTGTCCTATTGCCCAAGCAAGCACTTCCAATACAGTATTGAATATGAATGATGATAATGGGCATCCTTGTTCAGTCCCTGTTGGTAAGAAAAATTCTTTCAGTCTTTCTCCACTGAGAATGATGTTGCCTCTTATGTTTGATTATATACTTTTCACTATGTTGAGGAAATTCCCATATGTATTTAATTTTGCTGAGTGTCTTATCAGAAAAAGATACTGGATTTTTTCAATTGCCTTTTCTGCTTCAATTGCCAGGATCATATGGTTCTTTTTATTTAATATGGAGAATTTCCATATTGTTGATTGTTTTTCTTCTGTAGAACCATCCTTGCATACCTGTTATGAATTCCACTTGGTCATGGTGAATTATTTTGATGTGCTTTTGGATTCTATGGGCTAGGATTTTGTTAAATATTTTTGCATCAATATTCATTAGAGATATTTGTCTGTAGTTTTCTTTCTTGGTAATAACTTTGCCTGGTTTTGGTATTAGGGTTATGCTAGAAGAAAATTTCCAGGTATTTTGAAGAACAGGAAAATTCACATTCAAGAAGCACAGAGAACACCAAATAGACTAGACAAAACAAGAAAAATATCAAGATATATCATAGTCAAATTCTCCAAATTAAAGGATAAGCATGCAACACTATAAAAACGAAGAGTTATAAAGGGGAAACAATTAGATTAAGTTCTTAATTCTCAGCAGAAACCAGGCTAGCTAGAAGCAATGGAATGGCATATACAGAAAATTTAAAAAAGAAATGCCATCCAAGGATTCTATACCCAGTAAAACTCTCTACAAAATGTGAAGGAGAAATTAGATCTTTTGCAGAAAAGAAGGAACTTAAGGAATTTGTTGAAACAAGAACAAAACAATAAGAAATTTTAAGTGAAGTCCTTCACACAGTGCTGCCAAAGGAATGTGCACAAAACTGTAGTAATCAGAAACAACAGTAAAAGAAACATGGCAAAATGGCAAAAGTAAAATCTGGCCTGGAAATAATCACACTTAACGTGAATGAACTAAATGCACCAGTTAAGAGAGAAAGACTAGTAGAATGGATAAAAAAGCAAAGCTCATCAATATGTTGCCCACAGGAGACACATTTAAAAGAAGAAGAGAAAGACAAACTCAAAACCAAAGGCTAAGAAAATAATATATTAAGCAAATGTCAACTTCAAAAAAGCAGGAGTGGCAATACTAATCTCTGTTAAAATAGACTTCAGAATGAAAACCACTCTAAAAGACAAGGAAGGCATTGCATACTCATTAAAGGCACGATAAATCAAGAAGACATAACCTTGGTCAATATTTATGCACCAAATGATAGACTTTCAAAATACATAAAACAATGGCTAACAGAATTGAAGAAATAGACAGTACCACAATAGTAGTAAGAGATTTTAACACACTGCTATCACCGAAGATTAACTCAAAAGAAACTCAACAATGATGCAGAAAATCTAAACTATACAATCAGAAAACTTGACCATATGGGTATATTCTGGACACTGAACCCAATTAAAACTCAGTTCATGTTCTTCTCAAGTGCACATAGTACATTCTCCAGAACTGATCACATATTAGGAAATAAAGCAAGCCTCAATAAATTAAAAAACATTGAAATAATACAAAGTATCCTCTAAGACCATAATGCCAGTTAAACTATAAATTAACTGTGGGAGAGTAAAGCTTACAAAATCACCCATGTAGAAGCTAAATAACTCTGCTAGAACATGATTGGGTTATAAAAGAAATAAAGAATGAAAAGTTCCTTGAAACAAATGGAAATGAATATACAACACAGCAAAACCTCTGAGATATAGCAAAGGCAGTCCTCAGGGGGCAGTCTATAGCAACAAACACACACATAAAAAAGGAAGAAAAGAAGAATCAGTGATGTCACTCAACACCTTCATCAAATAGGAAAAAAACCCCCAAAATCTAATACTACAGTCTCTAGAAGAAAAGAAATAAGGACAAAAACGGCAATAAATGAGATAGAATATAGAAAAACAATTTAAACCATCAAGCATCAATAAGACCAGGAGCTAGTTTTTCAAAAGGTCTAGTGTGAAAAGCAATATGTATGAACTTTATGAACTGTGTATGTAAACCAGTATAAAATTATTGCCTAATTGCTGGAGAAGAGTGTTGAATATAGCCTGGACTGCTAGGAGAACAAACAGGTTTGTCCTGGAGAGGGTGAAGCCAGAATGTTCCCTGGAGTCAAGGATTCTGAAGCTTCTCTGACATACTTTGGGCATGTTACAAGGAGGGACTGGTCCTTGGCGAGGGACATCATGTTTGGGAGAGTGGAGGGACAGCGCAGGAGAGGAAGACCCTCATGAGATGGATCGATTCTGTGAGTGGAGTGGTGGGAATCAACGTGTTTGAGACAGCGAGGTTGGCACAGGATAGAACGACGTTTAGGGCTCTTATACATAGGGTCGCTATGACTTGATGGCACATAATAACAACAACAACAACAACAACTTAAGAGGACTGAAGAGCTTTTGTGACTCAGTCACAGAAGGACAAATATTGTATAAAACCATTATTGAATGAGTATGTGGATCCAAGGGGGGAGGGGTTTAAGCAGATGGATGAGGAGGTGCGGGGTGGGGATTAATCATGGGGTGGTACAACTTGATGGATGTGGGAGGAAAGAATCTGGTGTGAAAACAATGTATTTGAATTTTGTGAGTCACAACTAGTTTAAAAAAAATGTAAAATTTAAAAAAAGATTGGCAAAACACTGGTTAACTTAACAAAAGTAAAATAAAGAAGACACAGATAACTCTATTAAGGAAGGATAGAAATTATTTAGAAATGTGACATCACCGCAGAACTAGATGAAATTAAATGATAATACCTGAATAATATGAAAAGCTATTCTCTGATAAATTCAAAAAACTAGAGGAAATGGACAAATTCTTTGAAACTCTTGCCCTACCCAGGAACAGATATAGAACACTTGAACAGACTTATCACAAAAGAAGAAACTGAAAAGGTCAATAAGGAGACTTCCCCATAAGAAAAGTCCTGGACCAGAGGGCTTCACTGATGAATTTTACCAAACGTTCAGAGAAGATGTTTCACCAATTTAATTTAAAAAAATTGAAAAGGAAGGAACACTACTAGAGTCATTCCATGTTCTATCTATTCTAGTCTACATATTTTTGTACCTTGTTGGACGCTACCATTTAGTTTTAGTAGTCTGGATTGCATTTTTATTAATTTCTGTTATATCCAGTACTCTCTCTGTCTTGTGAAGATTTTTTATGATCTTGTACCTCACTATCCGTTTTCTCTTGTAGTTATCCAAGTTTCTCCTCATCATTATGTCCTCTTCTGGCTCTCTGTCTCTGGAGTATTTACTTTCTTAATGGTTTCCATTGTTTCTTCTATCATTTGCACCTTTTTCTGTAGCTTTTCATATAACTCTGATCAATATATTCTGGTTCTCTGCATCTTGGGTATTCATTGAGTTTGTAATATGTTCTGCTTTTTTAAGAGAAGGATTATTAAATTTGTAAAAGATGTTTGAGCCTGTCTACTGCTTTCTTAACATTATGTGAACCTTTTCTTGGTAGATGTTAGGCTGTTATAAGCGTATAATATCCACAGAGAAGGAGATGTTTTGTGAAGGACCTATACATTGATGCTCCTTTTTTTTTTTTTTTTGACCAAGGTTCCAAAGCAAGGTGAGTGTTGTTTTCTGGAAAACTATGTTTGGTCCACTTTTGTTACCCTTTGGTTTAAAAAATCCTAATCCTCAAAGTGTTGCTGTCAGGAGGATTCAAGGGCAGAAGTTCCTGGATCATAGAGCTCAGGAATGTACTCTCCTCCAGAAACTGACACAGGTACACTCCTATTCCTCCTTGTCTTTAGAAACAACCTATGTGCCCATTAACAAACAGATGGATACAGAAGCTGTGGTATATTCACACAATGGAATACTATGTCACATTGAAAAACAAGGAATTCATGCAATTTATTCAAAATGGGTGACTCTGGAGGACATTATGCTGAGTGAAATATCTCAGTCACAAAAGGACAAATACTACATGGTACCACTGTTGTAGAATGAGGCTGAAATCAGGGTGGGGGTAAGACTGAGAAAAACTGGATAAATTATGTTTACTGCATTGAAGTCGATGAGGGAGAGAATAGTTTAAAAGTAATCTATTTTAGGGCATTATGATTATCATAACAGTCTGGAATGAGGGTTAAAGAATGGAGTATACTCGGGGTGGGGGTGGGAGTGGGGGATTGTATACCAATGAAGGAGTTTTGCTTTTCAAGGAGAAGAGTGAACTGGCAGTGGGGGTGGGGTGGGCGGGAGAAAAGTGCAACAATGAATGAATAAAAATCCAAAATCTCTGTAGCTGTTCATTGAAATTAATAAAAAATAATTTAACAGAAAAAAACCCCCACTAATGACACACACACACAGAAAGAAATCTCAAACCTACTCTGTGGGTTGAAGTCAGGAAGGCTCAAGGGCAGAAGTACAGGCTATGGAATTTTGAAATGACAGTTGTTTTCTTTCAGAGTTTTGAATGCATCACTCCATTATCTTCTTGCTCACATGATTCGGCTGAGAAACTGGCATTTAATCACTGAGGTTCTCCTTTGTAGGTAATTCTTTGTTTTCTTTTGCTACTTGGAGAATTTTCTTGTCTTTGATTCTGAAGAATTTGACTATGATATGCCTCGTATTTTTCATCTGGTATCTATTCTATGTGGTGTTTGCTCAGTTTCATGGATGTGTATATATTCTTGTTCTTCATGATAGCTGGAAAGTTTTCTTCTAATAACTCTTTTTTTCACTTTTTTTTGTGTCTTCTACCCTCCCTCTTCTTCCTGTTTAGAATTCTCATTACATGTGTTTTATGTTTCTTTATAGTATCTCATATAATTCTTAACTTCATTTCATTTCTGTTTTGTTTCTGGTTTTTCTTCTAGCACTGCAGTACTGAGAGCTGTATCTCCTGTTTTACTGATTCGATATTCCATCTCTTCAGTTGACTTTGCACAATTGCCCTTCCAACATGTTGACAGCTTTTGAAATGTTGGTCCTGTTATTCTGGAATGCTAGTTCTTGTTTTTCTGGAGACATAATGATAGAATTATCTTCAATAAAGAATTTATTTATTGCAAATACATTTTTATTAGAAACATAACGCAGACTATACACATGGGTTTCACCTGATGGTATGCACAGAAATCAGATTGGTTACATCTGTAGAAAGAATTGTTGAAGAAGTTCAATATCAGCAGCGAAAACTAGGCTAGGTGTTGATTGTAGAACAGACTATCAACTACTCATATGCAAGTTCAAACTAAATCTAAAGGGAGTATATTAAATTCACAGGAACCAAAAGTTGACCTTGATTCTATCCCAACTGAATTTCAAAACCATCTCAGGACCATGTTTGAGGCCTAGAACATTAATGAGCAAAGTCAGATGAGCCGTGAGATGATATAAAGTATATCATACAGGAAAAATGCAAAAGGCCGTTACAAAGACAGAGAAGGAAAAAAAAAGAAAACCGACCAAGCTGGATGTCAGAATAGACTCCGAATATTTCACTAAAACTTTGAGAAACCAAAGCAAAGGGAAGAAATCAAGAAGTTAAGGAGCTTAACAGAAAACTTCAAAGGGCAGCTTGGGAAGAAAAAGCAAAGTATTATAATGAAATGTGCAAAGAACTGGAGGTGGAAAATCCAAAGGGCCAAACTCATTTGACATTTCTTATGCTGAAGGAATTGAAGAACAAATTCAAGCCTCAAATTGCAATACTTAAATGTTCTTTGGGCAGAATATTGAATGACCTAGGAATCGTTAGGAGAAGATGGAAGGAGTATACAGTCATTGTAATAAAATTAATTGGTTGACACAGAGGAATTTAATGAAAGAACATATGATCAAAAATCTGTGGTGAAGAAGGAGAAAGTTCAAGTTTCTCTGAAGGAATTGACAAAAACAAAGTCCCAGGAATTGATGGCATGTCAATTGGCACTTTTCAACAGAAAAACACTTTCCTGGATGTACTCACGAAGTTGTGCCAATAAATCTGGAGGACAACCAACTGGCCAACTGACTAGAAGAGAGCCATATTTGTTCCCATTCAAAAAAAAAAGGAACTCATTAGAGTGCAAAAATTATCAAACAATATCATTAATATCACAGGCAAGCAAGATCCTGCTGAAAATTATTTTTAAAAAAATTCATAGGAACAAGCACAACAACAGAAAACTGCCAGATATGCAGGCTGGGTTTAGAAGAGGCTGTGGTACTAGGGATATTATAGCTAATGTTAGATGGGTCTTGACTGAAAGCAGAGAGTACCAGAGGAACATCTATCTGTGTTTCGTTGACTATGCGAAGACATTTGACTGTGTGGATCACCAGAAACTGTGGCTAACTCTGAGAATAATGGGAATCTGAGAACACTTAATTGAGCTTGATTGAGGTGAAACCTGTACATGGACAGCAAGGAAATGCTGCATGGTTCAAAACCAGGAAATCTGTATGCAAGGGATGTGTCCTATCTCCATATCTTTTCAATTTATATGCAGAACAGATAATCTAGGAGGCTGGGCTCTATGAGGAGGAATGTGGCATCAGGATAGGAACAAGATTCATTAACAGCCTATGTTATACAGATGACAAATCCTTGTTTGCCAAAACTGAGGAGGACCTGAGACATTTGCTGCAGAAGGTCAAGGACTGTAGTAGTCTTCAATTGGATTGAAGCTCAACATCAAGAAAACAAAGATTCTCACCAGTGAGACAATTGACAGCATCATAATAGATGGTGAAGAGATTGATATTGTTAATAGCTTTTGTTTGCTTGCCTCCACAATCAACACTCTTGGCACCAGCATCCAGGAAATTAAAAGATAAATTGCATTGAGAAAATCTGCTGTCAGAGACCTCGCCAGAGTCCTGAAGAGCAATGATGTCCATTTAGAGACTATGTGAGCCTGATCTAAGCCATAGTCTTCAGGTCGTTGCTATGCATCAGAGAGCTGGACAATAACTAGGGATGACAGAAGGATGATTGATTCCTTTGAGTTGTGATTCTGGTGAAGAGTGTTGAATATACAATGGACCGCTAGGAGAACAAACAATTTCATCCTGGAGAGAGTGCAAGTAGGCTGCTCCTTGGAGGCAAAGATTTTGAAACTTCATCTGACATACTTAGGGAATGTTTCATGGAGTGACCGGTCCCTAGAGAGGGACATCATGCTTGGGAGGGTGGAGGAATGGTGTGAGAGGAAGACCCTTGAGGAGATGAAATGACTCAGTGTCTCGGGTAGTGGAGTGGATGTATCAGAGATGATGAGGTTGGCTCAAAATACAGCAGGGTTCAGAACTATTGTACATAGGAGAGCTATGAGTCACAAGCAACTTAACAATGTTTAACAACAATTAGAAGGCTTTTACTTGTAGTTTCCTACAATTCTATTTTTTTTCTTTTCAGTTAAAACATGTGATCATTATTCATTTGAATTTCATATCAAGCAGTTCTATTAGCCTTCTTCCTTTCTCCTCTTTGTAATCCATTTGCTCTGAATTTTGAACACAAATTTTCTTTTTTGTTTTGTTTTATACTAGTTTATTTGCAAAATTTGGATACCTTTTTCAGAACAGTTTCTTCTAATTTCTCTCACCTCTCCATCAAATTGTACAACCCCATGATTAAGCTGCCCCCTCATCCTTACCCCTCTGCTTTCACCCTCCCCCCATTGCATCTTTATACTCATTCCACAATAATGGTTTTATACAATATTTGTTCTTGTGAGACTTAGTTCACTCAGCATAATGCTCTCCAGTCCATCCCGAGTTAGGTAATAATTTACAAAATTATTTTTCTTACATGCTGTGTAGTATTCCATTGTTTGACTGTACCATGATTTCTCAATCCATTTGACTATGGTTGGACATCTGGGCTGTTTCCATGTTCTTGTGATGGAAGAGCGTTACTATGAATACTGGTGTACAAGACTCCAATTGTTCCTCAGTGCTCATTTTCTCAGGGTATATTCCAAGCAGTGGAATAGCTGGGTCATATGGAATTTATATGTTCAGCTTTTTGAGGAAGCACTAAACTGCCTTCCAGAATGGTTGTCCCATTTTACAATCCCAACTACAATATATAAAACTTCCTATCTCACCACATCCTCTCCAACATTTATTACTTGCTGTCCTGTTAAACTTTGCCACTGTTACTGGATTGAGATAGTTTTGATTTGCATATCTCTTACTACCAGTGATTTGAAGCATTTCTTCATATGAACCCAAATTTTGGGTGACACTTTGGTTTTGTGTGAAATTTGAGGTAGTCTGCTTCCTTGTCTTTGTGATGTGTTTGTGTGGGGTGTTTTTATTCTTTTAAACTTTTGTTTTACCTATTATCTTTTGACTTCTGTGTGATAGGGTATCCAGGTATTTATCTATTCATTGTTTGTGGACTGCTTAACCTCCAATTCATTTTTTGGAAGGAGGGGTCTTTGGGTCTCTCCTTGCTGGGTCTCTGCATTTCTGAGTCCCTGACTCTGTGCACCAGGGACTTTTTGTGGAGTGGCAAAAATTTTCCATTCAGATGGGAATTTTCTCAGGTGTTCATCTATGGGAAGCAATGAGATGTAATCTTATACTTTGATTTTTTGTAGTCTGATAATGGTAGACTCAGTTCTTTGGCTTTTGTAAAGAGAAAAGAAGGCATTTATTATCTGGGAAATTTTACTCTTCCTCCCACCCCAAATAGCTAGGCAGTTGTTGTTACTTATAGCTTGCTTCTTTGCCATTCTCTCTGTCCTGTTTCCATTGATTCTTAATAAATTCAATTGTTTCTGTTACGTGTCATTGAATATGAAACTTAATATTTCATTTAAAATATGATTATGTGTATATTTATAGATATTTGATAGGATGTTTTGTCAATACATGGCTTTGTTTCCTTTTATCAGCCAATTCTTATGACTGAAAATTAGGATACCTAATTTGTGATACTTCTCCAGAATTTGAGCAATATGGGGTATGAATTATCAAAAACGTCTTCACTGTTGAGTGCAAAGAAACTCATAACTGACACTCCAGAAGGTTGTTGGAGACTGTAAATTGTTTTGAAGAAGATTGTCTAACTTTCTCCCTTAGAGCTGTTGGTAGAGTTTTTATGGACAGGGTCAATATATG
>NW_006399974.1:63552-73503 GCF_000299155.1 Elephantulus edwardii | reverse complement strand
ACACACACACACATATACGTATATATGCATATATATATGTGTGTGTATGTGTGTGTGTGTGTATTGTGCTCAAAGACAAGTACTTCATTTCACAGGGCTCGGTGATCACATCAGCGTTCACAGACTGTGCAGTCTCTCCCAGTTAAGGACTGCATACTACCTACACTGACACTAATTTTCTCTGACAGGGTGACTAATTGCCTCCTTTATTTGTTACCAGCAGATTTAGGGTCTAAAATTGCTACTTGATCTCTCTCACTCTCATAGAAGACAGCTAGAAGCTGTATGTCTCAGAGGATGCAGGAAAAGAATGCAAAACAGTTGCAACAATTTGCTATCAAAGACCTCTTCAAAATGCTAAGAGCAAGGGTATCAGTCTAGAGACTAATGTGATCCAGACCATGGTCTTTGCAATTACTTGTTATACATTAGAAAGCTGGACAATGACCAAGGATAACCAAAGAATTGATGGCTTTGAGTTGTGGTACTGGAGAAGAGTTTTGAACATACCATGGACTTCCAAGAAAACTAACAGATGTCACCTAGAAAGTGTGAAACCAAGCTGCTCCTTAGAGGCAAAGACTTTAAGACTTTATATCACATACTTTGGTCATGTAGCCAGGAGGGGCCAGTCTTTGGAGAAGGATCTCATGCTTGGAATGGTCAATGGACTGCACTGGAGAGGAAGACCTCAGATGAGATTAATTGGCACAATAATTGAGGTAATGAGAGTAGGTGTGTAAGAGAGATTGACATTGGCTCAGGATAGAGGCAGGATCAGAGCTATTGGGCATAGTCACTATGAATTGCAAGTGACTTGATGGCACATAACAAGGAACTGGGTGATATGGAACTTGGTGATAGTACTTCTGGCAGGAGCAAAAAGTGGGATCATATCAGAAAGTACAATCCCCCTGAGGAATCCAAGAGAATCAAATCACAACCAATCCCACAACTGACTAGGCAGAGCAAGGGTAGATCATCCTGTAAGTCCAAGAGTGATAAAGGCAGGAATTTGTGTCAGGGTCACTCCTTTCGTCTTCTTCGCACCTTAACAAGTTTTGGCCTCAACCATTTTTTTCCCTTTTCACATTTACTCTCTTTAACCTCTCTTTTGTTGCCCTACTAAAACTTATCCACTGTTTTTTCTAAATTGCCACAGCATGTGTGTGTGTATCTCTTTATTTACCTAGAGTTACCACAGCCCACTGTGTCACTGGAAAATACTAGCTTTCCCAGAGTGCTGAAGAGAGAATTCAGATTTTTTAAAAATTTTTTTAGAATTCAGATTTTAACACATTCTACTCCCTACAAGAGAGGATTGTTAGACTTCAATCCATCCTACTTTGGGCACTTTGGAGCACAGTTCTGCTATCAAAAGGGTCAACCTCCAGGAGAATATATCATGCTTGGGTAAGTAGATGATCAGTGAAAAAGAAGTTGGAATGATACAGTGGTTACAAGAGTGGACCAAAGCACTGCAGCGATGGTGAGGGTGGCACAAAACTGAGGAGGACTTGGTTCTGTTCTGTTGCAAATAAAGTCCTCTGAGGAAGAACTGACTGAGGGACCATAAGAACACATAACAACCATAATTAAACAATTTTTCACTAAACAACATTGTGTTAACTTTTAAGTCTCATGTGTACAAAGTTTGTGAATCAAGAGAAGTACAAGCATCAACAATTGAAGATGAATGGTAGTAGTCTGATGTTCTAAAATTACTCATTAAATGTGTGCTGTGGGGGCTAGAATAGATGGATAAAAAAGTGTGTTTTACACATTATTACAGCAGTAAACAGCCTTGGTTATTGATTTCCTTCTTGAGAGTCTCAATTTCTTTTTGTATTTTCTTGCTTTCATGTGCAAATCCTTCCTGGAGAAGTTGTTCATGTTCCTATAAAAGGAAAACGGTAACTGACATTAATAAGACATAAAACTTGTCCCATAATTGTCAAAATAGTTCTCCATTTGGAACTTACACTCCTCTCTCAATAGCTTTTAACATTCATTGATTAACATTTTTGCACTCTCAATTTCCAAATCCCTTTAAGTATCTTCTGTCTCTCTCACTTGGAGCAGCTGTTGACCTTTGGGATGCCCTGCTTCATTGTTGTTTCTGTTATGTATTCTGGAGTTGCCTGTGACTCATCATGACCATCATAATGCTGAACTCTGTCCTATCCTGAACTAGTGTCACTGTCTTTGATACACTTACCCCTATTACCCCAGTTATTGTGTCAATCCATCTCATCTAGTGTCTTTCCTGAAGTCCCCTCTACCCTTCCACGCATGATGTCCTCCAAAGACTGGCCCCTCCTGGTAACATGTCCAATGTATGTGAGACAGAACTTTAAAATCCTTATTTCCAAGGATCAGTTTGGTTTTACTCTCTATTATGTATAGGACAAAGAAAGTATTTTATCTTGCTGGATCTTTTCTTCCACAAAATACAAGTGATAAAAGACATACACACTTTCTCTCATTGCCTCTTTCTTAGAATTGATACATATTTGACTAGCCATTGGGATTTCCAAGGTTGAATATTTCATGTCAGTAGGCCCAGTGGTGAGAATCTTTGTCTTCTCTATGTTGAGCTTCAATCCATATTGAAGATTATAGTCCTTGACCTTCTGCAGCAAACATTTCAGGTTCTCTTCAGTTTCAGTAAGTAAGGTTTTATCATCTGCATAATGCAAGTTGTTGGTGAGTCTTCCTCCAATCTTGATGCCACATTCCTCCTTATAAAGCCCTGCTTCCCAAATGATCTGTTCTGCATATAGATTGAGAAGGTATGGACACAGGATGCATTTCTGAAGCACTCCTTTCCTAATTTTGAACCAGGTAGTGTTTCTCTGCTCTGTTCTGAGGAATGCTTCCTGTTCCAAGTATAGGTTTCTCATAAGCACAATCATGTGTTCTGGCATTCTCATTTTCCTCAAGATTAGCCATAATTTGTTGTGATCCACACAGTCAAAGGCCATTGCATAGTCAATGAAACATATTTTTCTGGTACTGTTTGATTTCTTCCAAGACCCATCTGACATAGGCAATAGTGTCTCTAGTGGCACAACCTCTTTTAAGCACAGCTTATATTTCTGGTAGTTCTCTGTCAATGTACTGTCCTAGTCATTTCTGGATAATCTTCAGCAGGATTTTGCTCATGTGTGATATTAGCAATATTGTTTTTGTTAAGTGCCAACAAGTCAGATGACACATAGCGAACCTATGAATGAAAAACCTGAACAACTATAACTTTCATCATTTCACCAAGTTCATAGAGTTTCTGGAAGCAAGTTATTTCAGAAGTGGATGCCACTCCTGCTTCCAAACCTATTTTAATTGAAGAGCTGCACTAAACACTGTCCACCATGGATAACCATTACTGCAATTCACACATCAGTGTCACATTAGGTAGCATCACAGCAATCATGAGTTTCTTCTGTACAGCAAATGGACAGACCAGTGCTATACCACTTAGAAGAATGCTTGACCAAAACCAATTAAAACTAGGCCTGAGGGCCACACATTAAAATCACCCACCTTTGGCTCGATAGCATACCTTTCTATCCACTAGGCCAACAAGCTCTCTCTATGTTGTTCTTGTTGTTAAGTGCCATCAACAGAGCTCTCTCTATGTTGTTCTTGTTAAGTGCCATCAAGTCATAGACAAGTCAGAGACAACTCATAGTGACCTTATGAACACTTGTAAAACTTTTATCATTTTTCCAAGTTCATAGCATTTCCAGAGGCAAGTTATTTCAGAAGTAGATGCCACTCCTGCTTCCAAGCCTTTTTTAATCAGGGAGCTCCACCAAACACTGTCCACAATGAGTAACTATTATCACATTTGACATATCAGTGTCAGAGTGTTTAGCATCACGAGTTAACTTCTGTACAGCAAATGGACAGACCAGTGCTATACCACTTAGAAGAAGGTTTGACTAAAAACAATTAAAACAAAGCCTGAGGGCCACATATTAAAATCACCCACCTTTGGCTTGGTAGCATAACTTTGTAAGATCTTGTTAAAAAATTTCCACACTGTGTTGGGTCACCTTTTTTTTTGGAATGGGAATAAATATTGATCTCTTCCAGTTAGTTGGCCAGGTAGTTGTATTCCAGAGTTCTTGGCACAACTTGGTGAGCACATCCATGGTAGCATCTGCTTGTTGAAATACATTAATAGTATTCAATCAATTCCTGGGGCTTTATTTTTTGCCAAGTCCTTCAGCCATCTTGAAATTCCTCCTTCATCAGTGCTGCCTCTTGATCATATGTTGTTTCTTTATATTCTTCTGTGTCAGCCACTACTCTTTGATAAAAGGACTCTGTACACTCCTTCCATTTTCTTTTAATGCTTTCTGAATCATTCATTATTCTGCCCACAGCATCCTAACGCATTGCAAGTCGCAGCTTGAATTTGTTCTTTAGTTCTTTCAGCTTCCCCCCCGCCCCCCCCCCGCTTAAGAAATGCTGAGTGAGTTCGGCACATTTGATTTTCAGACTCTGAATCCTCGCACATTTCATTATAATACTTTACCTTGTCTTCCCAAACTGCCCTTTTAAATCTTTCTTATAGCTCCTTAACATCTTGAATTCTTCCTTTGCTTTGGCTTCTTAGCACTCTAGTTCAATATTCAGAATCTCTGCTGACATCAATTTCTTCTTCTTCTTCTTCCTTCTCTATAATGACCTTTTTGCATTCATCATGGACAGTATTTTATTGTTTTAGATTTTAATGAAAGTTTATAAAGAACTTGAATTTCTGTTCATTCATTGTTGGACATTTTCCTCCTGGTCCCCCCTCACCCCCGGTTAGCTTTTTTTCTTTGGAAAAGAAGTTCTTTCATTTTTATACAGTCCCCTCCCTCCATGGACCACTTTACTATGTAACTCTTATTCTGGACTCCTGTCATGTCAATAATACCTAATCATATGTTCATTTTATGGACAATATTCTTGATACCTTCCCATAGCTCATCTGTGGGTATTCAATGTTCCTGAGTTGGTTTTCCAATTCAGGGGATATAGACTCCTCAAGATCAAATTTTTATTTCTGTGTATATGATTTAAACTTCTTTAACTTTAATTCTAACTTGCATATGGGTAGTTGATGGTCTGTTCCACAACCAGCACCTGTCCTAGTTTTCTCTGCTGATATTGAACTTTTCCAATGACTCCTTCCACAGATGTAATAAATTTGATTCCTGGGCATCCCATAAGGTGAAATCCATGTGAATATGTGTTTATGTTTTTTATAAAAGGTATTTGTTAAGAATAAACCATTAATTATACAGAATTCTATCATTCTATCCCACCCCTGGGCCAATTGGCAGCGTCATGATAGATAGAGAAGAGATTGAGGTTGCTAATAATTATAGCTTGCTTGGCTCCACAATCAACACTCTTAACTCCAGCAGTCAGAACATCAAAAGCCTAATTACATTGAGAAAATCTGCTGTCAGGGACCACTCCAGAGTGATGAAAAGCAATGATGTCAGTCTAGAGACTAAAGTGCACCTAATCCAGGCCATGGCCTTCACAATGACTTGTCATGCTTCAGAGTGCTGGACAGTAATGAGGATGACAGAAGAAGAACTGATGACTTTGAGTCATGGTCCTGGACAAGAGTCTTGAACATACCATGGACTGCCCCGAAAACAAACAGATCTGTCTTGGATAAGGTGAAGCCAAGTTTGTCCTTGGAAGCTAGGATTTTGAAGCTCACATACTTTGCGCACATGGCCAGGAAGGATCGGTCCTTGGAGAAGAACATCATGCTTGAAAGGGTTTAAGGACAGTGCAGGAAAGGAAGATCTTGGATGAGATGGATTGCTACAGTAACTGGGGCAATGGGAGTTGGTATGGAGGAATTAGTGAGACTGACACAGGACAAGGCAGAGTTCAGGGTTGTAGTACCAAGGTTTGCTATGGGTTTCAGGCAGCTCAAAGGCATAAAACAACAATGTATTGCATGAGAAGATATTTCCTGTCCTTCTTTTGAGTAGAAAAATTCAAACCACTAGAGAGGCTCTGTATTTGGATTAGCATTACAACATTATGGGCTGTGCCACCAGAGTGCTCTAATAAAAGAAGAAATATATTTTCTATTCTTTCTCTATGAATTCTTGCATGTCATAATCAGGTCTTTGTAATTGGAGATGGGTATGGATAATAAAACACAAAGGAAACAAAAGAGCACTCTAATGTTTAAAGTCAGAAGGATTTTTTAAGTAGATGTGATGTTCACTCACCCCTACACTACTTTTTTTTTTTTTTTTTTGTATAGTGGAAGGGAAAGTTAGATGACTCATTTGAATACCTGCATTTTCAGATTAAAAATTCTTCCTTGCTCTGCCAGTAGCTGGGTCATCTCTGCCTCCATTTTCACAGCCAGTTGTCTTATATGTTCCTGAAAACTTTTTTCTCTCTCTTTCATCATCTCCTCATTCATCTTTAGGGTTTCGTTCAGAAGTTTTGTAAAAGAATCTGCAAGTTCAGCTTTTGTACGTTCCACTGAGAAAGAAAAAGAAACAAATATATAGATTGAATTGTTATACCTTTCATAATTTTTGTTTGGTTTTATCCTCGAGAAAATTTCTTGTGAAAATTTTTCCCCTGGAGAACCAGAAGATAGATACCCATCATAAAGGATGAGAAAAGAATCCCATATATATAAGCATAATAATTGCTATTCTGTTTTTAGAAGTTCCCAAATTACACAAAGGCAAAAACATTCAGCCACTAGCCAAAAGGCTGGAGTTTTAAATCCCCTTCAGAAAGGTCATAACCTTGAACACCCAGTGGAGCCATCCTGTACAGTATGCACATGATCACCATGAGATGTAACCCAGTCAATGGCAAATAACAAGAGTATTTTTTTTCTCTGCACTAACACTTGCATGTGGTCTGACATAGCTAACCTTAACATTTTGGTAGTCTATTATCCACCTAGAGTATCTTCAGCTTATTCTCACCTTCAAGCTCTTTTTCACTTTCTGTCAGTGACTGGTCAACCTGTAGAATTTTGTTAGCCACATCATCTTTGGATTCCAAGTACGTCTTCAGTGTCTTTTCTGCCTAGTGATGCAGAAGAAGTGAGAATTAGAAAATAGTTAAAGCAAATACATCTTATAATTAAATTTAATTTTATATTCCCATGAATTATTGGATGAGTAAAAGAATGAAGGAATTTTACAATTTTTGAGTGCTTAGTCTTTGATTCCAATGACAACCTTCTAAGGCTTATTCTTAAGCCATCTTAAGGGCCGATCTCTTATGGAACAAATCAGTGTATGGATAAATCAAACACTGACACATTTGTATCAGTCACAGAGTCATTTTCTTGCCTCCAAAAGTGTTGGGAAAGACATTATAATAACTTCTCAGAAAAAAATATTCAGTAGGTTGTTTACCTGTACTCCCTTTTTGGGCATCTGGTAGTATTTCTTCTTCAACTCTTCTTTCTTCTGAATAAAGAGATGATAACCTCCAGCTTTAGAAAATATCCCTTGTTTCACGTCTTCTTCTAGAGGGCCAAAAATTTCCTGAATCAAAGTCTTACAAAACTCTGTGGATGCTTTTTTATTCTGTTTACAGTAATCTTCTCGCTTTGTGTATAACAGCTCCTGTGAAATAATAAAATGGTACAATGGCATAGTAATCAAAAGGAAGATATTGACCACATGCACACTTAGGGAAATAAGGAATATATTAAGAAATGTCTTTCTAGTATAAACTGTTGCATTTAAGTGGCTCCATTTCCCTCAACTTGTCATGAGACACTAGAACAGACCTAAGAATTGTTTCTGTGCAACAACATATCTACTTCTGTGTGTGTATGATTTTCTAAAACTCTTTCCATGCTTTCTTGTTCCGGGGAAGTATTCTCAATCACAGATACTATTTCATATTAAACCTTTTTCTTTTCAAGGTTCTAATTTAAGTAGAAATTGAGGGTTTAAATAACAAAATCAGAATCAATACCTGTGAAGAGTCCTTAGCTTAATCACACTGTGACTTTGAAACACTCAACATTTGTGAACTAAGATTTTTTTCATTTGTAAAATGGAGAGGGGAGTGGAAGAGTGATATCTACCCCATACATTTCTTGTGTGGATTATGTGTAGCTATAAACATTTGTAAGCTTTTTCTTTAAATGGTCAGTTAAAAAAATGATCTGGCAGAGTTTGGAAATTATCAAACAATATCACTAATATAACATACAAACAAAATCCTGTTGAAAATAATTAAAAAACAACTGGAACAGTACATTGACAGTGAACTACCAGAAATATAAGCTGTTTTTATAAAAGACCATGGATCTAGGGACATCATAGCCAAAGTCAAATAGATAGTGGCTGAAAACAGAGTACTAGAGGAATGTCTGTGTGTCATTGACTGTGCAAAGGCCTTTGATCCTGTGAATCACATCAAATTGTGGCTAACCTTGAGAGGAATGGGAATCCCAGAACACTTGGTTGTTCTCACACAAAGCCTATATTGGACCAGTAAGCAGTTATCCGAACAGAGCAAGGGAACAATACATGTTTCAAAAATCATGTAAAGAATGGGTCAAGGATGCATCCTGTCTCCAAACCTTTTCAATATATATATGCCAAACAGATCATTCAGGAGGCTGGAATTTATGAAAAGGAATGTTGCATCAGGATTCAGGATTTGAGGAAGACCCATCAACAATTTGCATTATGCAGATGACACAACTTTGATAGGTGAAACTGGAGAGGACCTGAGGCATTTGCTGCAGATTTTCAAGGACTGTAGTCTCCAATAGGGATTGAAGCTCAACATCAAAAAAACAATATTCTTACCAAAGGGCCAATTGGTAGAATCATGATAGATGGAGAAGAAATTGAGATTGTTAACAATTTTAGCTTGCTTGTGTCCAGAGTCAGCACTTTTGTACCAGCAGTCAGCAAATTGAAGGACAAATTGCATTAGGAAAATCTACTGTCAGGGGCCTCTTCTGAGTGCTGAAGGGCAATGATGTCAGTCTAGTGACTAAGGGGCACCTGATCCAGGTGATGGTATTTACAATTATGTGCTATGCATCAGAGAGTTAGACAAGGACTAAGGATGACAGAAGAAGAAGAAATTACTTTGAGTTGTGATGCTTGACAAGAGTATTAAACATTCCGTGGCTGGCTTAAGAGAACAAACAGGTATGTGTAGGAGCAGGTGAAACCAAGTTGCTCCTTGGAGCAAGGATTTCTGAGGCCCCATCTTACATTCTTTAAGCTTGTTGCCAAGAGGTACCAGTCCTTCAAGAAGGGCATCATGGTTGGAAAGATGGAGGGACAGTGCAGGAGAGGAAGACCCTAGATGAGATGGATTGACACAGTAATTGGGGCCATGGGGGTAGCTGTGTCAGGGAATGTGAGCTTGGCTTAGGATGGGGCAGAGTTCAGAGATATTATGCATAGGGTCATTATGAGTCATAGGTGACTTGATGGCACATAACTACAACAAAAGTTAATAGATTATTCAGCATATTCTTTGATAGAGAATACATATATTCTTGCTACAGGGTAATGAAAGTAGTGGTGATCATACACTTGGTATTGCCAGTATTTTGAAAGCCTAATAGAAGTCATCATGGAACTCTGGTGGTGGAGTCCATAAGCTTTATGTTAACCCAGTTGACACTTGCTGCTAAAGGTGGTATTTCTCTCGTGGTTATAATCCACTATTGGCTCCAAAGGAGATAGATGAACAATCTACTCCCCTGAAAGCTTTCGAATTCCACAGGAAGGTCATCTGCAATTGGCATCCACTTGAGGGTACTAACTTTAGGGTGTTTTTGAATAGCAGGAAGCAGTATTTGGAAAAAGACGTCAGGCTAGAAAAAGTAGAAAGTTTATAAAAGAGAAGACTATCCTTAAGAAGATAAACCAACATTGTTGTTGTTGTTGTTATGTGCCATGAAGT
>NW_006399974.1:53108-62008 GCF_000299155.1 Elephantulus edwardii | reverse complement strand
GAAGTCCAGTGAATACCACTATCATTCAAATATATGCACCAACAACTAGAGCCAAAGAGGAGGAAATAGAAGATTTCTACCAGCTTTTGCAGTCAGAAGTTGATCAAACATGCAATCAAGATGCATTGATAATAATGGGCGACTGGAACGCAAAAGTTGGGAACAGAGAAGAAGGTTCAGGACTTGGAAAATACGGGCTCGGTGAGAGAAATGAGGCTGGAGATAGAATGATAGAGTTCTGCACATTTAATGATTTATTCACTGCATATACCTTTTATAAGAAACAAACGCAGGCTATACACATGGGTCTCACTGGTGAAACCAACATATTGACTACAATAATCAACTTAAGTATGGTGGAGATAGCTAGGATGGTGCAGGATAAGATAAGGTTTCAATCTGTTGTTCATACAGTTGCTATGATTTCTAGTGGACTCAATGGCACTTACCCTAACAACAACAGAATAACATCTTTAAGGGCATTATATCACTCAAGAGCCTTTATCAATCAAACTTTTGCTTTAACTCATCATAATAGTATCTTGACTATCTAGATCCTCTGGTCTGATGCAGGGATGCTCCTTTTGCAAATATCCAGCTTTGTAAACCTTGGAAAAGAATGTCACTTATCTAGCAACTATTTTGAAGGAGGCAAATTTGGCACCTGAACCCTTCTATAAGAAGCACATAAACTTTCTTATACACAAATCCCAACACCACTGCCCCAGGAGCACTAATATTACAGGGTAATGAAGAGGAAATACAAGGACAGAGGTTGTGGGAGGTGCTGGTGGGGCAAGGAGAGGGAATTGGGTTGTATGTTGGCAAGGCAGGGAGAGGATGGGAACACAGTATATGTGCCAAAGGGGTAGGCCCCTATGACCAACACCTGATCGGTTTGTTACCGGCATACTCTCTGATCAGCTTTTTCAGGTTAAATATTTGTCAGTCAAATATTGCTCTACTGCTGAGTCCCCAGATTAAGACAAACTAGGGAGAAGAACTGACCATCCACTTCTGAAATAATAGGCATTCAAAAACCCTAAATACAACAAAGCACACTTAGGTTAGACTGGCAGATATGGCACCAGAGGATGAGCCTTCCTACTGGGAATCACAGAGAAGGAGGAAGAGTTGCAAACAGAGCCTCATGACTGGAATGTGAAATATAACAAATATGAATGTAGGGAAATTAGAGATTGTTAAGGAAGAAATGCAATGCATAAACATTGGCATACTAGGCATTTGTGAAATGAAATGGTTTGGCATGGGACATTTTTAATCAGACAGTCATATGATCTACTATGCTGGAAATGAAAAGGTGAGAAAAAACCATGGTCACATTGATAGTTAAAAAGACCATTTCTTGAAATACATCTTTAAATACAATGTTGTGAGTGACAGGACAATATCTATATGTATACAAGGAAGACCTGTTAATACCATTATCATTCAAATTTATGCACCAACAACCAAAGCTAAAGAGGAGGAAATAGATGACTTCTACCAATTGTTGCAGTCAGAAATACATCAAACATGCAACTACGATGTACTAATAATAATTGGTGACTAGAATGCAAAAGTTGGGAATGGAGAAGGATTGGTAGTCAAGAAACATAGACTTGTTGACAGAAATGATGCTGTAGACAGAATGACAGAATTCTGTACAATCAATGATTTATTCATTACAAATACCTTTATAAGAAACACACAGAGTGATGATATACATGGACCTCACCTGACAGCCTACACAGGAACAAAATGGACTATATAAGTGAGAAAAATTGCTGGAGAAGCTCAATATCCGCTGTGCAAACTAGGACAGATGTTGATTGTGGGTCAGATCATCAATTACTTGTATGCAAGTGTAGTTAAAGAAAATCGAATCAAATCCACAAGAACCAAAGTTGGAACTTGAACTCCCTCCTGAATTTAAAAACCATCTTCAGGAATAGAATTGAAGTCTTGAATACTAATTAGCAAAGACGAACTGAGCTGTGAGAGGTTATCAAGAAAATCATCCTTGAAGAACGCATATGGTCATTACAAAGACAGAGGAAGAAGAAAAGACCAAAATGGATGTCAAAAGAGACTATGAATATTGTACTAGAGCACTGAGAAGCCAAAGCTAAGGGAATAAATAAAAATGTTAAGGAACTGAACTAAATATGTCAAATTGTAGCACAGGAATACAGAGCAATATATTATAATGAAATGTGTAAAGAGCTAGAGTTGGAAAATCAAAAGGTCAAACTCGCTCAGCATTCCTTAAGCCGAAGGAACTGAGGAAAAAAAATTCAAGCTTCCAGTTGCAATAGTTAAGGATGTTTCAGTTAAGTGGGCAGAATGCTGAATGACCCAGGAAGCATCAAAAGAAGATAGAAGGAGTACACAGAGTCACTATACCCAAAAGAATTGGTTGACATAGAAAATGTCATAAAAGTCTGTATGATCAAGATACTATGAGGTATCCCTTCTCAGTCTTTTGGAAAAGATCAAGTGAAGAGCATATGGTGATGAAGGAAGAAGTTGAAGCTGCTTTGAAGGAACTGGCAAAAACCAGGGCACCAGGAATTGATGCCATTTCAATTGACATATTTCAACACAGACAATCCCCTGGACATGCTCACCAAGTTGTGCCCAGAAATCTAGAGGATAACCACTGGGCCAATTGACTGGAAGAGATTCATATTTGTTTCCATTCCCGAAAAAAAAAGGTGGTCATATAGGGTGTGGAGATTATCAAACAATATAATTATTATTAGATGCAAACAAGATCATGCTGAAAATTATTTAAAAATTACTGGAAAGGCACATCAGCAGAACACTGCCAGATATGTAGGCTAAGTTTAGAAAAGGCCGTGGCTGTAGAAATGTTATAGTCAATGCTAGATGGATCTTGGCTGAAAGCAGAGGATACCAGAGGAATGTCTATCTGTGTTTTATTGATTGTGCAAAGGCATTTGACTGTGTGAATCACAACAAACTGTGACTAACTCTGAGAATAACAGGAATCCCAGAACACATAATTGTGCTTATGCAAAAAAACCCCAAAAAACCAAACCCAAAACCAACAACTTATACTTGGACCAAGAGGCAGTCATCAGAACAGAGCAAGGAAACACTGCACAGTTCAAAATCAATAAAGGTGTATGCTATGGATGCATCCTATCTCTGTACCAAGAGTGGTGATTATGGAGCCAAGCAAACTCAAGCTGTTAACAATCTCAATCCCTTCACCATCTATCATGATGCTGATGATTGGCCCAGTGGTGAGAATCTTTGTTTTCTTGGTATTGAGCTATAATCTGTATTGAAGGCTTCAGTACTTGACCATCTGCAGCAAATGGCTCAGCTCCTCCTCAGTTTCAGCAAGCAAGGTTGTATCATCTGTATAATGCATGTTATAGACGTATCTTCCTCCAATCCGGATGCCACATTCCAACTCACAGAACCAAGATTTCTTGATGATCTATTCCACATATAGATTGGAAAAATATAAAAATGGGATGCATCTCTGGCATACATCTTTCCTGTTTTTGAACCAAGCAATTTCCTTGCTCTGTTCTGTTGCTGCCCCCTTGTACAATTATAGCTTTGGCATAAGCACAATTAAATGTTCACACAATTACTTTCTACACATCAGAAAGCTGGATAATGAGTAAGGATGATAGGAGGAGAATTGATGCCTCTGAGCTGTGGTGCTGGTAAGAGTATTAAATATACCACGGACTGCTAGGAGAACAAATAGGTTCATCCTAGAGAGAGGAAACCAGGCTACTCCTTGGAGGCAAGGATTCTGAAGCTTGGTCTGACATACTTGGACATGTTTCAAGGATGAAACAGTTCTTAGAGAGGAACACCATGCTTGGGAGTGTGAAAGGACAGCTAAAGAGATGAAGACCTTGTAGAGATGGATTGACTCAGTGACTGGGTGATGGAGGTAGGTGTGTCAGAGACAATAGAGTTTTCTCAGGATAGAGCAGATTTCAGGGCTGTTATACATAGGGTCCCTATGAGTCACAACCAACTTGATGCACATAAAAGTGACATCAAAAAGAACAATAGATTTTGTAAGGATAGCAGAGTTTGGGGCAGGGTTTTGCTGTGCTTTACATGGGATTACTGGGAACCAGAATTCACACAATACAACCTAACGACAATAGTAATGACATCAATATTGAAAGAGAAATCATTCAACTGGTTTTTGACAAGGAGATGAAATGAGTCAAGTAGGGAAACGACAGTATTTAAACAAATGGTGTTGGCAAAATTGGAAAAATATCTGCAGAAGACTCAAGCAAGATCCACACCTCACTCCAGATAAAAAACCCAACTCATTACAAAGGCTGAAAAAGAAGAAAAGACCAAGATGGATGTCAGAAGAGACTCTGAATATTGCATTAGAGCACCGAGAAGCCAAAGCTAAAGGAAGAAACCAAGAAAACAAAGAGCTGAACAGAAAATTTCAAAAGGCAGCCCAGGACGACAAAGCAAGATACTATAATGAGATGTGCAGAGAGCTGGAGTCAGAAAATCATGAACTTGCTCAGCATTTCTTAAGCTGAAGGAACTGAAAAACAAATTCAAACCATGGGTGGCAATAATTAAGGATACTTTGGGTAGAATGTTAAATGATCCAGGAAGTATCAAGAGAAGATGGAAGGAATACACAGAGTCAGTGTATCAGAAGGAATTGGCTGACACAGAAGAATTTCATGAAGTGACATATGGTGATGAAGGAGGAAGTTCAAATTGCTCTGAAGGAATTGGCAAAAAACAAGGCTCCAGGAGTTGACGGCATACCAATTGACATATTTCAACAGACAGACACTGCCCTGGATGTGATCACTAAGTTATGCCAAGAAATCTGGAGAACAACCAGCTGGCCCGCTGACTGGAAAAGATAGATATTTGTTCCCATTCCAAAGAAAGGTGACCCAACAGAGTGCAGAAATTATCGAACAATATCATTAATATCACACGCAAGCAAGATTTTGCTGAAAATTATCCAAAAATGTTTGGAACAATATGTCAACAGAGAACTGCCAGATGTGCAGGATGGATTTAGAAGAGGTCGTGGTTCTAGGGATATTACAGCTAGTGTCAGATGGATCTTGGCAGAAAGCAGAGACTACCAGAAGAATGTCTATCTGTACTTCATTGACTATGCAAAGGCTTTTGACTGTG
This sequence comes from Elephantulus edwardii, assembly GCF_000299155.1. NCBI lineage: Eukaryota > Metazoa > Chordata > Mammalia > Macroscelidea > Macroscelididae > Elephantulus > Elephantulus edwardii. The sequence continues at coordinate 56,818 of NW_006399974.1, read as the reverse complement.
TGGATCACAACAAGCTATGGCTGACTCTGAGAAGAATGGGAATCCCAGAACATTTGATTGTGCTAATATGAAACCTATACTTGGACCATGAGGCAGTCGTCAGAACAGAACAAGGAGACACTACACGGTTCAAAATCAAGAAAGGGTCCTTCAGCGATGTATTCTATCTCCATACCTTTTCAATCTGTATGCAGAACAGATCATCTGAGACGCTGGGCTGTGCAAAGAGGAATGTGGCATCACAATTGGTGGAAGAGTCACCAACATCCTGCGTTATGCAGATGACACAACCCTGCTTGCTGAAACTGAGGAGGCCCTGAAGCACTTGCTGCAGAAGGTCAAGAACTGCAGCCTCCAATATGGATTGAAACTTAGCATCAAGAAAACAAAGATTCTCACCACTGGACCAATTGGCAGCATCAGTATGGATGGTGAAGAGATTGAGATAGTTAACAGTTTTAGTTTACTTGGCTCCACAGTCAACACTCTTGGTAACAGCAGCCAGGAAATCAAGGGATGAATTGCATTGGGAAAGTCGGCTGTGCGGGACATCTCAAGAGTACTGAAGAGCAATGATGTCAGCCTGGAAACGAAGGTGTGCCTGTCCGGGCTATCGTCTTAGCAATTACGTGCTATGCGTCGGAGAGGTGGACAGTGAATAGGGTTGACAGAAAGAGAATTGATGCCTTTGAGCTGTGGTGCTGGAGAAGAGTGTTGAATATACCATGGACTGCTAGGAGAACAAACAGGTTTGTCCTGGGGAAGGTGAAGCCGCAATGCTCCTTGGAGTCAAGGATTCTGAAGCTTCATCTGACATACTTTGGGCATTTTGCAAGGAGGGACTCATCCTTGGAGAGGGACATCATGTTTGGCAGAGTGGAAGGGTGGCAAAGGAGAGGAAGACCTTTGATGAGACGGATCGATTCTGTGACTGGAGTGGTGGGAATAAGTGCATTTGAGATGGCTAGGTTGGCACAGGATAGAACAGCATTTGGAGTTCTTGTACATAGGTTTGCTGTGAGTCGATGGCACACAACAGCAACAACAATGACATGTCAGATAAGGGACTTATATGTAGAATTTATGAAATATTTGAGAACCACAACGAGATCAAGGTAAGTAAACCAATTGAAAAATGGGCACAGGATATGAACAGATAAGAAGACATTCAGATGGCCAACAAGCACATGAAGAAATGTCCAAAATCCCTAGCTCTAAGAGAGATGCAAATCAAAACAACTATGAGATATCATGTCACCCTAGTCAGAGTAGCAAAATTTAATGGAACAGCAAGCAACAAATGCTGGTGAGGTTGTGGAGAAACTGGAACCCTTATTCACTGTTGGTGGGAATTGTAAAATGGTGCAACCACTGTGGAAAATGGTGTGGTGCTTTCTCAAAAAGTGGCAAATAGACCATTTGACCCAGAAATTCCGCTACTGGGAATATACCCTAAAGATACCATAACCGACATCCAAGCATATATATGGACACCCATGTTTATCACAGCTTTGTTTACAATTGCAAGAAGTTGGAAACAATCCAAGTGCCCATCAACAAACGAATGGATAGAGAAGCTGTGGTATATTCACACAATGGAATACTTTGGTGCATTGAAAAACAAGGAACTCATGCAATATTATTCAAAATGGGTGACCCTGGAGGACATTATGCTGAATAAAATATCTCAGTCACAAAATGACAAATATTGCATGGTGCCAATGTTGTAGAATGAGACTGACATCAGGGTTGGGGTAAGACTGAGAAAAACTGGATAAATGTATACTGCATTGAAATAGATGAGTGAGAGAACAGTTTAAAAGTTATATGTGATTGGGTATTAATGGTTATCACAAGAGTCCAGAATTAAGGTTGCATAGAGGAGTGTACTCAGGGCGGTGGGGAGGGGGGTGCGGGAGGATTGTATACCAATGAAAGAATTTTTATTTTACTTTTCAAAGAGAGGAGTGAACTTGGGGGAAGGGCTCCGCAGGGAGAAAAATGCAACAATGAATGAATGGAAATCTAAAATCTCTGTAAATGTTCATTAAAATTAATAAAGTAAAATTTTAAAAAAGAAAGAGAAATTATTAGAATTTTGAAAACATTTAACCTAACTTGCTAAAATAAAAAAAGAATGTGATTTTGACTATTTTGAAAAGATAAAAAAATGAAAGAATCCTTTATAATACAGTTTAAATAATTCATAGTTTTGTTTAATTTATAGCATTCAGAAGAAAGGAAATATCTAAAACAATTTTTATGAAAAGTGTTGTCATACTGTGGAGGATAACAATTATATTATACCTCTAATTCCTTCTGAAACTTTTGGTTCACATCCTTGAAGGAGTTCTTCATGAAGACCTCGATGGCCTCTTTCTCACAGTTTCTATGCTGGTTCAGCAGTTCCCGAAGGGTTTCTGTGGGCAGCTGTACCTTCTGGCCCATCTGCTGGTCATAATGGGCAATGGCCTTTTCCACTGCAACCAAGTTCTCTGTTTTAGCCAAGGCCAGGACTGCGTTCTCCATGCATGGCAGTTTCCCACTGCTGATGGTATCGACATAGATTTGTATTAATTTCTCTAGCCCTACAGGAAGGGAAAAAGGAAAAAAAAAGACTGTCAGTTACAAACAGGAAGGGAGAATTACCTGTATTCTGACCAGAGAATGTAACTTACTTTTTAATCAACTCTTGGGGTATCTGTATGCCTTTTAACTGTAACAGTAATACCTCTAATGGTTTTTTTGGATGGAAAATTTTGTGAGTTCCTAAATCTAGGGACATTTAAATATTTAGCATATTCTCTCTACTTGAAGGAAAAATACTGAAATGAATGAATGAAAATTCAGGATTTATTCCCCCTCCCCTCAAATATTGGGCTCTTGTCTTTTGTTAGGTATTTTCTCTCTATCCTAATTTCCCATGTTTTCTCCCCTCCCCTCACTCCTCAGTTCAGTTTATGTGGAAGACTTGACTTTTTTGGGAAAAGCAGTGACAGGTTCTTTTGTCTGGCTTGGGTTAATGGGGGTTTCTGGATAACTCTTCATCAGAGCTACCTGTAGTATGACTAATTCACCACAAATGGATGGGGATTTTGCTAGTTTTAGCATTGAAATTCTGCATCTCAGAAGAGACCAGTAAACAGTTGTTGACCCTACATATAACAGCCCTCATTCTTATCCTTAACTTTATAATTTTAAGTACAGTTTGTATAGATGACACCAAAATTTATTTACTTCTCTGACTTCATTTTTTTAAACTTCAATAGTGTGTACATAAGTGCCTTAATAATATCTCTACTTGTGTATATCAAAGGGATTTCAGTATTGTAAATTTAAACCCCAACAATTTCATTTACACTGAAAAACTAATCATCTTTGTCCTGTCTACATATAAGCAGTTGCTTAAGTCAAACCCCTGAGGTCAGAATTAGCGCTTCTCTATTTTATTTATTCTTATTTTTAATTGACTGTTCTTTTTTATATAAATTTTGTCTTATGTTATTACCAACAAAATAACCACACCTTTCCTGACTTTTTTTCAGGTTTGAAGGGTTATTAAGGGTCATAGTTTTGAGGGATTCACCAGTCTCTAATCAGACCAGTAAGCTTGTATATTTTCAAGTGTTGTTCCATATTTTTCCACTCATTCTGTTCAATTCGAAGCTAGGAAGATCTATTAGTCCTTTACTATATATATATATATATAT
>NW_006399974.1:37927-53008 GCF_000299155.1 Elephantulus edwardii | reverse complement strand
CACACACACACACACACACACACACACACACACACACACACATCCTAGCTTTCTTTGTTCTTTTTTGTTCTGTACATGGAAAAATCTATAGTGGCGCCTTAGATGGTAGCTCACAAGCTTTTAAGGCCACAGACACTGCTCACCAAAAGGAACATTGTCTTTGCAGACTCTTCTGGGCTAATTAGCATGGATATTCCCAGAGTTCCATTAGGGTGCCTTTCTTTAATTCTTAAATTTCACCTATTATACGTCTTTTTTAATTTCACACCCAAAATATCTCTGGAACTTTAATTTTTACCATATCCACTGCTATAACCTCATCTAACATATTGCTATCTACTGTTGGACCATTGCAAATAGAATCTTTTAATTAATTATAGAAAACTATCCAAAAAATTACTGAGAAAGATTGTTTTGTATAAAACAGATAGTTTCATTTTCTGCTTACTCTCCTTCACTATCTTCCTACAAGCTGGGAATTGGCCTTTCAAGAACTGTTCCTGCAGGCTTTTGCAATCATGCTCCACTCTGATTCACTGTACACCAGTACCAATCATATTGACTTTCTTTTGTTTTCTTGAAATTGCAAAGTTTCATGCCTCTAAGTCTTCTCCTAAAATTAATATTTACTCTCTCTGTGAAAGTGTTCTCCTCTGCCATTTTTCTGATTTTCCACTACTGATTTTTAATTTTCATCTTAAACATTGCTTTTACAGATATATATTCTCTACACTACAGCATAATTTATGTTCTCTCATTTCAAATACTAAAAGTAAATGGAACTCATTCTCATTAAATCAATTACAACCTTTCCCATCCCTGTTGTTGTTGTTGTTGTTGTGTACTAGAGTCAGAACCTGTCCATAGTTGACCCTCTAGTGGGTGTCCAGGGCCAGTTAATTGTACCTGAGGAGATAGCTCATCCTTCTCCCACTGAGCAGCTCACTGATTTGAACCAAGTGCTGCCCCTGTAGGATATAGTTAAATGGACTCATGGAGTTCTCTAGGGTGTAATCTCTTTTGCATTCCCAACCTGAAGGTGGGTGGTTCAAACCCATCACCTTCTTCAAGAAAGATGGACAGTCTCCTCTTATGTAAGAAGTACAGCTTTAAAAAAAATCACTGGTGGGTCAGCTATGAGTTGTTCCAGACCCAGAGCAATGAGTTCAAATGAATCTATATAGAAGCAGATTATCATGTCTGACACCCACAGAGCAGCTGATCAGTTAAAACCGCCAACCTTTCCATTAGTAGCCCAGCACTTTAACCACTACACTATCAGGACACTCACTGTTTCATAACGGTCTATTATTTTGATTTCTTGTGCTAATCACCATTTAGCATTATGAGTTTTTTACTTCTTTAAAAAGTACTTTTTTTAGTCTTATTATGCTTAGAAAAATGATAGAAATCACAACTATTTTATTCAGCATTATTCCCAATGGCTGTCACAGTGGTGATTAATTGTAGGCATTTAGGTGTAGATGGTGCTGTCCCTCCACCTTTCCAAGCATGATGTCCTTCACTAAGGATCAGTACCTCCTAGTAATGTGCCCAAAGTATGTGAGACAGACCCTTAAAATCCTTGCCTCCAAGAAGCAGGTTGGTTTCCCTCTCTCCAGGACAAAACTGTTTGTTGTCTTGGTAGTCGAAGATAAACAATCTCCTCCAGCACCACAACTCAAAAAGACTTTTATTCTTTTTCTATGATCCTTATTCATTCCTTGCTCAGCTCTCTCAAGTAATGGCGAAGACCATAGCTTGGATCTGGTGCACCTGAGTCTCTTGACTGACATTGTTGCTCGTCAGTACACTGGAGAGGTCCCTGACAGCAATGTTTCCTAATGCAATTCATCTTTTGATTCCTGGCTATTTGTACCAAGAGTGTTGATTATGGAGCCAAACAAGTCGAAGATCTTAACAATCTCAATGCCTTCTCCATCTATCATGATGCTGCCAGTTGGCCCAGTGGTTAGAGGATCTTTGTTTACTTGGTGTTGAGCTTAAATCCATATTGAAGGCTGCAGTCCTTGACCTTCTTCAGCAAATGTTTCAGATCCTCTTCTGTTTCAGCAAGCAAGATCATCTGCATAGCGCAGATTGTTGATGAGTCAATCTTGATACCACATTTTCATCATAAAGTCCATCCTCCCCAATTATCTGCTCCACATACAGACTGAAGATGTATGAATGATTCAAATTCCAAAATGTCTGTAGATGTTCATTGAAATAAAAAAAAAATAAAGAAATAAATCAAAAATAAAAAGAAATGGGAAAAAAAGATATGGAGATAGAAAGCATCTCTGATGTACACCTTTTCTGATTTTAAACCATGCAGTATTTCCTTGCTCTATTCTGATGACTGCTTCCTGGTCAAAGTACAGGTTTAGCATAATCAAAATTAAGTGTTCTGGGATTCCCATTCTCCTCAAGGTTAACCACAAATTGTTGTGATCCACATAGTGCCTTTACATAGTCAATGAAACACAGATTCCTTTAGTATTCACTGCTTTTCCCAAGATCCATCTGACATTCATACCTATTGCCATAGTCTCTTCTAAATCCAGCTTGTATTTCTGGTAGTTCTTTTTTTATATACTCTTCTAGTGGTTTTTGGATAATCATCAGCAGGATTTTGCTTGCATGTGATATTAATTATATTGCTCAATAATTTCCAAACTCTGTTAGATCATACTTGTTTGATTTTATGTTTTGGGGGATGTTTTGTATGAGAATAAATATGGATCTCTTCCAGTCAGTTGGCCATTTTGTTGCCTTCAGATTTTTTGGCACAAACCAGTGAGCATGTCCAGTACTGCATCTATTTTTTGAAATATGTCAATTGGTATCCATCAATTCGAGGGGTCTTGTTTTTTACCAGTTCCTTGAACCAGCAGCTTGAACTTCCTTCTTCATCTCCATTGGCTCTTGATTATATGCTGTTTCATGAAATTCTTCGGTGTCAGCCAATTGTTTTTGGTACAATGACTATGTATACTCTTTCCATCTTCTTCTGATCGTTCCTTGGTCATTCAACATTCTGCCCTTTGCATCATTAAGTATTGCAACTTGAGGCTTGAATTTATTCAGCAGTTCCTTCAGAGTATGAAATGCAGTCTGGCCCTTTTGATTTTCTGACTCCAGTTCTTTGCACATTTTATTATAATACTTTGCTTTGTCTTCCCATGATGTCCTCGGAAATCTTTTTATTCAGCTCTTAAACTTCTTGATTTCTTCCCTTTGCTCTGGCTTCTTGGTGCCCTAGTACAATATTCAGAATATCTTTGGTCATAAATCTTGGTCTTTCCTTCTTCCTCTGTCTTTGTAATGACCTTTTGTATTCTTCGCACATGATATACTTAATATCTTCTTACAGCTCATCTGATCTTCACTCATTAGTGCTCAAGGCCTCAAATCTGCTCCTAAGATGGTTTTTAAATTCAGATGGGATAGATTCAAGGTGAAAATTTGGTTTTTGTGGATTTAATTTTCTTTAGCTACAGTTTGAACTTGCATAAGAGTAGTTTATGGTCTGTTCCACAATAAGACTTGGCCTGGTTTTTACAGTTGATACTGAGCTTCTTCAACGATTTTCCCCACCTACATAATCAATATGATTCCTGTGTAGGCCCTCAGATGAAGTTCATGTACAGCTACTGTTTGAGTAACTTATAAAATTTAGTTGCATTGATTGTACAGAATATTGTCACTTTATCCCCAGCTTCATTTCTGTAATCAAGTCCTTGTTTTCTGCCAATCTATCCTTCTTCCCTGTTCCCACCATTTGCATTCCAGACATCCATTATTATTAATGCATCTTCTTTGCATGTTCAATCCATTTCTGACTGCAAAAGTTGCTAGAAGTTCTCTATTTCCTTCTCTTTGGCTTTGTTTCTGATGCATATATTTGAATGATGATGGTATTAATAAGCCTTCCTTGTAGGAATATGGATATTATCCTGCCTCTTACAACACTGCATTTCAAGATAGATCTAAAATTGGCCTTTTAAACTATGAATACAGAGAAAAGTGCAGGTAAGAATTGGAATGAGAGGGAAACTCACGTGTTCCATTGAGAATGATGCCACCTGAAAGGGTTTTGGCCTTGGAATGACTGAATATGTAGGAGCAGAACTTTTCAACTTGGTTTACAAACTCAGGGTTCAACTCTTCCTTCTGGAGGTTCTCAAGACTAGTAAGGTTCCTGGTCTCAACAGGTTGGTAAAAAATAAAGCATTTCTTCTCAGGGAAGAACTTTCGGATGCATAATCGAGGCTCATTAAAGCTTTTAATCTTTGGATCAGTACCTGAGGGAGTGGAAATTAGAGGCAATACAATTTAAAATAATTACTATAAATAACTGAGTCCTCTACATCTTAATTTTATAAGGTCTATATAAATAACACTTAGCAAATTGTGGACCAGACCTTTTTTTAAAAAGGATTTGTTGCAAGAATAAAAACCTGGTTCTAGTTCAAAGATTTTTATAACCTCTAGCACTATTGCTAGGCAAACATGGTTAAGAAGTAATAATTTTTAAGCATCTACACAGACATTGGAATCATTATTGTTTATATCTCTTTTTGCTACTAAATCACCAGCCCCAGGCACCTTGTTTTAGCTTTAGTGAACGCTCCAGGTATTCATCAGCAGTGATGGGTTGTCCATCTGCTTCCAGATCTAGGGAGAAATCTCTGAGAGCCCACACAAAGGAAGGGAAGAAGCTCACAAAGTTAGCTGAATCATCAGCCTCCCTGATACTGGGCAAGGATTTTGCCCTGATTCGATCTGTCAGCTCAGTCACATAGCTGAGGTATTAATTTAGGAAAAGAGCAGAGAAGTAATAACACTTTAAATTCTCCTTTCTCTAAATTTTTATCTGAAACAATTTTTCTTCTTCATTTTATTTTTCATTCATTCATACAGTCCACAAATATATTTTTTAACATCTTTATAAAGGAGGGACTGTCCTAGGAATTAAAAGTAGTATAATTCATAAGATAATGCTGTCATCATAACTATAAGGGAGGCTGGCAATAAACAAGGAAACAAAAAATATAGTAAAACATCAGTTATAGAAAATGATTATTGTGAAGAAAAAGAGATCCAGTGAAAGTATAAGGGAATATTTATATATGCATCCTCTCTTAGTTCATATTTGAACTTCATAGTCATATTCAGAAATCTGAATGAACAGAGTCATCAATCCATCCCTATAGAAAAATATTGGAGAAGTCTTCCTGGTAGACACAATCACACATACAAATTCTTAGATATAGAATAAGTGAGTACGTCTGATATATAATAAAAAAGTTAATGAGGCTACAATACATTCCAAAAGGTAGAGATTAGACCATGGAAAACATGGAGGACACAATAAGGGATTTAATTTTAACCTAAATTTAATGGTTATCCATTGGGAGTTTTTAAGCCCAAGGAGACCATTAGATCTGACATCTATTTTTAAAATATCTTCATTTAGTTTGTTCCAACAGGACAAATATTTTGTGAATCCACCCTTTTTTTTGTTTTTATTATTATTATTTTGTGTGCATGTACCGTCAAATCAGATCTGACTGGTACAGGAGGATATTGCGCCTCCTTCTCCGGCAGAGCATCTGGTGGATTCGAACCGTGTTTTTCTGGGATTGCAGCGCAGTTTCTTGCCACTAGGCCACTGAATCCACTCTTTTAAAAAGTAGAGAAGGATTTACACATAGAAAGAAAAGAATCTGGAATGATTATCAAGAATGGGAATGGATGTGAAGGGTAATAAAATTCAATAGCAAGATAAAACACATTTACAAAGGTGACGTGAAAGACAATATAAGGGATATCCAATAAATAGGGTAGAGTTATAAAGAGGTTCAAAAGAAAGTAGAAATTAAAAAGAGAGAGATACCATTGTAGTTAGTGTAGCATCTGCAAGAAACAAATATATAAACAAGGAATAATATTTATACAGCTCAAGGAGTTGTTGTTGTTGTTCTGTCAAATCAGAACTGAACCGTAGCTGACCCTCTAGCAGGTATTCAGAAGCAGTAAATCGCGTGGGAGGAGACTGTCCACCCTTCTCCCACAGAGCAATTGGTGGTTTAGAACCTCATGCTTTTGGGATTGCGGTAAAACGTCTTACCATTGGCTACCAGATCTCCCTGCTCAGGTGGTAAACTAAATGAAATATAATGGAAGCCTTAGTCTATAACTGTTAAAGAGAAGCATGTGAGGATTGTGCTGGAGAAATTCTTTTAAATGATGCTGACAGGACTTGCTTATTAATTGGTTAGAGTAAAAGAAGAGGCATTCAGGACCATTTCAACATTTTTACATGATGATATAAGAACTTGCTGTGATAAAGAATACTGAAAAAGAGTAAATTTAATGTGAAAATAAAGAGTTCTGTTTTGGAGATATTAAGTTTGATGTGTTTCTTACTCATCTAAACGGACATGATAAGGGTTGCTGGATATACAAGTTTAAACCTGAAAGCAAAGGTTATGTTTGCAGAGCTATTTGATGATATTTACATGAGTAATACCAAGCTTTAAGCTGAATGAGATCACAGAGAGAAGTTGAGTAGATACAGGGGAGAAAATGAGGAGGAACTAAGACTGTAGTATTTAGAGACCAAGAAAAGAAAGAGATCGGTAACAGTATAGCCAATGACGCAGCTATAAAATTAAAGAAATCTTGCAATCCAGACAACAAAACAACCAAGCGTTTAGAAGGGTAGAAGAGATTTTTCTTGTTTTAATTCAAAGTTAAATAAGAAGTGAACTGGGAACTGGACTTTAGATACTGTTTTTGTTGTTAGGGACTGTCAAGTTGGCTTCCACTAAAGGCAACCTTGTGAATAATAGATCTGAACCTGTTCTGCCCTCATCATCTCTGGCTTTGAGATACAAAAATGTGAAATCTATCCTGACAAAAAAAGTAATTTCATGCAAAGCTTGAAACCAAAATGATAAAGAAATGATATTGTTACTATGGGTAATGCAAAGATGTGAAAGAAAAGCTTATTAGGAAATATGAAACTGAAAGTTGCTGAGTATCTATTGATTGCTCAAGTCTCTAGAAAGACAACAAACTAAAAGCTAAAAATCTCTAATAAATGAAGCATTTTTTATTGAGAAGTTGGTAGAAGATGGCAAGAAATATCAGTGATACTGTCAGAGGGCATACCTTTCAACATAGATTCTGTTTTTTACTGGTACTAGAGAAAGTATATTGTAACTGTAATAAGTAATAAGAATAGCATCTAATTTATTTCTATGTTCTGTGCAACACAAAGAACAAGAAATAAGACAGATAAACAATAAGGACCATTTGAGTAGCATTATTGACAGAGGAAAGCCAGGTGTGCTTAGAAAAGAAACATTTAGAGAAAATGATACATAGATTTTTGTTATGATGAGAACAAGCATTCCAGAAGACTTTGAGGATTGAGATTAGAAGGAAGTTTGAAACAGAGATAAAGTACAGAATCTTGCAGAGGTAAAGATAATGTGTGATTAGAAAATTATCGTCTCAGGGTGATTGAAATAAACTTGGTTATTAATTATAATGTGATTCATCATGGAGGAGACTTATGAATTCTTCTGTGACTGGTGAAAAAAAGAAGCCTTTATTTTCTGGATTTGGTTTTATTTGGGACCACAAAAGGATACTGCAGTTGTTCCATGGCTTGCTGGTTGATGATTCCCATGCTGTTGTATATGAAGGTGCTGCTCAGCAGTATTGCCAAGGCAAAGATCCAGGAGTCACTCTGATTGTCTTCCTGGAAGTCAGAGCAGAGACCACATAGAATAGTCACTAAGAACATATGCTTTCAATTCCAACAGATGAAGTCTGAATTCCCGTTTTAGATATACATTTCCCTGTGTATTTATTTACCATCTCTACCATTATTAATATTTTGATCTTACTTAGGTGGACAGTCAACATTCTTGGCACCAGTAGTGAAGAAATCAAAAGATAAGTTGCTTTGGGAAAGTCTGCTGGCAGGGACCTCTCTAGAGGGCTAAATAGCAACATGTTAGATTAGAGACTAATGAATGTCTGATCCAGGCGATGATCTTCTCAATCACTTGCTAAATATCTGAAGGCTGTACAATGAGTTAGGATTACAAAAAAAGAATCGATGCCTTTGAACTGTCGTGCTCAAAAACAATATTGAACATACCATGGACTGTCAAGAAAACAAACTAGTCTGTCCTAGAAAGGGTGAACACAAGTTGCTCGTTGGAGGCAAGGATTTTGAAGCTCCGTCTCACATACATTGGGCATGTGGCCAGTAGGAACAGTCCATGGAGAAGGTCATTCTTGGGAAGGTAGAGGGACAATGAAGGAAAGGAATACCTTGGATGAGATGATTGATACAATGACTGTGGCATTGGGAACAGATGTGTCAATCTCCTGATTGGCTCAAGATAGGGCAAGGTTCAGAGCTATGATTCACTGACTGGCTCACTATGATTCTCAGTTGACTTGAGAGCAAATAACGACAATGAATTTTTTAACATCCAATTTATGGTGTTGAGAAATTTAAATAAGATATCGTGATCAAATGCATGTCAGAGTGTTATGCACATAAGCATTTGAAAATAGAGATAATGACTGGCTACAGATATACAAATATATCTCCTTAATTTAGATATTGCCCTCTTCCCCTTTAATGACATATCATATTATTCAATTTTAACAATTCTTTAAAGCATAATACTTTTAAGAGTACTAATACTTCTTTTTTTATCAGATCTCAGACTTTAATTTGTAGTTCTGCTATAGATAAGACCATTTTTTAACATTTTTCTGAATCTCCATTGTTAAACGCCACACATGTTTTGTAAAGATGTAATCTTTGCAGTCAGGATTAGAAATACTTTAAACAGGTTCAGCAAAATATTATGCCATGTTTTGTGTGAAAGACACATGGCTGAAAATATCACTAGCCATTATTGTGTAGTCTATTGGACTGCATATCCTAATGGACTATCATACTCTTTCCCTGATAATTCAGTGAAATTATTGGTACATGATTTGGGCAGACTCTCAAATCAGTATTATGCTCAGAGCTTATATTTCTTCCTCAGCCCCCAGAATAGTCTTCATTTGGCTAATAAATTAGATCCTAGGTCAAGCTTTCAGTGCAAAAAAAGTAATTCACTTTTGTGATCAGCTGAAAACGTAAGTTAATATTTGAAGAACTCAGTCAGAGGCTGTCTAAATTATGATTGGCATCCAGTCCTTGGAGAAGGTCATCATGCTCAGAAGGAAGGAGGCACAGCACAGGGTAGGAAGACCCCAGATGAGATGGACTGATACAGTAACTGGGCCAAAGGGGGTAGGTATGTCAGAGTCAGTGAGAGTGGCTTCAGAGTTGCTGTACATAGGATCGCTAAGGATCTCAGGTGACTCGATGTGACATAACAACAGCCACAATACCACCACTAACAACAAAGTACGTATATGCATAACATTTGAGAAATTGTTATGTGCTGTTGTCAGCTGTGACTCATAGCAGCCTTATATATATAGCTCTGAACCTATTTTTTAAAATGAAAATAAAGTTTTTGTTTTATACTGGTTTACTTACAAAGTTCATATACATTGTTTTTCACACCAGATATTTTCTCTGTCCTTTACCTACCCTCCCCCCACCTTTTTTGTGCAACATTATGATTAATCATCTCTACCCAACTCCTCCACCTATACTAAACCCAAATTTTTTTTTCTTTTTATTGCCCCCCAATTTCCTCCCTTGGATCCTCATACACATTCAATAATGGCCTTATATAGTATTTATCTTATGGGACTGAGTTAGGTCACTTAGCATAATACTCTCCATCCATTATCTTGTAAGTTAGGTAGTGATTTACAAAATCATTACTCGTGCTTGCTTTCTAGTATACCATAGTGTGAATTTACCATAATTTCTTAATCCATTTGATTCTGGTTGGAAATTGGGGCTGTTTCCATGTTCTTGCGATGGTGAATAACATTGCTATGAACACTGAAGTAAAAGTGTCTGCCTATGCCTCAGTTTTCATTTTTCTCAGGGTATATTCCAAGTAGTAGAATAGCTGGGGCATATGGAATTTTTAAGTTTAGCTTTTTGAAAAAATGCCAAAGTGCCTTCCAGAGTGGTCGTACCATTTCACAATACTACCAACAATGTTTAAGAGTTCCTATCTCTCCATATACTGTCCAACATTTACTATGTGCTATCCTGTTAAACTTTGCCAGTGTTACTAGAGTAAGGTGGTATCTAATTGTAGTCTTGATTTGCATCTTTCTTATTGCTAGTGATTTTGAGCATTTCTTCATGTGTTTGTTGGCCACCAAAATATCTTCCTCTGTGAAAAGTCTTTCTATGTCTTTTGCCCAATGTGTAATTGTGTTATCACTTTTCTCTTGTGGAGGCCCTGTCGGATTCTGTAAACTTTTGATATGAGACCATTGTTTCAAATGGTATTGCCACATGTTTGTTCACAGTCAGTAGGTTTCCTTTTCACTCTATTGGAAAATGTTTTTGATGCACACATAGATTTAATCTTTAGAAGGTCTCAATCATCATTTTTGTCCTCTTCAGATTGTTCCTTTCTGTCTGTAGTTCGCAGTCTATGTATACCATAGACTAGGCCATCTAAGCTTGATCCTCAATTGTCTCTTATAAACGTTATAGTTTTGGGCTTTACTCCTAGGTGTCTGATCCACATTGAGTTGATTTTTGTGTATGTTGTGAGATATGGATCCTGTTTCAGCTTTCTGCAGGAAGCATTGTGACAAGAGAAGGAAATTAATTGCATCTAGACAGGCACAGAGATGGCTGAACTGTTGCTATATCCAGATGCTATGATAATGTCCATAGAAAACTCTGAAAACTCTACAAAAACCTGTTAGAGCTAGTACACCGATAAAGTGGCAGGGTTAGAATTAAAAAAACAATAGGAATCCTCTACAGTAACAAAGAGAACGTAGAGAAGGAAACCAAAAAAGCAATACCATTTACAATAGCCAACCCACAAATTGAGCTACTTGGAAGTAAACCTAACTAGAGACACAAAAGACCTGCTCAAAGAAAACTACAGAGCATATCTGCAAGAAACAGTAAAACACCTAAATAACTGAGAAAATGTGCCCTGTTCATGACTCAATATTGTGAAAAATACAATCTTACCAAAAGTAATCTACATGTTCAAGACAATCCCAATACAGATACCAAATTCATTTTTCAAGGAGATTGAAAGGAAATTGTCAAGTTAATTTGGAGAGTAAAGAGACTCCAAGTAAGTAGAGCATTTCCCCATAATTTTTTATGTTTCTCACAGTCAAATATCTTTGTATATTGAATGAAACACAAGTAGACATCTTTCTGGAATTCTGTTTTCAGCTAAGATCCATGTGAAATCAACAATTATATCATCAGTTCTAGCATTTTTCTGTGAATGTACTGTTCAAGCTGGGGGTTTTGAATAATCTTCAGCAAGATCATCTTGCATATGTAATTAATTATAATTTATAGTTTCCACATCCAGTTGGGTCACCGTGTTTTGGAATGTTAACATATATTGATCTCTTCCAGTCAGTTGGCCAGATTGCTGCTTCCAAATTTCTTGGCATAGACTAGTGAGCTGATCCAATATTGCGTCTACTTGTTTAGACAGATCAATTACTAACCCATCAGTTCCTAGGGATTTATTTTTTTCAAATATATTCAATGCATCTTGATCTTTTTCCTTCCTTGGTCCTTGAACATATGCTACTTCCTGAAAAGATTCAGTGTCAACCAAATATTTTCTGTACAATAACCTTCTAAATTCTTTCAATGATCTTTTGATGCTTCCTGCAATGTTCAATATTTTTTTCATAGATTCCATCAGGATTGCAAGTTGAGGCTTCTATATGTTGTTCAAGTCTCTTGAGAAAAATCAAAGTCTGTTCTCTTTTAATTTTTTAACTCTATTGCCACATTTTGTTACTATACTTCACGTTGTCTTCTCAAGATGCCCTTAGAAATCTTCTATTCATCTCTCTTATTTCAGCATCCATTCTGTTTATTTTGAGCTTTGTTCACATAGCGTTGTTATTGTTTTCAGGTGTCTGTCAGTCAACTATGACTCATAGTAATCCTATGAATGATAGAGTTTAACTTTGTCCATTCCTGTGCAATCTTCACCATCTCTGATGTACTCAAGCCCATTATTTGTGTGTGTGTGTGTGTGTGTGTGTGTGTGTGTTTATTAATTTAAATGAAAGTTTACAGACACTTAGAGTTTCCATTCATTGTTAACCCATCGTTTTTAGGGTCCTCTTCTCCTTCACAAATTCTCCATTTTTCTAAGTATGATGTCCTTTTTCAAGAAATAGTCCATCCTGACAACATGCCCAAAGTATGTGAGATGAAGCTTCACCATCAAAGAAACACCCTGGCTGCACTTCCCTAAGACAGATGTGTTTGTTATTTTGGAATCCATAGGATATCCAGTACTATTCTCCAACCCCACAATTCAAAAGCATTATTTCTTATTTCTCTGTGATTTTATTTTTTCATTGCTTATCTTCAGAAGCATAGCAAACAGTTGAAAATATCATGGCATGGATTTTTGAAAAATCATGTTTTTTTGATGTTGCAGTGTAATCCATGTTGAAACCTCTAACTTTTGATCTTCTGTGTCAAGGCTTCAAGTTCTTTTAACTTTCTGTAAGCAAGGTTGTGTCATCTAAATATTCTACGTTGTTGATGGGTCTTCTTCCAATCCTGATGCCACGTTCTTCTTCCTATGGTCCAGATTCTCAAATGATTTGATTATAGTAGAGACTGAATAGATAAAGAGTAAAGATACCACCTGGTGAACACCTTTCCTGATTTTAAATAATATAGTGTGTCCTTGTTCTGTTCAGAAGACTAGCTTCTAAGCCCATGTATAGTGTTTGCATGGGCAAAATTAGTTATTCCATGAAGAATAAAGTGTTCATATATCAGAAAACACTAAATAGAGAAAGTGAAGAGACTATAATATTGACCTTATAAAGCGAGGCACACATGAAGCACCTGCACTGCCGGTGGTCAACAGACATGTGAGAGAGGAAGACAGCAGAAGAGGTGCAGCCATGGGAAGAGAATGATCAAGAGACCAAACCTGTGGCATGAACATCTGCATGAGGGAGTGGAGCAGTGTCAAGACAGAGACGAGCAGCAACAGCTGGGCAGACCAGCACCACAGAGTGACTAGAGGCATGAGTCATCATATCTAGGATTGGCTGAGAGGAAAGGGGGAAGAGGGAGGTCATGCTGACTAGGCAAGGCAGGGGTAAAATGGGGAATGGTAGAAGTGGATATTGGATTAAGGGAGTAAGAGGATGCTGGCATCAGAGAATGGATGCAGAACCAAATCACAGATGCCTAAGGGGGGGGGAGTAGGATTACTTTTACAATGTTAAATATATATCTTTGGCTCTTCTGGGGAAAATCCTCTTCTACTTCCAGTTGTGGTGCTCAGAAAAGTCTTGAACATAATGTGGACTGCCAAGAAGATAAATAGGTCTGTCATGGAGAGGATGAAACCAAGTCTTTCCTTGGAGGCTAGGATTTTGAAGCTCCATCTCATGTACTTTGGGCACATGTCCAGGAGGGACCAGTCCTTGGAGAAGGACATAATGCTAAGAAGGGTGGCAGGACACTGTTGGAGAGGAAGGCCCCAGATGAGATGGATTGATGCAGTAACTGGCGCAATGGAGACTGGTGTGTTGGAATTAATGGGGTTTGCTCAGAAAAGTGCAGGCTTCAGAGCTGCTGTACATTGGGTTGCTATGGGTTGCGGGGAACTCCACAGCACAAAGCTACAGCAACAACAATTAGATATCGTTCTAAATTGAACATCCACATTAGGACAGACTAGGGAGAAGTATTGACCATCTATTTCCAAAACAACAGACCTTCAAAAATCTTATGCACAATTAAGCATGCTTAAATTAGACTAGTAGATATGACACTTGAGGCTGAGCCCTATGGTTGGCAAACACAAAGAAAAAGGAACAGGTGCGAGGAGACACTAGTTATTAGAACACGGAATGTGAGAAGTATGAATGTAGGTAAATTGAATATTGTTAAGAGAGAAATATAACATAAATATTACATCCTAGGCATTGGCAAAATTAAATGGATTGGCATGGGACATTTTGAATCAGACACTCATATGATATCATATGCCAGAAATGAAAAGGTAAAGAAAAATGGAGTCACATTCATAGTTAAAAAGACCATTTGCAGATCAATCTTGAAATACAATTTTGTGAGTGATAGGATAACATCCATGCACATACAAGAAACATCTGTCAAAACTACCATCATTCAAATACACTCACCAACAACCAGAGCCAAAGAGGAGGAAATAAATTATTTCTACCAACTTTTGAAGTCAGAAATGGATTGAACATTCAACCAGGATGCACCCTATAATAATGGATGACTAGCATGCAAAAGTTAGGAATAGAGAAGAAGGATCAATAGTCAGAACCATGGGCGTGGTGACAGAAAAGAGGCTGGAGATATAATAATAGAATTTTATACAGCCAATACTTTATTCATTGCAAATACTTTTCATAAGAAACATAAATGGTGACATTATATATGGACATTCACCTGGTTGTCTTCACAGGAATCAGATTGACTACATCTGTGTAAAGAATTGTTGGATGATCTCAATATCGATGGTAAAAACTAAGTCAAGAGCTGATGGTGGAACAGAACAACAATTACTAATATACAAGTTCAAACTGAAATTAAAGATAATGAAATAAAATACACAAAAGCCAAAATTTGGCCTTGAGTATATCCTACCTGAATTTAAAAAACCATTTCCGGAGCAAATTTGATGACTTGAATACTAACAAGCAAAGGCCAGATGAGCTGTAGGAGGACATCAAGAACACTGTGCATGATGAATGCAAAAGGTCATTACAAAGACAAAGAAGGAAGAAAAGACAAAAATGGACATCAGGAGAGACTGTGAATATTAGACTTGAGCACTAAGAAATCAAAGCAAAGGGAAGAAATCAAGAAGTTAAGGAGCTGATTAG
>NW_006399974.1:35577-36857 GCF_000299155.1 Elephantulus edwardii | reverse complement strand
GAGGAAGTTATAGGAATTGGAAAAAAATAAGGCCTTAAGAATTGACGACACACCAATTGACATATTTCAACAAATAGATGCAGCCCTAGAAGTGCTCAGCAGGCTTTGTCAAGAAATCTGGAGGACAACCACTTGGCCAACTGACTGGAAGTGATCCATATTTATTCCCATTCCCAAAACAGAGGATCCAACAGAGTATAGAATTATAGAATGATATCACAAATAATACACACAAGCAAAATCTGCTGAAGATTATCCAGAAATAACTGTATCACTACATCAGTTGGGAACTACCAGAAATACAAGTTGGATTTAGAAAAGAGACTCACATTAGAGACATCATAGCCATTGGATCTGTGCCAAAAGCACAGAGTACCAGAGAAATGTGTATCTGTGTTTCATTGACTATGCAAAAAATTTGACTTTGTGGATCGTAACAAATTATGTCTAACCTTGAGAAGAATGGAAATCCTAGGACAACTGATTGTGCTCATGTGAAACCTACACCTGGATGAGGAGGCAGTTATGGTTAAAAATCAGCAAAGGAGTGTGTTAGACATGCGTCCTATTGCCATATCTTTTCAATATATACATGCAGAATAGATAATTTGGGAGGCCAGACTTTATGAGGAGGAATGCAGCATCAGAATTGGAGGAAGACTCATCAGCAACCTGCGTTATGCAGGAGATACAACCTTGCTTGCCCAAACTGAAGAGAATCTGAAGCATTTGCTGCAAAAAGTCAAGGACCAGTCTTCAATATGGATTGAAATTCAACATCAAGAAGACAAAGATTCTCACCACTGGGTCAACTGGAAGCACTGTGGTAGATAGAGAGGAGATTGAGGTTGTTAACAATTTCAGCTTTCTCGGTTCCACGACCAACAGTCTCAGTACCAGTAGCTATGGAATGAAAAGATAAACTGCATTGGAAAATCTGCTGTCCAGAGACCTCTCCGGAGTGCTAAAGAGCAACAATTTTACCTCATCCAGGCCAGGGTTTTTGCAATTTCTTGCTACGCATCAGAGAGCCAGACAGTGACTAAGGATGATACAAGAAAAATCAATGCCATTTAAATATGGTGCTGGAGAGTAGTACTAAACATACCATGGACTGTCAAGAGAACAAACAGATTTAACCTGGAGATGTTGAAACCAAGTTGTTGTTTGGAGGAAAGGATTTTGAAGTTCTGTCTGACCTACTCTGAGCATGTTGCTAAGAGGTACTAGTCCTTGGAGAAACATTATGTTTGGAAAGATAGAGGGACAGCAAAAAAGAG
>NW_006399974.1:29314-34957 GCF_000299155.1 Elephantulus edwardii | reverse complement strand
CCTCCCTGGTCATTGTCCAACTCTCTGATGCATAACAAGTGATTGCAAAGACCATGGCCTGTATCAGATGCACCTTAGTCTCCAGAGAGACACCATTGCTTTTCAGTACTTTGGAGAGGTCCCTATATACACCTACCACTAAACCTGCAAAACATACACAACAAAAGTTAACAGACTTTAATCTGGCCCTCGCAGAGTTGACACTCGTGGGGGCTCTCAATGAAGCACTATGACAGGTATCACCATTGCCTCCTTCTTCTCCAGTCCCTGCTGATTTGGAGGCTGCAGATTTCACTTTTCCACTGTGGCTGGCCTCATTGAGCACATCGAGGACAACCACATAGACAACCACTGCCAACCCACCTGCTGCTGCCCTCGCTGTCCAGCATTAGGAGCACCATATCATGGGTACTTTGGGTTCAACACTGTTGTCTAGTCACATCACATGGAATTCTTTAAAGCTCAAGAAGAGAAAACAAATATGCAGGTCCTTCACAAACCGTTGCAATACTCTAGATCTCTATATAGTTACAACCATCTAGTAAGAAAAGACTCTCATAATGGTAAGAAATCAGCAGTCGGCCTCAGTAATCATGAAAAAAAAAAACCACAAACAAACCCAGATAGCTCTTCTTCTAAAAAAGCAGGCCCAATGAACACCCCAGATAGAGAGAACCAGAAGAAATATGTTGATGAGCAAATATTTGAACAGCTACAGAAGAAGATGCAAATAATAGAAGAAACAATGGAAGCCATTAAGAGAGCAAATACCCCAAAGACAACAATCCAGAAGAAATATATTAATGAGGAGCAACTTGAATAGCTATGGAAGAAAATGCAAAAGATGAAAGAAAGAATTGAAAGCCAAGATAAAGAGGTACAAGAACTTAAAAAAATCATCACAGTACAGAGAGGGTATATTCAACATAGTACTGGATATAACAGGAAAGCATGAAATTGAAATCCAGAATATTAAGACAGAGTTGGCAGAAGTGTCCAACATGCTGGAGGACAATAAAGCAGAACTAAAGAAATGGAAAATAGTGTCAGTGAGCTGGAAGACCAGAGTGTCACTGGAAACATACTAGAAGAAAAAATTAGAGAAGAGAAATTAAGAAAACATTAGAATCATGTGGGATGACATTAAAAGAATCAAAGTATGTAAGATTGCAATTCCAGTACTTTGGTAATGACAGGAAAATCACAGAGAAAATTATGGAAGGACTAGAAAGAAACTTCCCAGGTATTTTAAAGAACAGGGAAATCCACATTAAAGAAGCACAGTGAACAAGAAATAGGTAAGACAAAAAAAAAATCACAGTCAAATTCTCCAAATTAAAACACAAGGATAGAATACTAAAAGGAGTGCAAGAAAAAGAGTCACATACAATGGGTAAACAATTAGATTAAGTTCTGATTTCTCAGCAAAAGTCATGCAAGATACCAGATACCAAATCCTTTCTTTAAGAAGATCGGAAGGGAAATTGTCAAGTTTATTTAGAAAGGAAAGAGACCCCAAATAAGAAAAGCACTTCTGAAAAATAAAATTGAAGTGGGAGGCATAGCACTCTATGACCTCAAAATGTACTACACTGTGGTAGTAAACAAAACAGCATGATATCCTTGTCCAAGGAATAGCTTCTCCTAGAAACATGTCCAAAATTCACAAGACTTCACCATTCTTGATGCCAAGCAACACTCTTGCTTTACCTTCTCCAAAACATTTGTTTGTTCTTTTGTCAGTCTGTGGTATTTTAGCACTCTTCTGTAATACCACAAATCAAAACCTTCAATTTTTTTACCCCTATCATTCTTATTCTTCAATTCTTTGAAAAGAAGTTTTGAAAGGGCAACTAAAGAAGACAAAACAAATTATTGTAAGAGGATATGCAAAGAATTGAAGAATTAAGAGGGAAGTACTTGTTCAGCATTTCTTAAACTGAAAGAACTGAAAATCAATTTCAAGCCTCATCATAGAGTAAGAACCAACCCATAGCTGACCCACTGGCAGGTTTTCAGAGGCAATTAATTACTCAGGAGGATATTGCCCATACTTCTCCCATGGAGCATCTGGTGGATTTGAACTGTGTGCCTTTGAGATTGCATCTAAGAAGTATCAAAGCAAGACAGAGGGACTGTACAGAATCACTATAACAAAAAACCGCTAGCTGACACGGAAGTATTTCAGTACATATTGTCTGATCAGGAGCCAATGTTAAGGAATTAAGAAGTTCAAGCTGCACTGGAGGCACTGGCAAAAAATAAGGCCCCAGGAACAGATGTGATACCAACAGATGCAGCCCCGGATGCACTCCCTGGTCTATTTCACCAGGAAGTCTGGAGTACAGCTGCCTCATTGACTTACTGGAAGAGATTAATATTTGTTCTCATTCCCAAGAAAGGTGATCCAACAGAATGTTGAAGTTCTCTAACAATATTAATATCACATGCAAGGAAAATGCTGCTAAAGGTAATTCAAAGATGTCTAGAACAGTACACAGACAGGGAACTGCCGAAAGTTGAAATTGGATTCAGAAGGGATTGTGGCATGACGTCAAATGGATCCTAAGTGAGAACCGAGAATACTAGAAGAATGTCTATTTGTGCCTTAAAGATTGTGCAGAGGTACTTTACTGTATGGATCATAACAAATTACAGCAAACATTGAGAAGAATGGAAATCTCAGAAATTTTATCCATGTTGATGAAAAATCTTTATCCAGACTAAGAAGCTACTGTGCAAACATTATATGGTTTAAAATTAAGAAAGACATGTGTCAGGGTTGTATCCTTTCCCTACACCTGTTCAATCTGTATGCTGAGCAACTTATTCAAGAAGCTGGACTCTATGAAGAGAAATGTGGCACCAGGATTAGACAAAGATTCATCAATGCCCTCCGATATGCAAATGCACAAACTACTTGCTCAAAGTGAGGAGGATTTGAAACACTTGCTACGGAAGATCAAACACTGCAGCCTTCAGTATGGACTGCATATAACCATTAAGAAAATACAAATTCTTCCTACTGGACCCTATGAAATGTTATGATAGATGGAGAAAAGATTTTAACTGTTAATGACTTAATCTTATTTGGATCTACAATCCATACTCTTGGTACCAGCAGACAGGAGATCAGGAGACATGTTGTACTGGGAGAGTCTGCAGTCAAGGGCCTTTCCAAATTACTGAGAAGTAATGATGCTAGTCTGGGGACTAATGAACGCCTGCCAGACCATGTTTTTTTCAAACATTTGCTATCCATCTGAGAGCTGAAAAGTGAATAAAAATAACGGTTGTTGAGTACTATCAAGTTGGAACCCAACTCATGGCTGACCCTCTGGCAGGTTTTTAGAGCCAGTTAATTGCACAGGAGGCGATTGCCCACCCTTCTCCTGTGGAGCGGCTGGTGGGCTGAAACCATTTGCCTTTGGGATTGCAACACAGCTTCTTGCCATAATTTAGGTAAATTAACATCCAACCTAAGTATAAAAACTACTAACCGTCCTTACACAGAGAGGCAGTTCTGCTCTTCCAGATCAGCAATTAAGTGCTTTGAATATTACAATCCATATGTCTTATTGGCAGGTGACTGAGGAAAGGACACTTTGTGCCCATTAACAGGATTAAGGCATCAATGAACAGTTTCTTTTCCATCATCATATTTCCATCTCCAACCTTAGGGATCAATCAGCAACTTAAAGCCAATTTCCATTGGCACTATTTTCTCTTGATAACCCATCCAAAAGAGAGTTACACATATGGCCTGCTCATTCACTTACTTCTTACTGCTCATTTAGTTCTGACTCATAGCTGACCCTCCAGCAGATTTTTCCAAGGGTGTAAATCATCCTCAAGGAATTACCCATCTTTCTCCAGTGGAACCACTGGCCAGTTACAACCACCAGAAAAATGCTGCCATTGGATTAACATTGCAACCCTCTATGAACTGCTCAACCAGGGATCCCTTCTCTGGCATATGTAGAACTGAAAGCAATCCAGAATTGAAAAAAAAAAAAGTATTTTTACCTTCTCAACATCTCCAAGTCCCTCAGTATCAAGCAGAACTAGGGTCTGGTCTGACTTCATAGGATGAGGCAGACACCACATCCAGATTCCCTTGGTGTGGGACTGCACAGTGGAGCCCACGGAGAAGCCTACAAAAGGAGATAGAGATATTTTGGGATGATATTTTAATAGAAAGGGGTTCTAGATAATTGAAGTAAAAATCAATGTGATGAATAGAAAAGATAATTAAACCCACAGCCAACATTAATCTTAAATATAATCAAACAATAATGGAATGAGACACTCTAATAGGTGTCTAATTGATCTTAAAGATCAATGGAAGCTTGCTGTTATTACATGAACCTATTAAAGTACTTTTTATGTACTTTGATGTTTACTACTTCTATGATCTATGCAAGAAATGTATATTAATTCTTTTAAAAGGTGACTAAAGCAAAACATGAAGCAAAAAAATGAGCTCCCTCATATCCTTCCAAACAATTGTGGTGATGGTGTCATTGATATGTATCACCAACTGGGAACTAATTCATAGCTGACCCTCTAGTGGGTTTTCAGAGGCTATAAATTGCATGAGAGGAGACAGGCCATCTTTCTTCTGTGAAGCACTGGTAAATTCAAGTTGCCTGTCCTTGGGTTGCCAGTGCAACTTCTTACTCGCCACATAAATACTTTAACTTAAAATTAATTTTCAGTGTTCATCCCATCTCTAACTTTCTCCCTCACATCACCATATTTGATGCTGAGAGTATGAGTAGACAGAAAACATTGACTAAGGCTTTGTCACTTACCGTTTTTCTTCCCAGCCAGCTTGTTCATCAAGTAGGATTTGCCTGTGCGATAGAGGCCTACAATAGCCACCACTACAACAGGCTGGGTAATGGCAGACAGAATCTTCAGAGCTTCCTCATTAGCCACCAATCGGTCATTAATATTCTCAATGAGGCACACTGGGCCTGGCATGTGGGTCTCAGAAGCCATATTCAGGGCCTTGTTCAGGGTTACCTTCCTTTACAAGGGAAGAGATGGAATGGAATGTAAGTTCTAAACAGTTGCATTACAATATGGACTAAATTTTAAGTTTCTTTCTTTGAAGTTTGTTCTTAATTTCTCTTTTAAAACTCTTTGTGTCAACATCCTGGATAAGGTTTTTTAATACTAGTGAAGTAACATGGGTATCATCTCAAACGAGATTGTTATAACGACAAGCTGTTAAACATAATTTCCATGGCAACTACTGGTAATAACAAAGAAATTATCTACCAAATATACCTAAAACAAAATGACAAGTATTTATAAACAATTTTTTTAAAAAAATCAACTACATTCAGAAGAATTAATGAAGAAAATCAAGAACCCAAAAAGGAATAGTGAGAAGAGTTGGGATCTCAGAAGGCTTTTAGGACCAATTAGTAGGCTCTGTCTCCAGGAGAAAACGAATATACTTGCCAGTAATGTTGATGCTCACCCACAGCTCTTCTGGGAGAATCTAAATCATTGAAGCATCCTCATTTGTTTCCAGCTGGGAGCTGGGGCCTGTCATTCCTGTCTGCCACGAGGACCTGATGTGGGCCACCTTGGCCAAGTGTCCTTCAGAGCCACACTTAAAGCAAGTGAGTG
>NW_006399974.1:26246-27959 GCF_000299155.1 Elephantulus edwardii | reverse complement strand
GGGAGGAGTGATAGGGAATGGCAAAGGACACACTGACAAAGGAGATTAATCAGAACTGGCTTTGACAAGCACTGTGTCAATTGGACAATTAAAACAGACATTCGAGGGAGGGGAAAGAAGAACAAACTGGGGAGGAGGGTAGAGAAAACAGTGCAACAAGAAATGAATGAAAACCCAAAATCTCTGTAAATGTTCATTAACACTAATAAAATTTAATAATAATTTTAAAAAATCAACCATTGAAAACACTATAGAGAACAAAATATTAATGGCACTGAGGATTGTAGGAAGAAAGTGGAACAAGTATTTTCCCTGTGGATATTGCATTGATGTTTTAAAATAAAATGTGTATCAATGTTTGAATGAAAAGTAAAAAACCCAAAAAGGTATGCAACCCACAGAAATCAATTAGCATAATTATAATTTTTTTCTTCTTAATGCCTAACATAAAATATCTCCAGGAGAATGATGTATGAGCACCAGAGAAAACTGTGTGTGATGTTATTGCTGAATGAAGTGTTTTGTGTACATTTTTAGGTCTGTTTGGTTTATTATTTTTTTTAAATGAATTTTTCCCCTTTTTCTTTTTGGAGAGGGGAGTGAACTGGTGGGAAGGGGTGGGCAGGGAGAAAAGTGCGGCAATGAATGAATGGAAATCCAAAACCTCTGTAAATGTTTATTAAAATTAATAATAAAAAATGTAAAAAAAGTCTCTATACCTAATTGAAGATACTCTAAATATTCTGTCTCTTACTATAAGCAGTAGATTTAAGTTTCTAACTATTATCAAGGAGCTACTTATTTCTCCAATTCTGCAAATACTTTCTTGTATTTTGAGGCTTTTGTTAAGTGAACATGTACTTGTAATTTTTATATATTTTTAATTAGTGATGCTATTCTTATGTGCTGTTGAATCAACTATGACTCTTAGTGACCCTGTGAACAGTGCTCTGAATGCTGCCCTGCCCTGAGCCAATTTCTGTATTTCCAATACACCTACCCTCATTATCCCAGTTGCAATGTCTATCCATTTCATCTGGGGTCTTCCTATCCTGTGCTGTCCCTCCAGCCTTCCAACCATAATGTCCTTCTCCAAGGACTAGTCCCTTCTGACAACATGCCAGGTGCCTCAAACTACTTGCCTACAATAAGTAACTTGGTTTCACATTCTCCAGGACAGACCTGTTAGTTCTCTTGGCAGCTCATGGTATGTTCATTAATCCTGTCTAGCATCACAACTCAAAGACATCAATTCTTATTCTGTTGTCTTTAATCATTGTCTGTTCTCTGAAGCATAGGAAGATATTATGAAGATAATGACCTGGATCAAGCATACCTTAGTCTCTAAACTGACATCATTGCTCCTCAACACTCTGGAGAGGTCCCTGACTTCAGATTTTCCTAGTGAAATTTATCTTTTGATTTTCTGATTGCTGGTGTCAATTGTAAAACCAAGGAAGATGAAATTATTAATGATGTCAATCTTTCCTCCATCTGTCATGGTGCTGCAGTTAGCACAGTGGTAAGAATCTTTGTCTTCTTGATGTTGAGTTTCAATCTATATTGAAGACTACAGTCCTTGACATTCTCCTCAGTTTCAGGAAGCAAGGTTGTGTTATCTACATAACGGTTTGTTGGTGAGTCTTCTCCAATCCAGATGTCACATTCTTCCTCATAAAGTCCAGCCTCCCAAATTATTTGTTCATAGACTGA
>NW_006399974.1:23992-25056 GCF_000299155.1 Elephantulus edwardii | reverse complement strand
ATTGATCTAATGGTGAGGATCTTTGTGTTTTTTTAAGTTGAAATGCAATCCTTATTGAGGAGGATAATGTTCAACCTTCTGTAGCAAAAGCTTCCAGTCCTCTTCAGTGTTGGTGGCCAAGGTTGTAAAATCTGTATAACACAGGCTTTGCATGAGTCTTCCTCCAATTCTGATACTTCATAAATCCATCTGTTCTACATAAATTGAATATATATGGAAAAAAGATATCCCTGATGCACTTTTTTCTTGATTTTTAACCACTGTTTCCTTGCTCTGTTCTGACAAAAACATCCTAGCCTACATAGCTACCTGCTTTTTTAAGTTACTACTTGCATGAGATATTTTTCATTTTCCATTTGTGTCTTTGAAATGGAAACTATTCTCTCATATACACTATGTTGTACTGTTGTGTACCATAGAGTTGGAACTGACCCATAGCTGACTCTCCAGTGGGTTTTCAGAGGCAGTTAATTACACAGAAGGAGATTTCCCATTCTTCTCCCATGGAACAATGGGTGGCCTCAAACCGTGTGCCTTCAGGATTGCAGTGCAGTTCCTTGCCACTAGACCACTACAATATCCTCATATACAGAATACATTTTATTTCTTTTCGTCCTTTATTTAATCTCTGCTTTAATATTTGTTTTTTTGCACCTTACATTAAATTTGGAATTACTTTTCATTTTTATAGTTTCCCTGTACCCTAGGTCTGCAACATTTAAATCTTGGTAATTATTCTTTATAATTAAAAAAGATTATTCTATCAAAAGGCAGAGATTGGCAAAATGGATTTTAAAAGGCAATAATGGATTATTTAGATTATAAAGCAGGGGAAATAGTAAAGCAGATATTAAATAAAGGATGAAAAGAAATAAAAAACAGAAGCATGTAAGACTCAATGAAACAAAATATGGTTCTTTAAAAATTTCAATAAAATTTACAACCTTTTAGCTAGACTGACATTAAAAAAAGAGGGAAGATGAATATGACTAATATTAGAAGAGGAAATACAGACATTACTACCAACTCAAGAAACAAGAAAGATTGTTGTTGTTGTTGTTGTT
>NW_006399974.1:16877-22317 GCF_000299155.1 Elephantulus edwardii | reverse complement strand
AGCAAGTTTGGCTCTTTTGATTTTCTGACTCCAACTCCTTGCGCATTTCATTGTAATATTTTACTTTGTCATACCGTGCTGCCTTTTGAAATCTTTCAACAAGAAGGATTATATAAGAATATTAGAGCTTTTTTCTATAACAATGGCACCGAAAGCAAAGTAGGAAGCACCCGCCCCTCCCAAAACTGAAGCCAAAGCAAAGGCATGAAAGGCCAAGAAGGCAGTCCTGAAGGACATCCACAGCCAAAAAAAAAGAAAAAAAAAGAAGATCCACACATCACCAACCTTTCAGCGGCCTAAACCGCTGAGACTCCAAAGGCACCCCAAATACCCCTGGAAAATGGCCCCCAGGAGAAACAAGCTTGACCACTATGCCATCATCAAATTTCCCCTGACCATTGAGTCAGCCATGAAGAATATAGAAGATAACAACACACTTGTGTTCATTGTGGATGTCAGGCCAACAAGCACCAAATTAAACAGGCTGTAAAGAAGCTCTATGACATTGATGTGGCTAAGGTCAACACTTCGATTAGGCCTGATGGAGAGAAGAAGGCCTATGTTGGACTTGCTCCTGACTATGATGCTTTGGATGTTGCCAACAAAATTGGGATCATCTAAACTGAGTCCAGCTGGCTAATTTTAAATATAAATTTTTCTCACCATAAAAAAAGAATATTAGAATAATTTTATATGTTTGTGTATATATATGATATATAAATGGTAATCCCTCCGAAACAGGTAGTTTCAGAAACATGAATTTTCTAAAATTATTCAAAAAGAAATAGAAACTCACAACTCAAGAAGAAATAGAAACTCTCAACAAACCTACAATAATAAAAAAAAACTTTTCAACAAAAATATTATAGACTAGATTTCTTCATTGGTAAATTCTACTAATGATGTAAAAATAATTAAAACCAACCCTAAAATTCTTTGAAAGTAGGAAATACATTATAATAATGTATTCTCCCAAAATTGATCTCACTGTCTTTGATTTGATTTTTGAGTCAGTGACATTATAGGATAGAGTAGAACAGCCCCATACATTTCTGGGATTCTAGACATTTATGGATGTAGAATGCAACATCTTTCTCTCATGGAGAAATTATAGGCCAATATTCCTTCAAAATATAGACAAAAAATTCTAAATTAAATAGAATACAATAATAAAAATATGGCCAAATAAGATTAATGCCAGGAAGACTTTAAATAGCAAAATCATTCTAACATATATTACTAGAACAAAGAGAAGTAGTATATCACGACAATTAATGCAATTAATTACAGCCGATGTAATCTTAGAGGTTGCTCAACTCTGTCATATCATGTTGCCCTAAATTGAAATTGACACACAACAAGAACCAAATGGTAAGATGTCTCATGTTCATGTATTGGTGTAATTGATACAGTTAGGCTGCTAATGGTAGTGAAAACAATTTAATAATTTCAATAGACTTTATTCCCCAAGTTAGAAAAGAAAATAATTTCTGAAATTTGTGTGATAATTGTAAAGAACTCTGAACCCAAAACAATCATAAACGGTGCTACTTATATTTATTACACATTACAGTCATGACCTCTATAACCATATCTTAATTATTTTTTAAAAACCCAATTATCAATTTATATATTTACAAAAGTCATGAAAAAACTTACTTTTTAAAATCTTGTATCTCAATCCTATACAACCTAAACTGATTGTGACATTTGTTAGCACTCAGATGCAAATAGATCAAAAGCACCTTCGTGTGTATTCTACCAAAAAATCGTTTCCAATATAAAGTTGATTATTACTGTTAATAAGCCTTCAACTCCTTGACTTAACATCACTGAGGGCTTACAAAGAAGAGGATGACTGTACTGTCTTCAAATGAGCATTACTTCTTTGCATTGGAAGATAGCAAAGGTAATTTTGTTTTTAAAAGGAATTGTTAAGACTCATTTATTATATGAATAATTATTATAGTGGTCTTCTCACTAGCTAATGATATGTTTGATTTTATAGCCAGAAGCTTTAAAATGGGAATCAATTAAAGACTGTCCCAAAAGATTTAATAATTTCACAAGTCCCAGTAACATTTCAAGTGAATGTATATGATTTCTCTTTTGTATGTTTGCAGATGATCAGATTTTGAGTAGGTGAAAATCTATTTACCTAGAGCTGTCCAAGTTGGGAATAAAAGAAAAGA
Source organism: Elephantulus edwardii (assembly GCF_000299155.1). Lineage (NCBI taxonomy): Eukaryota > Metazoa > Chordata > Mammalia > Macroscelidea > Macroscelididae > Elephantulus > Elephantulus edwardii. The sequence goes on along the minus strand of NW_006399974.1, from coordinate 20,125 downwards.
TGTAGCCTTATATTTACTAAGCAGGCTCTATCACAAACAAGAATAATTTCAAAACGTTTCTAGAAAGAAATGACAGTCTTAAAATATTGGAGACTCTTAATGTAGGTCTTAGTTCTGCTGATGCCCAAAACCACAAAGCACAGCACTTAATAGACCTGCCTGGTGCTCCACAATAAACTCAATGGCATCACATCTTTTTAGAAATTATAGAAAATTGTATATTAGAAATTTCTCCCCACCCAGCCCAGTCTCACCCAGAGCAGAGTCTTTAGAGCTGGAAGCAAAGCTGCTTGGATCAGACAGTTTTAAGACTGCTTGCCTTCTCTTCCTTTTATCTGTTTTTAGTTGCAACTACTATTACTTTTTTTCCTTCATTAGGAGTTTATGCCTTTATCTCACCCTTCCAAAGTTCTAGGGCTTTCCAAATATTCTTCTGCATTCTAGTGATTACAGATTAAAGAAAACAACAACAACACCCCTAAAACCAGTATCCTCTGCAATGAAAAGGGTAAACATCAACGGAAAGTAAAATGTACAAGCCAGTGACTCAACTATAAAAAGAATTGCAGAAACTGAGGCTAATGAATGAGCTCACAATTTATTAATTCCTGCTGTTTTGCCTTTGCATCTTTTCTGATCAATTTTGTTTTTCGACAGGGTTTTCTCCAGAAGGTTTTCAAGGCCCTTCTTCCAGTACTCTTCTGAAAGGTTTGGAACACCAGCCCTCCATTCAATTTATATCTTCCAGATTCTCAACTTGACCTTTCAAACATTTTCAACTTGAATTTTCAAATTTCTCAGTACTAAGGCCTTACATTGAATGATCTTATCATTGGTGTTTGTAATACTTCCATTCTGAAAATACCTCAAATGCTTATCATAAATAGAAAAAAATCAGCAAATTAAATTTGCCTAATGGAATGCTTTATAACAATGAAAATAACCAAATTACAGGTATACTTATCAACATGAATGAATCTTCCAATTATAACTTTGAACCAATGTAGCCAGACAGAATATAATTTTGTTTGATGCCATTTTTGTAAAATTCATAAACAAAGCAAATCTAATCTCTGATGGTAAAAATCAAAAAATAATTATTACTGAATCTGAAGAACTCAAACACCTGCTATCAAGTATGGTCTGCCACATAGCACCCATCAATCAGTTTTCTGAGGCTAATAGCTGACTCTTGAGCAGATTTTAAGAGGCTGTAAGTTACAGAGGAGGAGACTGTTTTCCTTCAGCAAAGGGGCTGGTATATTTGAATTGCATATTTTTGGGTTAGCAGCAAAAGTCCTTTCTACTAAGCCACGAGAGCTCCCTAAATAACACGTGTTGTTAAGGGCCATCAAATTAAGGACCACTCATAGCAACCCCAGGAAGAATGGATCTGAACCTTGCATTCTCTCCCCCGTGCCATCTTGACCAATTCTGACATACTTGAGTCACCTCTAGAGTCACTGTGTTAATCCATATCCTTTAGGCTCTTCTCCTTTGCTGACCTTCCATCTTTTTAAGTGTGATTTGACAAGGACTAACCCCTCCAAAAACATGCCAAAGTATGTGAGACAAAGTCCCCCTATCCTTGCCCTCAAGGAGCACCCTGGCTGCAAATTTTCCCTGACATATTTGTTTGGCAGTCTATGGATAGTCAACAATCTTCTCCAATATCACAACTCAAAGGTTCTTCTATGTAACCCTTAACCACTGTCCAACTTTCAGCTATATAACAGGTTTTTGAAAAGATTATGGTTTAGATCAGGTGCATCTTAGTTGTCAACTGACATTATTGATTTCCAGCACTTTGGAGCAGTCCCTGACAGCATACTTTCCCAATGCAATATGTATTTCGCTTTCCTGGTATCAGGGTATTGATTGTGGATTAGAGCAAGAAGAAATAATTGATAATTTATATCTTTCCTCCCTCTATCATTATATTGCCAACTGGCCCAGTTGTGAGAAATTTTTGCTTAATTAATATTAAGTTGTAATCCATATTGAATGGTCTAATCTGATCTTCTGTAGCAAGCATTTCAAGCCTTCCAAGCCTTTTTCACTTTCAGCAAGTGAGGTTGTGTCATCTGCATAATGCTGGTTATAGATGAGTCTTCCTCAGATCCTGATGCCACCTTCTTCATGTAATACAGCTGCTCAGATTATTCTGCATACCGATTAAATAGATTGGAGAATGAATACAGCCCTGACACACACACCTTTACTGATTTTAAACCATGCAATATTCCCTTGGTCTATTCTGATAACAGCTTCTTGGTCTAGATACCAATATGAGCAAAATTTATTTTTCTCAATGTCAGCTATAATTGGGCTTTTAAACAATAATAGATAGTTAAAATCCATAAAATTGAAATTTATACCCAAACTTTCTAGAGAATAAACTCAAATAATATGGCCATTCTGTATTTTAATAGGATTAAGGATTAGATTCTGAGAGAAACCAGAAAAAGTAGTACCAATTCTGTCTCTCCTCTTGCTACTCATTTTCAAACTTTGTTTGATGTTTTGAAAAGTATAATATGTAAAGTTCATTTCTGCCTTTCCTCTTGAATGCATATTTTTGATATATATTTCAGAACAAAATGTACGCTTTTATTTAACTTTGAAAGTAGGACAAAGCTATTTTGAAATAAAATGGGCAAAAGAAATGGAAAGACTTTTCACAGAGGAAGATATTTGAAAGGACAATAGACACATGAAGAAATTATCAGAATCACTGGTAAAAAGAGAGATGCATATCAAAACCACAATGAGATACAGTCTTACCCCAGTAGCAGTAGCAAAATTTAGCAGGGCAGCAATCAATAAATGTTGGAGAGGTTGTGGCAAGGTAGAAACACTTATACACTGTTAATGGGATTTGTAAAATGGTACAACCACTCTGGAAGGCAGTTTTGTGTTTCCTCAGAAAGTTGAACATAGAAATTTCATATGACCCAGCAATCCCACTACTTGGCCTGAGAAAATAAGAACTGAAGCACAAACAGAAACTTATACACCACTGTTCATAGTAGTGTTATTCATCATACCAAGAACATGGAAACCACAATGGAATGTTGTTGTTGTTGTTGTTATGTGCCATTGAGTTGTTTCCGACTCATAGCGACCCTATGCACAACAGCCTTAAACCCTGCTCTATCCTGCGCCAACGGCACGGCCTCTGACACACCCATCCCTATTACCCCAGTGACCGAATCAATCCATCTCATAGAGGGTCTTCCCCTCCTGCG
>NW_006399974.1:12365-13344 GCF_000299155.1 Elephantulus edwardii | reverse complement strand
AATAGCCAACATGCTAGAGTCTATTATTATAGTCTACCCATCTTGTTGAAGTGCTTCCTCTCCTTTTCTGATCCTTCACCTTTCCCATGGACAGCCAAAAGAACAAACTGATATGCCTTGGAGAAAGTGATGTCAGAGCTCTCCTTAGAGGCAAACATAATAAAACCTGTCTCTTATACTTTGGGATTGTTGCTAGGAGAGGATATTCTTTGGAGATGGACATTATGCTAGGAAAAGTGTAAGGTCATTGGAAGTGAGGAAGATCTCTGGTGAGATAAATTGACAGAGGGACTGCAAAAATGGGTGCAAGAGATAATGGCACAGGCTAGCACGATGGGACAAGATTCGTGTTTGTGACTCATACGGTTGCTATGAGTTATATTTGACTAGAAGGCACCTACAACAATGATTTTGGGTTTTTATTTCAGCGAAAGTTTACAGATCAAATTTATAGTCCACTCAAATGTATATATGTCACTTTACAAAGTTGTTTATAATCTCCACATTGTAGTTATACCAAGACCTTTCTTTGGTTTTTATTTCTATTCTTGATTCTCCCTTCTAGCTTTCTGAGTTTTATCACTGGGCAAATGTTGTCCTTTTGCTCTTATGTGATTTATTGTTATAAGACTGAGTACCTTCTTGGCGTTAATGTTCATCTTATAAACTTATTTATTATTTAACTGAAAGTAGTGCCAGCAGGGTGAATATAATTTCTGACTCAAAGGGTAACCAAGCATCCTAATTTTATATGTTCTGCCAGGTTCAATCTAAGGAGTAAAACTGAACATTTTAATGATTTTTTTAGTTTTGTTCTATATTTATTCTCTTCTGTATCAAGAAACTTCTATTGTGATCCCTTTCAGGGCAGTCAGCTAGGAACAATTCTAGTTCTCAGAGTTGTAAACATTGAGGTTGCAGAAGTCCATCAGTATTGTGGATTAAATGTAACTAAATATTTCAGTATCTTCTCTCTTTT
>NW_006399974.1:3260-9774 GCF_000299155.1 Elephantulus edwardii | reverse complement strand
AAGCAGATTGGCTTTTTCAAATACATTTTGTTTTATAACATTGTTCTTGTGGTTGTTGTTGCTGCTATTGTTTGTGTCATCAAATCAACTGTCACTCTTCGAGACCCCATGAACCTCTGCCCTGTCCTGTGCCATTCTCACATCCCCAACATAGCTGAGATAGTTGTTGCAGTCACAGTACTAATTCATCTTGTTGACTGCTTTCCTCTCTTACATTGACCCTTTACAGTTCCAAGCATGATGTCCTTCTCCAAGAATCGCCCCTCCGAACAACATCCTCAAAGCATGTGAGATGAAGCTTACCATCTTTGCCTCCAAGATGCACACTTTTTTTCCCATTTATTCTAAGTCAGACCTGGTTTTGAATAACATTACAATGTTATTGAATATACAATGTTTTGAATAACATTACAAAATTACAATACCATAATGTAATAATATCAGGCCTGCATCCTCCCTGGAACTCTAATGTCCAAAAGTTTTTCCAGTTGTCACCTCAAATGGTCCTTAATCATCCTTAGAACCTGACATAAAACATATCTCTATGGTTTAACTCTTTTTTTTAAAAAAAAAATACAGGCATATAAGATATCTACTATCAACACCTGGGATCTTATTTTTTGTCAATGCCTCCGAGGAACTGCCTCCATTGATTCTTATTATATATGCTATTTCTTGAAATGATTCAGTGTAGAACAATTCTTTTAGGTACAGTGACTCTTTGTATTTCTTGAATTTTCTTTTAAAGTTTCTTGCTTCAATATTTTGCCCAGAATCTTTCAGTGCTACAACTTGAGACTTTAAGTGGTGGTTTTATTCATTCATCTTGAGAAATACCTATATGTTCTTCACTTTCGGTTTTCTAACTGTAGCTCTTTTACACATTTTCTTCTCTCTCACTTCAGCATTTCCTTCCTTTGTTTTAGTCTGTATATTTTAGTGCATTTTTCAGATTCCTTCCTTACATCCACTTTGGTCTTTTCTTTTTCCTCTGTCTTTGTAATGACCTTTGACTTTCTTGGTGGATGTTATTCTTCATACCATCCTACAAGTCATCTGGTCTTCCATCATTACTGTTCAATACATCGGATCTATTCTTCAGGTAGTTTTAAACATTCCTGGACTTGTTTCAGTTTTATTCAGATTTACTTTTAATTTGCACATGATAAATTGATGGTCTACTTCACAATCACTGGCTAACTTTGTTTTGACAACCAATATTGAGCTGCTTGTTCCATAAAATTTTCCCACAGATAGAACCAATTTAATTCTTGTGTAGTTTCAACAGAAGTTTCAGAAAGCAGATGCAACTCTGGAAGTGCTCAGTAACTTATGCCAAGATATTTGGTAGCTAACCAACTAACCAACTGACTGGAGTAGATCCATATTTGTTCCTGATATTTTTAAAAAAATTACCAAACACAATCACTAATATCACATGCATGTAAAGTCTTCCTTCTTTTTGTTAGGTATCATCAAGTCAAGTATGACTCATAACAACCCTATGAACAACAAGTCTGAACACTGTCCTATCCTTTGCCATCCTTACAATCTCTGACACACTTGAACTCATTATTGTATCACGGAGTCAACCCTTTTGGTTGAAGATCTTCTCCTTATCATTCCTTCCACATTTCCAAGCATGACTACCCCCTCCAAGAAATAGCCTCTCCTAGCAACATGCCAAAAATATGTGAGACAAAGCTTCTCCAAGATATATCAGTTTGTCCTTTTGGCTGTCCATGAGATATTTCATACTCTTCTCCAATTGCACAACTCCATTAATTCTTCTTCTGTCATCTTTATTCATTATCCACCTCTAAAATGCATAAGTAAGTGATTGTAAATACCATGGCATTCATCATGCATATTTTAATCCTGAATCCTAAATCATTGCTGTTAAGTAACTTGGAGAGGTATCTGACTGCAGACTTTTCTAGTGCACTATGTCACCTTATCCCCCTCATCAGGCAGTATCAATTGTGCTTATGGTGTGTTCAATTAAGATGAAGTTGTTAATAAAATGGTAAAAAAGATGAAGTTGTTGATAGTTCAATCTTCTCCCCATCTATCATGATATTGTCTGTCAATACAGTGGTGAGAATTGTTGGTTACTTGACATTGCAAGCCATATTAAAGTGTTTGAGTTTCTGCAACAAAGATTCAAATCTTCCTCACTTTCATTAAGCAAGGTTGTGTCCTCTGCAAACTGAAGATTGATACCACATTCTCTTTCATCGAATCCAACTTCTCAAATAACTTGTTCAGTATGCAAAGTAAATAGGTATAGAGAAAGGTTTTAAGCATGACACACACCTTTCATAATCTTAAGACATAATGTTTTCTTGCTCTGTTAGAACAATAGCTTCTTGGTCTAGGAATAGGTTTCACATGAGCACAATTAACTGTTATAGGATTCCCATTGTCCTCAATGTTATCTCTTATGATCCACAAAAAAATACTTTTCACAGGCAATAAAGCACAAATAGATATTCTTCTGATGTTCTTTTCTTTCATTTATGATCAATCTGACATCAACAATATTATTCTTTGGCCAGGAACTCTTTAAAATCTAGCTTGAACTTATGGTAGTAGTCTATATACTGTGTTAGCTGTTTTTGAATGATCTTCAGTAGTATTTTGCTTGCATGTGGTATTAATGATATTGTTCTATAATTTTCACATTCTGTTGGATCATCTTTCTTGGAAATGAGAAAAATATGAATCACCTTTATTGGGAATGGGAACAAATATGGATCTCTTTCAGTCAGTTGACCAAGAATCTGCCCTCCACATTTTCTGGCATAAACTCATGAAGCACATCCAGGGCTGCATCTGCCATTTGAAATATATCAATGGTTATCACATTGATTTCTGAGGTCTTATTTTTTTTGCAATGAATCCACTGCAGCTTAAAGTTTTTCCTTTGACTCTTTTTCATGTGGTACTTCATGAAGTATTTCTGTGTTGCCAATTCTTTTTGGTTCAGTTATTCTGTGTAATTCTTTCATCTTCTTTTGATACTTCCTAGATCATTCAAGATTTTGCCCATAGCATATCTCACTATTGCAACTCAAGGCTTGGTTTTTGTTTTTCAATTCGTTCAGCTTGAGAAATGCCAAGTGAGTTCTTCCCTCTTTATTCTCCAAATCTAGGTCTCTGTATATTCCATTAAAATAATTTGTCTTATATTTTCCAGCTGCAGTTTGAAATCTTCTGTTTAGTTCTTTTACTTCTACATCTCTTCCCTTTGTTTTGACGTCTTAACACTTTAATGCTATTTTCAGGGTATTTTCTGATACCATTTTGACTTTTGTTGGCTTTTTTTCCTCCTCTGTCTTTGTAGAAGTCTTCTTCTCTCTTCATGACAGATATCCTTGATGTTATCCTAAGACTCATCTAGTCTTAAATCATTGGTGTTCAACATTTCAAACCTATTACTAAAATTACTTTTAAATTCTGGTGTGGTAGACTCAAGATTGTATTTTCTCAAGCACTTTTTTTTCGTTTTCTTCAGCCTTAATTTGAATTTTCACATGTATAATTGATGGTCTGTTCCATGGGCAGCTCCTGGCCTGATTTTGAATTCATATGCTGAATTTATCTAACAATTCTTTCCACAGATGTAATCAATCTTACTGCTAAACAGTCTATCTGATGAAATCCATGTGTAGAAATTATCTGCATAAAAAATTATTCCTTATTATTATCTTTAAATGGATGAAACAGTACATCGACTTTAAACAGCCAGAAATTAAAGCTCCATTCACAATAGACTATGGCAAACAGGATATGTTTACTGATACTTGACTTTGGAGGTAAGTAGTAGAGAGATATTTGTTTATTATTTATTTATTATGCAATGTCTTTTGACTGTGTGGATAATAACACATTATGGATAACACTGAGAAGAATGGGTATCCCAGAGCACTTAATTGTGCTCATACAAAACTTTTCTATAGAACGAGAAGCTGTTGTCTAAATAGGAGATCACTGTATTCTTTAAAATAAGAAAAGGTTGACATCAAGATCATATGATTTCCTCATACTAATTAAAGCTGTATGCTTAGAAAATAGTTCTAGAAGATGTACTATATGAAGAACAACGTGGTGTCAGAATTGGAGGAAGACTGATAAACAATTACACAGATAACACAATTTTGCTAGTAGAAAATAGTCTTGAAACAGTTATTGTAGAAGATCAGAGATATGTTGGAGACAAGAGGGCAGTTCACCTGTAAAGGTTTAGAGCCTCAAAAAATGAGAGTTGCTATGTGTTTAAATAGACTCAATGGCAATGGGTTTGGAATGTTGAAAATGTGCACCTAAATAGACTATTACAGGTTTGGAAGTAGGAGTAGCATCCACTTCCTAAACTACATGTTTCTGCAAATTCTATGAACTTAGAGAAATGTTGATATTTGTAGAAGGGTTCCAGGTCTTTTATTCAGAGGGTCGCTATGAGTCGTGCTCAACTCAAAGGCAACCAATAACAATAAATGCTTTGTGCTTCTTGTTCTTACTTTTATGTGCAACAGAGTTCAAACTAAGTAATACAAACCCTTCCAGTATGTTTTCAGAGACTATAAATCACATAAGAATGCACATCTTTATTCCACAAAGCCATTGGTGGATTTGAACCATATACTTTTTTTAAAAATTTATACTGATTTATTTACAAAGTTTGAATACATTGTTTTCCACAAAAGATCCTTTCCTTTTCCTTCATCCCAACCACCCATAGAACTGTGCAACCCTATGATTAACACCACACTATTCCCCATACTTATCCCTCTATATCCACCATCCTCCACTTTGAACCCTCATACTCATTCTACAATAAATGCTTTATACAGTATGGTCCTTGTGGGTCTGACTTAGCACACTAAGCATAATGCTTTCCAATCCCTCTCAAGTTAGGTAGTAATTTACAAAATAATTGCTCCTATGTGCTGCATAGTATTCTATTGTATCAATGTACCACAATTTCTCAATCCATTCCTTTTTGGTTAGACATCTGGGCTGTTTCCATGTTTTTGTGATGGTGAATAATGCTGCTTATGAACATAGGTGTACAATGTTCCATTTGAGCCTCAGTTCTCACTTCCTTGGGGTATATTTCAAGCAATGGAATAACTGGGTCATAGGGAATTTCTATGTTCAGCTTTTTGAGGAAGCATCTAACTGCCTTCCAGAGCGGTTGTACCATTTTACAATACCACCAACATTGTAAAAACCATATGCTTTTTGGTTAACAGCATACCTCCTTACCAGTGTGTGTGTGTGTGTGTGTGTGTGTGTGTGTGTTTTATTGTTATTAAGTGCTTTTGATTCAAGTACAACTCATAGCAGACCTATGAACAATAGATCTGAACTCTGTCCAAACCTTCACCATACTTACCGTCTTCAATGTATCTTAAGTCCATTACCACAGACACTATATTAGTCCATCTCATTGAATGTCTTCCTCTCCTTCACTGACCATCCGCTTTTCCAAGTCTGATATCCCTTTTCAAGGAACAGCATCCCCTCACAACATGTACAAATTATGTGTTATGGATCTTTACTATCTTTTTCTCTAAGAAATATTCTAGTTGCACTTTCTCGGAGACATATCTGTTTGTCATTCTTGCAGTCTGTGGGATATTCATTAGTCTTCTAAAACACCACAATTTAAATGCATTTATTCTTCTCCTGTAACCCTTATTAATTTTCCAGCTCTGAGATACATAGCAGGCAATTTTAAAAAACTGTGGCTTGAATGATATACACCTTAGTCTCTTATGTGACATTATTGCTCTTCATGACTTTTTAGAGATCCCTGACAACTGATTTTCCCAATGCTGTAAGTCTCCTGACTGATACTTCCATGAATACTTGCTATAAATCCAAGCAAGATGAAATAATTGACAAATTCAATCTTTTCTTTATCTATCATAATGTGTGTGTTGGTCCAGAGATGCAATTTTTGTTTTCTTGATGTTGAGATGGATTCCATATTGAAGGCTGCAATCTTCGATCCTCTGCATCAAGCACTTCAGTTATTCTTCACTTTCAGCAAGAAAAGTTGTTTCATTTTCATAATGCAGATTATTAATGAGCCTTCCTCTAATCTTTCTTCCTAAAGTTACCACGCTCTTCTTTATAAAGTCCAGCTTCTTAAGTGATTTGCTCAGCATATAGATTAAATAAGTACATAGAGAGGATAGAGCCCTGATGAACACTTTTCCATATTTTAAACCGTATAGTGTTCCCTCACACTCTTATGACAACAGCTTCATGGTCCAGATATAGATTTCATATAAGCATTATTAGGCATTGTTGAATTTACAGTATTATCAATTTTAGCTGTATATTGTTGTGATCCACACAGTCAAATACCTTTGCATAATCTATAAAACACAATAGACATTCTTTTGATATTCTCTGTTTTCAATCACAATCCATCTGACAGAAGCAATAATATTCCTGATGCCACAGCCTCTTCTAAACCCAGCTTGAATATCTGGCAGTT
>NW_006399974.1:0-1420 GCF_000299155.1 Elephantulus edwardii | reverse complement strand
ATGTAGTGTTCCCTTGCTCTGTTTGAACAACAGCTTCCTGCTCTACATATAAGTTTCACATGAACACAATAGTTCTGGAATTCCCATTCTTTTCAATATTAGCCAAAATTTGTTGTAGTCCACACAGTCAAATGCCTTTGCATAGGCAATAAAAGACAAATAGTCATTTCACTAAAGCTAACCAAGTCATGGTTATCACACACTAGGTCCTGTTTACCACTATTGGAACATCTTGGAAAGTGTCAGTTATCAATGGTAAGAGACATTGACTCCTGAGTATATGTGTTTTAGTGATAAGGGTGACTTCATAGCCATTAAGGGAGGCTTTGCCTTCTGCCAGGCTCTGATACCAACTTTCTAGAATTTTCACCATTTCTCTTAAAGGAATGAACTTGCAATGTTCAAAAAAGTGGGAGTATCTGCTCTTACATCAGCTGTCAGTGTGTTCTGTGGAGATTAGCCATGTGGAAAACTTAATATTGATTGTTGTTAGAATCACTATGTTACTGGTATAACCAGTACTAAATGGTTTTTGTTCCCATGATTCTACTATTAAAATTTGTATTTTCAATGGTTTATTCATTTCAAATACCTTTTTTTAAAAAGACAAGATGGCAGATTTACACATGAACTCTATCTGTCAAATAAATCATTGGAGAAGCTCAATATTAGCTTTCAAAACTAAGGCAGGGGTGAACTGTGTGTCAGACTATCAATTACTCATGTCCAGGTTCAAATTGAGACTGAAGAGAATTAAAGTAAGTCTAAGATAACCAAAATATGATCTTGAATCTATCCCATCTGAATTTCAAGATCATCTGAAGGACAGATTTGAAGTATTGAGCACCAATGGTTAAAGACCAGGTGAGTTATGGGATGATATAAAGGATATCTTCCATGAAGAAAGCAAAAGATCATTACAAAGACAGAAGAGAAAATAAAAAGGAGTGAATGTCAAAAAAGACTCTAAAAATTGCACTAGAACACCAAGAAGCCAAAACAAAATGAAAATATGGCAAAAATAAATAGAGCTAGGCCGTCGCCATTGTAGCTCTCGGAGCGCTTCAGCTCAGGCTGCGGAGTCGGAGGCGGAGGCAGCAGCGTGGGGATGTCAGAAGCCGACATATGTGAGGTGCTTGGGATCACTGGAGCAACTGCTGTCGGAGGCTGTGGGCGAGTCGCGGCGAGAACTACACCCGCCGGAGCCGGAGAAGCAGCAGTCTCACAACAGCAGCTCCAATGGCGTTAAAATGGAGAATGAAGAATCAGGAAAAGATGAGAAATCTGATTTAAAAGAAAAGTCTTCAGGAAATAAGAAGGCAAATCGATTTCATCCTTATTCAAAAGACAAGAATTCAGGCACTGGAGAAAAAAAGGGCCCAAATCGTAACAGAGTTTTCATTAGCAACATCCCCTATGA
>NW_006399973.1:5016653-5023716 GCF_000299155.1 Elephantulus edwardii | reverse complement strand
GTTTCAGGGTATCTGCTGCTCTTGCATCGCCCTTTGTGAGTGACATCTTGCTTTGCTCTTGTATGTCACTCTATTTCTTAATTGACACAATTAAATCTATTTATATTCAGTGCAGTGTAATTATCAGGAGATATTAATTTATAGCTTTTTTGAGTTTGAGTTTTATTGAGCTTCTTTTTGAGTGGTGTTGGTTTATTTTTCTCATATATTTTTCTGTGCAAAATTATTTTTATTTAAATATTTTCTTTTTCATTTCCTTCTTTGCTGTTTATTTGTATTTTCTGCATCTTTATTACATTATTTTATTATTTTTTAGTATGGTAAGATGGTATATTAATTTTCTTTCTGGACATTCTGACATTACTTTTACCTATCTTCACATCACCTTAACTGATTCTGTATAAGAAAGTTCTGTAACTATACCATTTATTATCATCTGTTGTTTTTTAAGCTGTGTTTTTTTACAGCTTGATGTTTCTAGTACCTGGTTTCAGCTTTGTGATTTTATTTTTTAGAATTCCTTATAGAAGTTGGTTTTTGAGTGATATCGTCTTATGCTTTACTGACAGTCAGGCTGTAGACTCATATTGTTGACTCTCTGAAGGACTTCAGTTAGCTCCTCTTGTAAGATTTGTCTGGGGTTTGTCAGTTTCTTTAATTTTTGATAATGTGGAAATTTCCTAACTTTGGCCTTGTGGTTGATGGTTGTGTTGAGCTGGGCCAGCTGGCAGGGTCCCTCTATTCTTTCTTTTCTCATTTATCGTTTTCAGCTACTTTTCAGTAAAAGTTTTTGTTCATCACATTTTCCCCAAACACTTTTTAGTAAAAGTCTTCCAGTGAGAGTTTGATCTTTTTTATAATCCTTTCATTTGAGCCTGGGGTTCCATGTTTGTCTTCTGTACCTGTTTCTGTTAGTTTCTGGAGTCTTTGCTTTAAACGGATGGTTTGGCCTGTTGATCCAAGTTGCCATTTTGACTCTGGCTGCTTCTTTTACTACTTTATGTTTTTGTGCAGACTTTATTATCTCAATGAGGTCCTCTTGGGCCACTCTTAAAATATCACATTCCTTCAGAACCCTTTATTCCTCTTTCTACTTAACAAGCATTTTTCTCTATAATATTTATATTTTTTAAAAGAATAATATTCTTGAATAAACTTCATTTACTTACTTATTTTGGATATTATCTTCCCCCACTCCCCCACAAATAGAACTTAAACTCTAAGAGATCAATATTTTTTTCTTTTGCTCACTGCAATATTCCTACTGCTTAAAAATAGTACTCAACACTTCATCAGTTTCGAACAAATCTTTAAATTGAATGGTTATTGTCTATATTGCTGATGGCAATGTAAGTGCATGGGCTCAAGGACCTCATCCATATTTTAACCACTGTATTCTCAAGGATTAGGGTTCCTTGGGTAGTTCATATGGTTAAATGCTTGGCTTGTAGTTGAAAGCTTGACTTCTAAGCATCTCATCCTTAGAAGAGATGCTAAAGGCCCCTCAGAAGATGAGTGATGATCTACTTTGCGAGATCACAGCCTTGGAAATGCTACAAAGTACAATTTTACTTCACAACAGGACATCACTTTGAGTCAAAATCATCTCATTGGCAGCTAACAAAATGACAGTCATTTTCAAAAGTTATCTCAGAGCTAGGTACATAGTAGGTGTTCAATAAGTATTGATGAATAAATGAGTGATTGTTGTCCATTTCTGGAAGGCCTTACCACTTTCTTCTAACTTTCACAGAGTTTCCAAACTGATTTCTTTTTCTAAAGAGCAAACTAACATTGTCACAATTCATCTTGCCTCAAATTCTTTACTGACTTGCCATATTTTTCAGATTAAAATACAAACCTGCAAGGCTTATCAGAATTCTTACTACTTTCTTACAAAATTTTCCCCTGGCCATTCTAATTACTTCAAAATTTGGAGACTTCTTTTCCCTTGCAGATCTTGTTTCCTTTGCTTGAAATACATATTTCTATGTGTTTTATATTCCTATGTTCTGTGACAGCAATGAACAACCTGAGAAGGATATTTAGAAAAAGAATTTCCTTTATAATAGCATTTAAAAAGGGGGGGGTGCTTAGAAATAACTTTAGCAGAAGAAATCTAAGACTTTTGCATTGAAAAAATACAAAACATTGTTGAAAGAAATTAAATGAGTCTTAAGTATACAAAAGGCATCTTGAATTACTGGATTAACACCTAATATCGTTAAGAAGGCATTAATCTCTAAATTGATCTAGTGATTCAATGAAATCTTCATTGAAATTCTAGCTGACATTTTTGCAGATTGACCAATGGACCTTAACATTCACATAGATGTTCAAGAGACATGTAAAACTCAAAATAATATTTAAAAATAAAATGGTTGGGGAATTACTGTCTTTCAGATGCCAAAGCTTAGTACAAATATATGGTAATCAAAACAGTGTGATAACATCATAGGTGGATGTACAGACCAATGGAATAGGATTAAGAATCGAGAAACAAATCCTCTTATCTATGGTCAATTCATTTTCAACAATGATGCCAAGACAATCAAAAGAACACTTTTCGAACAATTGGTTCTGGAACAATAGGATAGCCATATGTAAAAGAATTAATTTTAACCTATACCTCACAATATGTATAAAAATGAAATGAATCACAGTCTTAAATGTAAAGGTGAAAGCTATGAAACCTGTCAAAGAAATAACAGGAGCAAACCTTCATGATCTTCATTTGTTTTTGTTTGGTGTCATTGAATTGACTGCAAGTCATAGTGACCCTATGAACAAAAGTTTAAAAACCTTACCCTGTCCTGTCCTGTCCTCCTAATCACCACTATGTTTAGGCACAGTCACTGTGTCAATCCATCTTCTTCTCTTTCACTGACCCTTTACTTTTAAAAGTATGATATCCTGTTCCAAGGGTTGGCACTTATTAAAAACATGCCCAAAGTACGTGAGATAAAGTTTTACCATTCTTACCTCCAAGGAGCACCCTGCCTGCACTTCCTCAAAGACAGAATTGGTTGTCCTTTTGGTAATCTTTGCAATTTAGTGTTTTAAAAAGATACTTGACATGAGAATGTAAAATGATACATCCACTATGGAAGGTAATATGGTGCTTTCTCAAAAAGTTGTAAATAGAAATACTATGTGACTCAGCAGTCCCACTACTGGGAATATACCCAAAAGAAACCAGAGCTGAGACTCCAACAGAAGTATGAACACCCATGTTTATTGTTACTTCATTGACAATAGCAAAGAGATGGAAACAACTCAAGTGCCCACCAACAAATGAATGGGTAGGAAAACTATGGTATATTCACCCAATGGAAAATTATTCAGCAGTGAAAAAATAATAACTCAAAAAACATTACATAACATGAATAAGCCTGGAGGATGTTGCTGAGTGAAATATCTCAACCACAAAAGGACAAATATTGTATAACACCGCTGTTACAAATAGAACTGACATGGAGGGGTTAGGAATAGGAAAAGAATAGAAATAGAAAATGAACACTGCATGGGAACAGATGAGGTAAAGAATTGTCCAAAGGAATATATAATTAGGCATTATATGTACGACAACACTCTGGAACAAGAGGTGCATTGCAAAATGGATTAGGAGAGGGTAAAGAAGAGGGAGGGAAGAAGATGTGCAACAATCAATGAAGTAGAAAAAATACATAATGAAATTTTAAAAAGGTACTTGACAGTAGATTTGTCCAATGCAATACATCTTCTGATTTCTTGACCGCTGTTACCATAAATGTCAATTGGGGATCTGAGTAAAAAGAAATCCTTGATACCTTCAGCCTTTTTTCCCATTTATCATGTTATTGCTTATTAGTCTATTGTTGTGTACCGTGGAGTCAGAACCAACCCATAGCTGACTCTCCAGAGTCAGTTCAGAGGCAGTTAATAGCAAAGGAGAATTCCCTTCTTTCTCTTGCAGAACAGCTGGTGGATTTGAACTGCAGGTGGATTTGTCTTTGTGAATGTAGTGCAGCTTTTTACCACTAGGTCACTAGGGCTCCCTGCTTATTCACCTAGGCATGAGGATTTTTCTTTTCTTAATATTGAAGTGTAATCCATAATGAAGGCTGTAATGTTTCATCTTCTTCAGTAAGTTCTTCAAGTCTTCTTTACTTCTTGCAAACAAAATTGTGTCGTCTGTATGAGTCTTTCTCCAATCCCGATGTCACATTCTTCTTCTTTATATATTTCATCTTCTTGAGTTATTTTTTCAGCTTACAGATTGAATTTAAAAATCCAACTTCTCATCAAGTTGTAATTTACCCATAGCTGACCATCCAGTAGGCTTTCAGAGGCTGAAAATTGCACAGGAGGAAATGACTCATCTTTCTCCCTTGAAATAGCTGGTGACTTTGAACCACTTGCCTTTGGGTGGGCAATGCAACTCCTTACCCACTAGACCATGAAAGCACAGATTACATAGAATTAGTGCCATGATTGACACACACTTTTCTGTTCAAACAACTGCTTCTTGGTCATTGTAAAGATTTTAAATGAGCACGAGTACACTGGCATTCTCATTCTTCACAATATTATCCATCATTTATAATGATCCACACAGTCACATGTCTTTTTATGGTCAATAAAATACAAGTAAAGATCTTTCTGATATTTTCTGATTTTAGCCAGTATGTATCTGGTGTAAGCAATGATATCCCTCATGACATGACTTCTGAAGCCAGTTGGAAATTCTGTCAATTTCCAGTGGATGTACTCTTTACATCATTTAAAAATAACATTCAGCAAGATTTACTTTTAGGTAGTATACCATAATGGTTTCCCAATGTGGACAGTGTTTGATGGGGCTCCTAGTTGTAAAAAAGGTTTGGAAAGAGTGGTGGCATCCACTTCCTAAACCACATGCTTCTGGAAACTCTGTGAACTTGGGGAAAGGACGATAGATATGGAAAGACATTAGGTCTTCATAGAGTCACTATGAGTTGTGCTCGACTCGACAACAATCAACAACAGTATTAATGATATTGTTTTATAATTTCTGCATTCTGTTGGGCCACCTTTTCACAGAATGGGAATGAATATGTATCTCTTTCAGTAAATTGGCCAGGCAAGTTTCTTGGCACAGATGAGTGAGCACCTCCAGGTATACATCTGCTTGGTGAAACACCTCAATTGGTGTTGCCTTCAACGCAGCTTGAACTTTTTCTTGATTGTTGATCACACGCTGAACTTCTTCCATTGGTTGTTGATCACACGTTTCTCCCTGAAGTTGTTCGTTGTCGACCAGTTCTTTTTAGTACAACAACATTGTATTTTCCATCTTTCTTTTTTTTTATTGGTCTGCATACAGTCATTCATAAAATCGGTTTGCATACAATCATTCCTATATATTATCTCATTCCTGTACATTGTGTTTTATGCGATCATTCATACACATTGTGTTTAATAAAATTCATTAATATTGATTCATGGCTTACACCATCTCATCTCACCAAGTCTCCACTGTACTTTGCCTATTTCTTCATCTCCTGATATTTCTGCTAATCTCTGCTTGTCTAGTGATTCCCCCTGCTTTTGTTCCCTTCTCCCCTTCTCCTCCTCTTTTGAACAGTTATACATGTTCTGTTCCTATTTGCTATTTTACATAACTAAATTATCATTACAGCAAATTCTTCTTAGGTTGATTCTCCCTTGACCTAGTCCTCTAGTGTTTATTGTCTGTACATTCTATTCCTTCCCTTCCTGTCCTTTTCCTCCAGTTACTCTTTTATTTTCACAGTAATGATCTTGTATAGTATTTGTCCTTTTGTAGTTGAGTTACTTCACTCAGCATAATGTCTTCTAAATTTGCCCAATTTGTGTAGTACCTTGCAAATTCTTAATTGTTCTTTAGAGCTGCATAGTATTTTGTTGTGTGACTATATCACAGTTTCTCAATCTATTTGTTTGTAGATGCATTCATCTTCTTTTGTTGCTTTCTGCATCAATCAAGATTTATCCCATAGAACTCTCAGTATTACAGCTGTTGTTGTTGATGTGTACCACCAAGTCAGAACGAACCCATAACTGACCTTCTGGCAGGTTTTCAGAGGCATTTAATAACATGGGAGGAGAGTGTCCACCTTTCTCCTGCAGAGAAGCTGGTGGATTCAAAACAAGTGCCTATGGGATTGTAATGAGCTTCTTGTCATTTGGCCACCAGGGCTCACAAGTATTACAACAAATTCAAGCTTCTAGTGTTACAAATTAGAGGCTTGAATTTATTCTTCAGTTCTTTGAGCTTGAGAATACTGAGCATGTTCTTACCTTTTGATTTTCTAAGTCTTTATTAAATATTCTTTATCAACATCAGTGTATTATTTAAAAATACATTCGTTCTTCAGTATTCCTAGGCAGAAGATTTACATTTCATTATAATACTTGGCTTTGTCTTCTCAAGCTGCCCTTTAAAAAAAATAGCAGAAGCATAGCCTCTACTGTCACAGGAAAATGCAAGCCACCATGTACATCAAACTGACAGACCACGGATGAAATCCTGAGCTAGGAGATGTCACTTTGTTTTGGGGTTTTTTTTTTAATGTTTTTTAAAATTTATTATTAATGTCAATGAAAATTTACAGAGACTTTGGATTTCCATTCATTCATTGTTGCACTTTTCTCCCCTCCCAACCCTAGCCCCTAGTACAATATCCTCTTGGAAAAGTAAAAGAAAAATTATTTCATTGTTTTACAAACCCTCTCCCAGGTCCACTCCACCATGTAGCCTTCGCTCTGGACTCCTGTCATGACAAAAATACCTAATCACATAGCCCTTTTAAACAGTTTTCTCCGTCATCTGTTTCAATGCAGTATACATTATTGAATCCATCTTTCTCAGTATCCCCCCCAACCCCAAGGTCAGTCCTGTTTTACAACAGTGGCACCATGCAGTATTTGTCCTTTTGTGACTGAGATATTTCACGCAGCATAATGTCCTCCAGGGTCACCCATTTTGAATAATCTTGCATGAGTTCCTTGTTTTTCAATGCAGCGTAGTATTCCATTGTGTGAATATACCACAGCTTCTCTA
>NW_006399973.1:5014462-5016553 GCF_000299155.1 Elephantulus edwardii | reverse complement strand
ATTCCATTGTGTGAATATACCACAGCTTCTCTATCCATTCGTTTGTTGATGGGCACTTAGGTTGTTTCCAACTCCTTGCTATTGTGAACAAAGTCGTGATAAACGTGGGTGTGCATCACTTTGTTTTGTTTTTAATGTGGTGCTAAAACCAGAAACAATAGAAGAAAAAAAACTAGATAAACTGAACTGCGAAAAGTTAAAAACCTTTGGTGCTTCAAGGATACCAAGAAAGTGAAAAGAAAAATAATTGTAATTCATATTCCATGAGGCACTTGTATCATGAATTACAATTATGTCGTAACGGTTCAGTCATTCTGTGTAATTCTTGATGTTGTTGTGTGCCGTAGAGTCAGACCCACAACTGACCCTTCAGTGGGTTTTCAGAGGCAGTTAATTGCACTGGGAGAGATTGCTCATCTACCTCCCAGGAAACAGCTGGTGGCCTCAAACCACATGCCTTCGGGATTGCAGGGCAGCTTCTTGCCACTAGGCCTCCAGAGCTCCCACCCAATTAAAAAATGAGTTACAGTTGATTTCTGAGGCTTTTTCAAAATCGTTCTGGTTAGACAAGACTTCAAAGACTAACTACCTACTCCTCACTTATTGATGATCTCATTATATGACATTTGAATTTTTTTTACAATGTTAAGAAATCCACAATCTGATTATTTTCTTCATTAACAGTGTCTGTGTGGAAGCAACGAACGCTGAGGTACTAGAAGTGAGTAACACGCTGTGACAGTTAAGGTTATGTGCCTACTCAGCTGGGCCATACTTCGCAGTGTCTAGGTGGTTAAATAATGATGTAATTTGTCAGTTATGTAATGATGCATTAATTCTCCATTTTTGTGATTTGATCTGGTCATCATTCATGTCTACACAATCTCTTGGTCTTTGGAACCTATTCATATTAGTGAGAAAAGAGTGGATATGTGTGGATTGCCAATTAACACATACAAAGATGTACAGCACCCCTAGTTATTAAGGAAATGAAAATAAAATTCACAGTGGGATGCCATTCCTCACTCACTATGATGCTAAAATTAAAAAGACAGGCATTAAGGGGTGCTGGTAAGGAAATGGGAAAAAGTGGAATCTTCATGCACTGCCGTGGCAATGTAAAATGATGTAGCTACTGGCAAAATGGAATCTTGGTGGTCTAGTGGCAAGAAGACTCTCCTTCATAGGGTCGCCCTGAGTCACCTGCGACTCGACAGCACTTAACAACAATAATATCAACACAGAGAGAGAGATCAGCTGGCCCAGTGGACAGAAAGCGATGTTACCAAGCCAAAGGTGGGTGACTTTTAATCCACGGCTCTCGGGCCTGTCTTTCACTGTCTTTGTTCAGACTTTCCTCTAGGTCATATAGCCCTGGTGTACAAGTTGCTGTACCGTGGTCACTTGTGGTTGCTGTGAGACTGAATACAGTGACACTGATGTGCCAAATGTCTTAATAGTTGGCTACCCAATGTGGACAGAGAGTGGGGTGTGAAGCTCCCTGATTAAAACAAGCTTGGAAGGAGGCGTGGCATCCACTTCCTTAATACCTTGCGTCCGGAAACCCTATGAACCTGGAGAGAGGATGAAAGGAACCCAACCGTGGAGGGCTCTCCTTCATAGGGTCTCTATGAGTCGCCTGTGACTCAACGACAATTAACAACAACAACAACAACAGTGGCAAGAAGCTGCCCTACTATCCCAAAAACATGTGATTCAAGGACACCAGCTGCTCCACAGGAGAAGAGTGAGCAATCTTCTTCCTGTGTGATTAACTGCCTCTGGAAACCCATTGGAGAGTAAACTAGGGGTTGGTTCTGACTCTATGGTACACAACAACAATTGTCAAAATAGTTTGGCAGTTGCTCAAAATGTTAAACTTGAAAATACCATAAAGTCTATTTCACTCCTTGGTATAGATGGTATACCAACTGACATATTTCAGTTAACAGATGCTGCCCTAGACGTGCTCACCAAGTTGTGCCAAGAAATCTGGAGAACGAACACTTGGTCAACTGACTGGAAGAGATCTATACTTGTTCCTATCCCAAAGAAAGGTGAGCCAACAGAATGTGGAAACTACAGAACAAT
>NW_006399973.1:5011291-5013273 GCF_000299155.1 Elephantulus edwardii | reverse complement strand
CAGAGACAGTGCGATTGGCACAGGACAGAGTGGAGTTTAGGGCTGTTGTACATAGGGTCGCTATGAGTCGCAAGCGACTCAACGGCACATAACAACAACATAGCAAAGATGTGAAAACACAGGTTCACATAAAAACTTGCATGAGAATGTTAATAGCAGCTTAATTCACACGAGCCAAAAGTGAAAACAACTCAAATGTCTGTCAATTGAGGCATAAATAAACAAAATACTGTGAATGCATACAGTGTAGTTGGAAAGAAAACGAAATGATGCACCAATACATAATGCATGCTTTAACATGTGTGATTCTTGAAAACATTATTCTAAGTGACAAAGCCAGCTCTAAGAGATCACATAGGATACGATTATCTTTCTATGAACGTGCCTAACAGGCCAACTCTAGAGGCACATGATGGATTAGTGGTTGCCTAGGAAGAAGGAAGAATTAATGTGTTCTTAATTAATGTATTGATGTTGGTGAAGAGTATTGAATATATCAAGGATGCCAGAAACATGAACAACTCCATTTTAAAAACACAATGAAAAAAAAAAAAGAGAGAACAAATCAACACCAAACCAAAAAGCATGCCACTGGAATGCTTCTTAGAAATTTACATGGTGAGACTTTGACTTGATTACTCTGGACACATCTTTAGAAAAGAAAGACCAATTGTTAGGTCAATATAAAAGAAGGGAACTCATTGAGATAGATCAACAAATTTTTTTACAGCAGTGGAATCAAGCAAATTAATAATCATGAAGACAGTGCAAGGCCAGACAGTGTTACGGTCTGTTATACAAAAGGTCTCTCTGAGTGAGAGCCAAACTGACAGACATGGATAATAAGAGGCTTGTGCAGGAAATGGTGAGTGAATGACAGCTAAGAGTACATGGTTGCTTTTGGGAGTAATGAAAACCTTCCACAACTGATGGCAGTGGTGATTGGAAAACTCGAAATATATTTAAAAAAACCCAAAACCAATAAAACCCCCACATTGACGTGCATAATATAAATTTTATATATACATTTTATAGCATGTGAATAACATAACAATAAAGCTTTTTAAAAAGAGAAATGGCTACAGACCCAGTCAACTGAAAAAGGGCCCCCAAACAAAGCTTGGGTCAGACCTCATTGCCTGTGAAATCCTTCTGGATCCTTATTTGGGCCCCACACTCCTGGCCTTTCCTACCCTCTCTCGCAGCTGTTAGTTAGTACATGTGGCTCTAATCCCGGATTACTCATTGGCCTCCTCCTCTGAGTGTGAACACGGACTGAATCACACGTTACTCACCTTTGTATTGCTGAGGCCCAGCACAATGCCCCACACAGTAGGCTGCCAGTAAATGTTTGGCAAGTGAATTCTGATAACTATTTTGATAAGCAATTTTATGCTCAATAGAAGCTCTGATGGCCTAGTGGCAAGAAGCTGTGCTGCAATCCCAATTGCAAGCCACTGGTGGCCACCAGCTGCTCCATGGCAGAAAGATAGGTAATCTCCTCCCTTGAGATTAACTGCCTCTGAAAACCCACTGGAGGGTCAGCTATGGGCCAGTTCTGACTCAATGGTACACAGCAGTAGCAGCATCAACACTATGTCAAATAATGCTTGAGTTCTTGACTATAAAAGGATGAAACACTTAACAAAATAGTTGTTGCTTTGGGAAAAAAAGAAAGCTTTGAGGAGCACAGACCTTCTCTGATGCACATGGGGTCAGTAAGAGTTGGAGTCAACTTGAAAGCAACTGGGTTTTTGTTGTTGTTATTTTTTGTGCATGTACCGTCAAATCAGATCTGACAGGTACGGGAGAAAATGGTCCCTCCTTCTCCGGCAGAGAATCTGGTGGATTCAAACCGTGTACCTTTGGGATTGCAGTGTAGCTTCTTGCCACTAGGCCACGAGAGCTCCCCTCAAAATAGCAAAATTTAACAAAACAGCAAGCAATAAATGCTGGCGAGGTTGTGGAGAAACTGGAACCCT
>NW_006399973.1:4929742-4982919 GCF_000299155.1 Elephantulus edwardii | reverse complement strand
GGCATCCACTTCCATAATAGCTTGCCTCCGGAAACCCTATGAACTTGGAGAGAGGATGAAAGGCACCCAAGCGCCAAGGACTCTCCTTCATAGGGTCACTATGAGTCGCCTGTGACTCAAAGGCACTTAACAACAACAACAACAACAACAACACTATTAATGTGATAAATTAGGCTGATGATGTTTTTTTTTTACTCTAGTTTTATATTCTTGAAAGGCACGATCTTATTTGTAATATTTTTAAGCACTTGTTAAATTTAAGATGCTTTAATCCATGCTAATAAAGAAAATATTTTTTCTTCTCTAGCATTTTTGGTGGTTTTTGCTGTCTTCACAGAAGAGCCACAGACTCTTCTTAGCAGTGTCACAGTCTCTTCACCTTCTCTCCACCACCAGTTTTTCAGTGTGAAGAGTGTTCTCTTGTCTTAGTTCCACAGTTGTTGATGATTTGCAAAACTATGTGTCCACAGTTAAGTCGCTGAGACTATGATTCCAGTGGAGTCTCATGCAATGGATAGAAAAGCCAATTTTAAAGGTTTCTGACAGCAGTCAATACACAAAAGACATTATGTTGGGAAAACCTACTGTCAATGACCTCTCCAAATTTGTTGTTGTTGTTAAGTGTCATCAAGTTGAGTACAACTTATAGCAATCCCATGAACGACAGATCTGAACCCCGTCCCCCTTTGTGCCGTCCTCACACCTCCTGATACAGTAAAGCCCATTGCAGTAGTTGCTGTGCCAATCCACCTGGTTGAGGGTCTTCCTCTCCTTCACTGATTCTCCACGTTTCTGAGCATGATGTCCCTTTCCAAGGAATAACCACCCCCCAGCAACATACCCAATGTATATGAGGCAAAGTCTCATCATCTTTGCTTCCATAAAGCACTCTGGCTTCACTTTCTCCAAGGCATATTTGTTTGTTCTTTTGGCTGTCCATGGGATGCTCAGTGCTGTTTTCCAACACCACAGCTCAAATGCATCAATTCTTTTCCCGTCATTCTTAGTCATTGTCCAGCCCTCAGGTGCATAACAAGTAATCAGTAAGAATATGACCTCAATCAGATGCAACCTAGTCCTTAAACTAATTTCTCCTTAATAATCTGGAGAGGTTCCTAACTATAGACTTTCCCAGTGAAACATCTCCTGATCTCCTTTCTGCTGGTACCAAGGGGTTTAATTGTGGATCCAAGTAAGAAAACATCATTTATCATTGCAATTTTTTTCTCAACCTATCATGCCGTTGCCTAGTGGTCCAGTGGTAAGAATCTTTGTCTTCTTGACATTAAGAGGCAATCCATATTGATGCCTATATTCTTTGATACTCTGTAAAAAGTGCTTTAAGTTCTCCTCATTTTCAGCAAGCAAGTTTGTGTCATGGGCATAAAGCAGGTTATTGGCGAGTCTCTCTCTGATCTTGAAGCCATGATATCATTTTAAAAAGTAAGGTACATCTGATACAAGCCATGGTCTTTTCAATCGTTTGCTATGCATCTGAGAGCTGGACTGTGAATAAGGATGACAGAAGAAAAATCATCAATGATTTTGAGTTGTGGTGTTGGAGAAGAATATCCCGTGAACTGTCAAAAGAATAACTAGGCATGTTTTAGAGAAAGTGCAACCAAAGTGCTCCTGTGAGATAAATATGGTGAAGCTTTGTCTCACATACTTAGGGCATGTTGCTAGGAGGGGCTGTTCCTTGGGATTGCAGCGCAGCTTCTCATCACTAGGCTACCAGAGTTCCCTTGGCTATTCCTTGGAAAGGGACATAAGACTTGAAAAGGTAGATGGTCATTGAGAGAGAGAAAGACCTTCCACAAGATGAACTGACACAGTTACAATGGGATCAACTATTCCAGAGATGATGAAGATGGTACAGACAGGACAGAGTTCAGATTTGATGTTCATAGAGTTGCTATGGGTAATACATGACTCGATGACACCTAAGAAGAACAATAACAACAATATGCCTTTGAAAAACAATTAAGTGGGCTGTCTACATATGTATGTGTCAGAAGATCAAATACAACAAACTATAATATTGATTATATCTGCACATCAAAGAAACAAATTCTTCACCTCTGGACCAATAGGCAACATTGAAATTATGAGTAATTCCTTCTACTTGGCTCCACACTCAACATCTGTGAGACTGTGGTAACAGCAGTTGAGAAACCAAACGATATGTTTCACTGGGAAAAATCTACTGTCAAAGACTTCTTTAAAGTGCTAAAGAGTAAAGATGTCAGTTTAGAGACTAAGGTGCGCCTGATAAAAATCATGGCCTTTTTTGTTACTTCGTATGTATCTGAAAGTTGGGCAATGAATAAGGATGACAGAAGAAGAATCAATGCATTTGATTTTTGGTGTTGGAGAAGATCACTAAGTGTCCTATGGACTGCCAGAAGAACAAGTCTATCCTGGAAGATGTTCAACTAGGGTGCCCCGTAGAGTCAGGGATGAAAACACTTCTTTCTACATGCTTTGAGCATATTGCCAAGTGGAACTAGTCTCTAGGGAAAAAAAAACCATCATGCTGGCAAAGTTGAAAGGTCAGAGAAAGGCTGACCTTCAACAAGATGGATTGACACAGTGACTTTATTTATTATTATTATTATTATTATTATTATTATTATTATTATTATTATTATTATTATGTGTACCATCAAATTGGATCTGACTGGTACAGGAGATTGTCCCTCCTTCTCCAGCACAGGATCTGGTGGATTCGAACCTCGCACCTCTGGGATTGCACTGCAGCTTCTTGCCACTAGGACTCAGTGAAGTCCTAGAGAAGTCCTTAGAGAAGGTGGGGATAGTGCAGGCTAGGACTGGGTTCAGATCTATTGTTCATAGGGTTGCTTTAAATTGTAGCCAAATTGATGGCACAACAACAAGAACAACAGCATACACACATGATATTTTTTTATTTTATTAATTTTAATGAACATGTACTGAGATTTTGGATTTTCATTCATTCATGTTACACTCTTCTCCCTGCCCACTCCTCCCATCCAGTTTGCTCTTCTCTTTGAAAAGAAAAAAGAAAAGAAAAAGAAAAATTCCTTCATTGGTATACAATCACCCATCTTCCCCTCCCCACCCACCGCCCCAAATACACTCCACTATGCAACCTTCATTCTGGACTCTTGTGATGACAGTAATACTCTATCATATATCATTTTTAATACGTTCTCTCCCTCATCTGTTTCAATACAGTATACATAATTTATCCAGTTCTTCTCAGTCTTACCCCAACCCTGATGTCAGTTCCCTTCTACAGTGGCACTATGCAGTATTTGTCCTTTTGTGACTGAGATATCTCACTCAGCATAATGTCCTCCAGGGTCACCCATTTTGAATAATATGGCGTGAGTTCCTTGTTCTTCAATGCAGCGTAGTATTCCATTGTGTGAATATACCATAACTTCTCTATTTATTCGTTTGTTGATGGGCATTTAGGTTGTTTCCAACTCCTTGCTATTGTGAACAAAGCCGCAATAAACATGGGTGTGCAACACACACATTTTTATTAAAGGTTTGTGGAATCTCTTAGATCATGAGTTCCAAATTAAGAAGCTTCCAATGAGAAAAATACACATGTTCTCAGAAAGATTCATCTACTCTCACAATGTTATCTGAAGTTTCTATTTATTAGAAGCACTGGTGACCTAATGACAAGAAGCTGCACTGCAATCCCAAAAGTATGTGGTTCGAATTTACCAGTTGCTCTGCGGTAGGAGGATGAGAAAGGTTCTACCTCTCTAAAGTACTCAAGAGCAACGGTGTCTCTCTGCATACCAAGGTCCTCCTGAATCAGGCCATGGTCTTTGCAATCACTTGTTATGCATCAGAGAGTTGGACAATGACTAGGGAGGACAGAAGGACAATTGACACCTTTGAGCTGTGGTGCTGGAGAAGAGTATTGAATGTTCCATGGACTGCCAAGAAAACAAACAGATCCATCCTAGAGAGGGTTAAACCAGGCTACTCCTTGGAGGCAAGGATTCTGGGGCTTCGTCTGACATACTTTGGACATGTTGCAAGGAGGGACAGGTCCTTGGAGAGGGACATCATGCTGGGTAGAGTGGAGGGATGGCGCAGGAGGGGATACCCTCTATGAGGTGGATTGATTCAGTGACTGGGGTAATTGGGATGGGTGTGTCAGAGGCCATGCAATTGGCACAGGATAGAGCAGGGTTTAGGGCTGTTGTACACAGGGTCGCTATGAGTCGCAAACGATTCATTGGCACATAACAACAACAACAACAACAACTGAAGATTATCCAAAACCGACTGGAATAGCACATCAGCAGAGAAGTGCCAGAAGTCCAGGCTGGGTTTAGAAGGGGTCGTGGTACTAGGGATATTGTAGCTGATGTTAGATGGATCTTAGCTGAAAGCAGAGAATACCAGAAGAATGTCTATCTGTGTTTTATTGATTATGCAAAGGCGTTTGACTGTGTGGATCATAACAAACTGTGGCTGACTCTGAGAAGAATGGGAATCCCAGAACATTTAATTGCACTAATGCGAAACCTATACTTGGACCAAGAGGCAGTCGTCAGAAAAGAGCAGGGCAACACTGCATGGTTCAAAATTGGGAAGGGTGTACGTCATGGATGTGTCCTGTCTCCATACCTTTTCAACCTGTATGTAGGGCAGATTATCCGGGAGGCTGGGCTCTATGAGGAGAATTGTGGCATTAGGATTGGTGGAAGATCTATTAACAATCTCCGTTATGCAGATGACACAACCCTGCTTGCTGAAACTGAGGAGGACCTCATGCACTTGCTGCGAAGGGTCAAGGCCTGCAGCCTTCAGTATGGACTGAGGCCCAATGTCAAGAAGACAAAGATTCTCACCACTGGACCAGTTGGTAGCATCAGGATGGATGGTGAAGAGACTGAGATTGTTCACAGCTTCAGTTTGCTCAGCTCCACGGTCACCACTCTTGGCACCAGCAGTCTGGAAATAAAAAAACATATTGCGATGGGAAAGTCTGCTCTTAGGGACCTTTCTAAAGTACTCAAGAGCAACGGTGTCTCTTTGGAGACTAAGGTGCGCCTGACACAGGCCATGGTCTTTGCAATCACTTGTTATGCATCAGAGAGTTGGACAATGACTAGGGAGGACAGAAGGAGAATTGATGCCTTTGAGCTGTGGTGCTGGAGAAGAGTAACAAACAAGATTCATCCTGGAGAGGATTAAACCAGGCTGCTCCTTGGAGGCAAGGATTCTGGGGCTTCGTCTGACATACTTTGGACATGTTGCAAGGAGGGACAGGTCCTTGGAGAGGGACATCATGCTGGGTAGAGTGGAGGGATGGCGCAGGAGGGGATACCCTCTATGAGGTGGATTGATTCAGTGACTGGGGTAATCGGGATGGGTGTGTCAGAGACAGTGCGATTGGCACAGGATAGAGCAGGGTTTAGGGCTGTTATACATAGAGTCGCTATGAGTCGCAAATGACTCAACAGCACATAACAACAACAACAATAATTTGCTGCCTCTGAAAAGCTGCCAGACGGTCAGCTATGAGTAGGCTCTGAATCGACAGTACATAATAACAACAACAACCATTACAAATATGTTGTTGTTATTGTTGTTATGTGCCGTCAAATTGCTTATGACTCATAGTGACTCTATTTATGTACAACAGCCCTGAGCCTGATCATAAATGTAGGAAGGAGAATATGAGGAATCGCAAGTGCAAACTCCCATGGAATCAGGTCAAGAAAAAAGACATTCATAATGTGCCAGGAACTCCTCAACTTCTGATCATTATTCTGTGTTATTTTTTCCTCTTCTTCAGAAGAAAGATGAAAAATCTCCCATGTGAATTGATGGCCTCAGAAATCCAATGGAGGGTCAACTATGAGTTGGTTCTGACTTCATTGCAATGAGAGTGAGTCTTCTGAGGGAAGGACTATCCTCTACCAGAACCAGGTTGCTTTGCTTGTTTTGAGTAAAACTGCAACAATTAGTAAAGCAATAGAAAAAGAATCTTTTTTAAAGTATCCTGCAGTAGTAGCTTAAAATGGACCTTGTACAACAAAACAATTCTTATGCAGAAGAATTCTCTTTTGCAACTAATGGATTGAATAGTAAAAGACAGTTAATGGATGTTACCCTATGTAAATGTAAAACTAACATTCTTTCTGCAATATTTTAAAAGGAAGTTTCCCCCTTAGCTTGGTAGAGTAAAAAGGAGAAATTTCTTTTTTTCTTTGTTTTTTCCTCCCGCTACCCCAGGAGAAACTTCTTTAGCAAACTGAAGCAGTTAATAATGTTTGCCCTTCCGCGTTGCAATCTATTGCTGAGGGCTACTCCTCTTAAGCACTGCAATTTATAGCTGACAACAGCTTCCTTTGGGATGGTGTCAAGCTGTCTCCAGAACCTTGACAAGACCAGACCAATTAATTAGTCCAGGACACAGTCACTAAATCTGAACATCTAAATGAGGGTCGACACTGGAAATTCTCACACATTCCACTGTCCTGCATCTTTCCCATAGAAGCCCCTCTTCTTCAAGGTTGAGAGACTGATTTGAAAAGCTCATACTCCTGTTCCCTTTACATTAATATATAATAAAACTTTTGTTTTTCCATCCCAACCTTGTCTCCAAGATTGATTTATCCAGCAGCATGAGGAGGAACAGTGGTTTTCACCATATAGAATCACGCACTATTTGCTCTTTAGTGTCTGACTTTTCTGTAACTCAACATTATGTTGTGAGATTCCATGTTCTTGGGTACAATGATTGTACAATATTCCATTGTCCAATGTACCATAACTAAATTTGGTGGGTTTCTATTTCAAGTTCTGATCTATTAAGAATAATGCTATGAGTGCTCATATTTATTCAGCAGTGGAATTGCTGCATCACAGGGCATACGCATGTTCAACTTATGTAGATAATTCCAAATAGTTTCCCAATTACTAGTTCACATATCCACCAGTGATACGGGAAAATTCCTGTTGCTCCACATCCTTGCCCGTGTTTGATTTTGTTAGAACTTTTCCTTTTTGAAGAGTTACATGGGTAGTAATAGTTCATTAAGGTTTTAACTTGCATTTTTTTTATACTTTAAGATGTAAAACACATTTCCTGGTTGTGATTGTTGTTGATTGCCTTAGAATTGAGCATGACTCATAGCAACCCTATGAACGAAAGGCCTGAAGCACCCTTTCAACTATTGACATTTATCAAAGTCCATAGAGTTTCTGGAGGCATGTTCTTTAGGAAGTGGATGCCACTCCTGTTTCCAAACCTGTCATAGTATGTTATTATTGTTATGTGAAATTTTATGGACTCATCTATTATTAATATAGTAATACATATTTTTGGACAGATGATTGGATTTTTTAAAATTATCATTGAGTTGTAGATATTCTTTACATATCTTAGATGCCAGTGCTTTGCCAGATACAAGCTTTGTGAATATTTTCTTCTAGTTTGTGTCTTGTCTGTTTCTTTTTCTACCTGTACCTTTTGATGTTAGAAGTTTTTCATTTTGATGGAAGCTATTTTTAGAATGATGATTACTGTCAGCGATCTCACTTAAAATACTTTGCCTAGCTCTCAAATCACAATGATAATCCTTTGCCTTTTTTCCTAAAAGCTTTACAATCTTAACTTTGCTATCTGGTCAGTGATCCACTTAGAATTAACATTGTTTTATTAATGTGAAGAAGGAACTCAAAGTCCATTTCTTTTTCTTTCTTCTGTGGGCACCCAGGTATCCCAGTATCATTTGCTGAAAACATTTTCCTTTGTTCATTATGTTGTGTTGGTGGTGTAAGATGACCATGTAAACAGGATGTTATGTCTGGGCTAGGAACCCTGGTGCTGGTGGTGAGCAGGCTCAGTATTAGACTGTGAATGGAAAAGCCAACATTGAAAATTCACTAGTAGGCCCATGGGAAACAGCTGAGACAGTTTGCTTCCACAAGGATTTTTCAGCCTTGAAGTCCCTGGAGGTGGTTCTAGTCTGTCTATGTTGTTGTTGTGTGCTGTTGGAATTGACCCATAGCTGACTCTCCAGTGGGTTTCCAGAGGCAGTAAGTCACATGGGAGGAGATTGCCCATCCTGCTCCAGCAGAACAGTTGGTTTGTTCTGAACCTTGAGCCTTTGTGATTGCAGAGCAGCTCCTTCCCACTAGGCCACCATCTGTCCTGTAGAGTTGCTATATATTGAAATCAACTAGATAGCAAGTGCGTATGAGGGTTTTTTGCATTTGGTTTCTGAATTCTCTTTTCTCTTCCAAGTACTATTTGTTAATTCCTGGGCCAGAAGAATACTATTCTGACTACTGTTGTTTTATGATACGTTTTGAAATCAGATAACACACACATCTTTTTTTCCAAAGGTGTTTTTGGGGAAAATATTTTTTTAAAGTGTATTTGTTTTAGTATGGATTGGATTGTGTTCTCTGGAAAGAGATGTTGGAGGTATGCAGTTTGAATCCACCAGATGCTCTGCTGGAGAAGGAGGGGCAATCTCCTCCTGTACCAGTCAGATCCAATTTGATGGTACATACACACAAAATAATAAAATAAAAATGGAACAAGAAAATAATGTATTTGAATTTTTAAAATAAATTAGTAGAAAATAAAAAAACAAACAAACAAAAAAAACAAAAAAACAAAACTAACCCCATTTAGAACAGTATACAGATAGGGAACTTCCAGAAGTTCAATAGGATTTAACATAGGCCATGACATTAAGAATATCATTGCTGATGTCAGATGGCTCTTAGCTGAAGGTAAAGAACACTAGAAAAATGTCTATTAATACTTTCTTGACTATGCAAAAACATTTGACTGGGGTTAGAAGAATGGGAATCCCAGACACTTAATAGTGCTCATGAGAAACTTAGATCTAGAATAAGAGGCTCTTGTATGAACAGCAAGGGAACACTACATGTTTAAAATTAAGAAAAGGAATGTGTCAGAATTGCATTCTTTCCCCATACCTATTCAATATGTATGCTGAACAAATTATTCGAGAAGCTGGACTCTATGAAGAAAAATGTGGCATCAAGATTGGAGGAAACTCATCAATAACCTGTGCTATGCAAATGATACAACTTTGCTTGCTAGAAGTGAGGAGAACTTGAAACACTTCTTGTAGAGGATCAAAGAATACAGCTTTCAATATGAATTTCATCTCAACATTAAGAAAACTAAAATTCTTACTACTGGACCAATAGGCAACATCATGATAGATGGAGGAAAGATTGAAGTTGCCAATGATTTTCTCTTGCTTGGATCCACAACCAACATCCTGGTACCAGAAGTCAGGAAATCACCCAGAGGAACACGGTTCGAATCCACCAGATGCTCTGCCGGAGAAGGAGGCGCAATATCCTCCTGTACCAGTCAGATCTGATTTGACGGTACACGCACACAAAATAATTTAAAAAAAAAAAAAAAAAAAGAAGTCAGGAAATCAGAAGCCATATTGCACTGGGAAAGTCAGCAGTTGGAGACGTCTCCAAATCATTGAGAAGCAGTGATGTCAGTTTGAGGACTAAGGAGCATCTGGTTAAGACCATGATCTTTCCAATCACTTTTTCTGCCTCTGAGAGCTGGGCAATGAATAAGGATGACGGAAGAAAAATTGATGCCTTTGAGATGTGGTGCTGGAGAAGAGCACTGAATGTCCCATGGACTGCCAACAGAACAAATAAATATGACTTGGAAAAAGTGCCGCCAGAGTGCTCCTTTGAGAAAAAGACAAACTTTATCTCACAAACTTTGGGCATGTTGCAAGAAGAAACTATGTATCATATTTGGTATGGTGGAAGGACTGTGAGAAAAGAAGACTTTCAACCAGGTGGATTGACACAGTGACTGCAGTAATGGGCTCAAGTGTGTCAGAGAGTGTGAGGATGGCACAGGACAGGACCAAGTTCAGATCTGTTGTTCATTGGATTGCTATGAGTCACATTTAACTGATGGCACCTACCAACAAAAGCAACACTTCTGATTTCTTGACTGCTGGTACAGAGGGTTTTTATTGTGAATCTAAGCAAGATGAAATCATTGATAATTTCAATCCTTTCTCTATTTATCATGATGTCTATTGGTCCAATAGTGAGGACTTTTGCTTTCTTGATGTTGAGGTGTAATCTATATTGAAAGATGCATAGGACATACAGGTTAGGATTGATAAGCCTATCTACATGCAAAGGCAAATAAGATTTTGTAGATGAAATTAATATAAATCTACCCACTGCTGTCAATTAAATTCCTACTCATAGCAACCCTCGATTTAGTTTCCAAAATGATAAATCTTAATGGATGGAAACTTCTCACCTTTTTCCCTCTGTGCAAGTGGTGGTGGAGTCAACCACCAAGCTTAGGCTAGTATCAAAATATACTACACATTATGTCACGAGAGCTTCTTGTAATTAATGTTACTAATAATTAACCAGGGAGCTTTGGTGGCCTAGTGGCAAGAAGCTGCACCACAATCCCAGAGGTACAAGGTTTGTATCCACCAGATGCTCTGCTGGAGGAGAGGCAATCTCCTCCAGGGATATTGTAGCTAATGTTAGATGGATCTTGGTTGAAAGCAGAGAGTACCAGAGTAATGTCCATCTGTGCTTCATTGATTATGCAAAGGCGTTTGACTGTGTGGATCATAACAAACTGTGGCTGACTCTGAGAAGAATGGGAATCCCAGAACACTTGATCGCTAATGCGAAACTTATACTTGAACCAAGAGGCAGTCGTCAGAACAGAGCAAGGAAACACTGCATGGTTCAAAATTGGAAAGGGTGTACACCAGGGATGTGTCCTGTCTCCGTACCTTTTCAATCGGAACCTGAACTCTGACTATCTGTGACTAGGAGCCCTTACTGATGTGGAATGTAGCTGTGGAATCAGAGAAAGGGAGAGAGGAGGGAGAGGAAGATTGTTCTGCTGTCAAACAGGCTTGAGTTTGAGTCCCACCTTTCACACACAAACTTGGGCAACTTTAAAACAACAACTCTTAGCTGTGGAATCAGAACTGACTCAGCGCTGACCTTCCCATGAGGTTTCTGAGGCTGTGAATCATCATATAGGAAGACACTGTCCCTCTTTCTCCCTGAGAGTCGCAGGTGGATTTGAAACACCTAGCAATTTTGTGGTAAGGAATTAAGCTGCCAACAAAAGGTATGCTGTTCAAATCCAGCAGTTACTCTGTGGGGAGAAGTGATAATAATTATTCATGCAGTTTACTGCCTCTGAAAACCCTCTGGAAGGTCAGCTGTGGGTTGGTTTCAACTTGATGGTACAAAGCAACCACCACCACTTTTCGGTTGACAGCACACCTTCTTACTTAACCAAGGCACCAGATCTCCATTTCGAAACTCTCAAACCTATCCAACAGTTGACAAGAATATTTTTAACAACTCAATACATGTCCCGCACATAGACTGAACAATTTTTAACATCTTTAGGGAGACTTCTTATTTATAAATCTAAATATCATTTTCATCCTTTTTAAAATTTGAAAACTAGTGCAGTAACTTAGGTAAAATATTTCACTTAGAATACTTTCTGTATATACAATAAACCTTGATCATTATTATTGTTATTCATTTTCTCAACCCACACTTATTGAGCATCTACAATGAGTAAGACACTTTCAGTGTGTCAGGTTATTTGATAGCTAGCCTTGCAAATTTGAAATCTATGGAGCTATGAATAAGTAGTGACTTCCCAATCCACTACGGAAGAAAAATGGGCAATCTTCTCTGGTGCTATTTACAGCCTTTGAAAACCTACTGGAGGATTATCTATGAGTCAGTCTGACTCAATGGAACATAACCACAACATGGTTAAGTACTTTTATTTTTGTAAAATTTTTTTACTTTTTAAAATTTTATTTATTTATTTATTGAAATGTGTGTACCGTCAAATCAGATCTGACTGGTACAGGAGGAGATTGTCCCTCCTTCTTCAGCAGAGCATCTGGTGGATTTGAACCTCACATCTCTGGGATTGCAGTGCAGCTTCTTGACACATGGCTAAGTACTTTTTAAAAATGACAGTATAAATTTGGTTTCTTCAGCCATGGATAATGTTTGACTCCTCATAAAGGGAAGAAAAATCCCAGACTCTCAATGTTGTCTTAATTATTTTTTTATTTTATTTTTGAAGTAATTTTAGATGTACAGAAAAGTTGCAAATAAGGTAAAAATAGTTCCCATATACAAGTCACTAATTTTTTTAAACTGTTATCAAAACTTTGCTGTTAACAATGTTATAATACTATTAACTAAACTATTTGTTTACTTTATTTCACTACTTTTTTTTCAGTTGATAGATTATTTTTTAAAAATTGAGTGAAAGTTTACAAGTCATACTGGTTTTTAAATCAATCATGCACAGACATCCTGTTTTATAACATTAATTATACCTGATTAATGCAATTGATTTATTATAATATCTAACTGACACCCTTGGTACTAGCAGCCAGGAAATTAGGAGATGTATTAGAGATGTGTTCACCAACTTATGCCAAGAAACCTGGAGAACAACCACTTGGCCAACTGATTGGAAGAGATCTATATTTGCTCCCATTCCAAAAAAAGGTGATCCAGCAGAGTGTGGAAATTACCCAACAATATCATTAATATAACATTCAAGCAAGATTCTGTTGAAGATTATTAAAAAAATGACTGGAACAGCATATGAACAGAGAATTGCGAGAAGTGCAGGCTGGGTTTAGAAGGGGTTGTGCTACTAGGGATCTTGTAACTAATGTTAGATGGATTTTGGCTGAAAGCAGGGAGTACCAGAGGAATGTATATCTGTGTTTCATTGATTGTGCAAAGGCATTTGACTGTGTGGATCACAACAAACTGTGGCTGACTCTGAGAAGAAAGGGAATACCAGAACACTTGATCATGCTAATGTGAATCCTATACTTGGACCTGGAGGCAGTTGTCAGAATAGAGCAAAGAAACACTGCAAGGCTCAAAAATGGGAAGGGTGTATGCCAGGGATGTGTCCTATCTCCATACTTTTTCAATCATTATGCAGAACAGATTATCCGGAAGGCTGGGCTCTATGAGGAGAAATGTGGCATCAGGATTGGAGG
Organism: Elephantulus edwardii; assembly: GCF_000299155.1. Lineage (NCBI taxonomy): Eukaryota > Metazoa > Chordata > Mammalia > Macroscelidea > Macroscelididae > Elephantulus > Elephantulus edwardii. Next base: position 4,969,819 of record NW_006399973.1, on the reverse strand, counting down.
AAGACTCATCTACAATCTGTGTTATGCAGATGACACAACCCTGCTTGCTGAAAGAGGCTCAGTATCAAGAAAACAAAGATTCTCACCACTGGGCCAATTGGCAGCATCATGATAGATGGTGACAAGATTGAGACTGTTCACAGTTTTAGTTTGCTTGGCTCCACAATCAACACTCTTGGCACCAGCAGCCAGGAAATTAGAAAACGTATTATGATGGGAAAGTCTGTGGTTAGAGACCTCTCCAAAGTACTGAAGAGTGACGGTGTCAGTCTGGAAACTAAGGTGCACCTGATACAAGCCACTGTCTTTGCAATCATTTGCTATGCATCAGAGAGCTGTACAATGACTAGGGATGCTAGAAGGAGAATTGATGCCTTTGAGCTGTGGTGCTGGAGAATAGTATTGGATATACCATGGACTGCTAAGAAAATGAACAGATTTGTTCTGAAGAGGGTGAAGCCAGGCTGCTCCTTGGAAGCGAGGATTCTGAAGCTTCATCTGACATACTTTGGACATATTGCAAGAAAGGACCAGTCCTTGGAGAGGGACATCATGCTTGGGAGGGTGGAGAGACAGCACAGGAGAGGAAGACCCTCGATGAGATGTATTGATTCAGTGACTGGAGTAATGGGGGTAGGTGTGTGGGAGATGGTGAAATTGGCACAGGATAGAACAAAGTTTAGGGCTGTTGTACATAGGGTCGCTATGAGTGGCAGGCGACTCGATGATGGCACATAACGATAACAACATATTCCTTTAAAATAGTTCTTTCCCTCTTCTGTTTCAATGCAATGTTCATTATTTATCTCCTCTTATCTTAGTTTCCACCCAAACTCTATGTCAGTCATGTTTTATAACAGTGGCATTATGTAGTATTTGCCCTTTTGTCACTCCTATGTCATTTACAGCCTCTTTAACTCAGCATATCCTCCAGGGTCACCCATTTTGTACAATATTTTATTAGTTACTTGTTTTTCAGTGCTGCATAGTATTCCATTATGTGAATATACCACAGCTTCTCTATCCACTTATTTGTTGATGAGTACTTGAGTTACTTCCATCTCTTTGCTATTGTAAACAGTGCAGCAATAAACATAGGTGTGCATATACCTGTTTGGATGGCAGTTATGGTTTCTTTAGAGTATATTCCCAGTAGTGGAATTGTTGTGTCAAATGATATTTCTATTTTTTACTTCCATAGTGATTGCACCATTTAGACTCCCATCAACCGTAAGTATGGTTCCAGTTTCTCCACAACCTCACCAATATTTTCACCAGTATTTGTTGTTTGCTGCTCTTTTGAACTTTGCTATTGTTACTGGAGTGAGATGATAGCTCATAGTTGTTTTGATTTGCATCTCTCTTAGAACTAGGGATTTTGAACATTTCTTCATGTGCTTTTTGGCCATGTGAATGCCTTCTTCAATGAAGTGTCTGTTCATATCCTGTGCCTATTTTGCAATTGGGTTGTTTATCTTTATCTTGTTGAAGTGATCAATTATACCTTTATATTTTACTGTTTTATGTATTTAAAGTGATGTCATAAAAAATATACCTTTGATTTTGCATTATATGATATTCAAACAAATTAATATTTTTTAAAAATTAAAACCAATATAATTCAGAACAATTTAGTCATTGTCGTTGTTTTATTGAAAATCAATTTCTGCTTTGCTACCGAACCAATAGTGCTGCCAAGGCACAAGTTGCCTACAGGGTAAGGAGTTGCACTAGCAGCTCAAAGCCAGGCAGTCCAAATCTACCAGCTACTCAAAGGGGAAAAGTTGGGCAATCTCCTCTCATAAGGATTGACAGTCAATGAAAACCAACCTGCGAGTTCAGCAATGAGTTAGTTTTGATTTAACAGCAATGGGTTGAGTTTGAGTTGATCCCTATATTAGAGAGCTCTGGTGGCATCGTCTGCAGGGAGTTGTGCTGCTAACCCAAAGGAAGCACCTCTCTGGAGGTTCAAATCCACCAGCCAGTCCACAGGAGAAAGATAAGCACTCCTCCTAAGTGATTTACAGCCTCTGAAAACTCACTGAAGGGTCAGCTGTGAGTTGATTCCAACTTCAGAGCGATGAGTTGAGTTTTATTCCTGTATTGAGGAACCTCTGTGGTACAGTGTTCACTCAGGGGCTAGCTGAAAGATTGATAGTTTCAAACCATCCAGGGACTCCACGGAAGAAAGATTTGGCAATTCACTGTTCTTGAGATTGCAGCCAAGAAAAGCCAGGGTGACAGTTCTGTTCTGTTAACGAGCCTAGTGGACACGGAATTGCACTGTCAACACAAAGGCTGGCAGTCCAAATCTACTCACTGCTCTGTTGGAGAAAGGTGGACAATTTCCTCTGAAAAATCTGCTGAAAGGTCAGCTATGAGTGGATTCTGACTTGCTGGCAATGGTAGAGGGGGCAGGTCAGATTGATGTGACAGCACCCAACAACAACACTCCTACAACATTGAGTTTCTTGTGATGCATTCATTCTCCCTACCACTTTCCTCTTTTGATTAACTGAGAAGTCTTTGTTCACCTTGAGGACTGTGACATCATTTGACTTTCACTTGGCTCAAACTTGTCACTATCATGTTACTTCAAACCATTCTCCTCCCCTTTTTAGTAATAAAAGCTGAGATAAAGTAGTAGCACTTGGCACTCATGAACTCTAAATGCAAATAAATGCACACTTGGTGCTGAAGTCAAGTGGCAGTGCTTCTCAGAAAAGGGTCAACCAAATAAAGTAGATTTGCCTAGACTGATGTTTTAAATTATTATTATTTTAAAAAATATTTAAGGATACAATTATTTATTTAGTTTTTATTATATAAGACTCACTTTAAAAAACAGTGAGATTATATACAATGTATGACGGGAATCTAGATATCTAAGGACTGCTGGGAAAGATAGAGGGTGAGTAAGGGAGGAAGACCCTCAAGGAGTGGGGTTCACACAGTAACTGCAACAAAGGGCTGGAGCATGACAAAGATTGTAATGATGGTGCAGGGTAGGGCAAGGCTCAGGTCTGGTACTTATAGGATTGACTCATTGGCTTCTAACAACAACAACAATAGGAAGATCTTCTGGAGTAGAAGAATGGGTAGGAATTAATGATGTACAAAACTCACAATAATCATCAAGTTGATTCCAATTCATAGAGGTCCTGGATGGTGGTTGTTGTTATTGTTACATGCCATCGAGTTGCCTGTGACTCATAGCAACCCTGTGTACAAATACTGCTCTATCCCTTGCCGATCTTATTGTCTCTGACACACCTACCCCTAGTACTCCAGTCACTAAATCAATCCATCTCATTGAAGGTCTTCCTCTCCTGCACTGTCCCTCCACCCTCCCAAGCATGACATCCTTCTCCAAGGACTGGTCACTCCTTGTAACATGCCCAAAGTATGTCAGACAAAGCTTCAGAATCCTTGCCTCCAAGGAGCAGCCTGGCTGCACCCTCACTAGGATGAACCTGTTTATTCTCTCAGCAGTCCATGGTATATCCAATAGTCTTCTCCATTGTTTCAGCTGGCCCTGTACAACACAGGTACGCCCACATTTCCCAGGTGCCTATAGGTCAAAGTTGACACCTTGAAAACTCTGGAGAGCCAGGCCCTGGATGGTACAGTTTGTTAAATTCTCTATAACCTGACCAAAGGCTGATGGTTTGAATTTACCAAGGGGTACCTTTGAAGAAAAGCCCGATGACCCATTTTTAAAAGATGAGAGGTTGAAAACTCTGTGGAACAGTTCTGCCCAGTACACTCAGTTCACTGCAAGCCAAGCAGAGGGACAGTCTAGTCTGGTAAGCAGCCAGAAGGGTGCGTGCAAAGGCGTGAAAAGGAACTAAAAAGGATTACCTGTCTTTTCAAGCTATAAATACTTCAGCGTATTTGAGGAGTACAGAAAATGAATGGCAGAGGGTTGGGGATCTAGAGAAGTATGAAATGGCCAGGGACTGTTGAACAGCAAGGGCATTTAACTCTTTCTCTTCAGTTTTGGGAGAACTGCAGAGTATTAAGTTGAAATGTGACATAATCACTTCTGCCTCTCAGAAAGATCACTTTGTCTTTTGAGAAAGATGAGTCAAAAGAGGCAATGCAACGGGCCAGATAGGAGAGAATGAGGCTTGAAATTCCTGTGGCAGTGGAAGCAGAAAAGAGCTAATATGACATTTAAGAGATGCGTCCAAAAGATTTGGAGACTGACTGGGGAAAAACTTGTAAATGTTATTTGAACATTTCCAGTATTGCAGCTGTTTTCAGAATACTAAAGGTTATTTTGAATCTATAATAATTCATATTTCCCCCTTTAAGTAATTGCTAATGTTTTGAGTCCTCGAAGTTAAACTTGTTACTGTGGAATTGTAACTGATTCACAGCTGACTCTGCAGTGTGTTTTCTGAGGCTCTAAATTGCACAGGGAGGTGATTGTTCATCTTTCTTCCATGGAGCCACTGGTGGATTCAAACCAGCAGAGAGGTGCCACCTTTGTGTTAGGAGCGCAGCTACCTATGTGCTAGGCCATCAGAGTCCCCCTTAGTTTCTTGTCGTCTTCGTCGTTGTTCTTGTGTACCATCCAGTTGGAACCAACTCATAGCTGAGACTTAAGTGTGTTTTCAGAGACAGTAAATCAGGTGAATGGGAGGAAGTTTCCCCATCTTTTCCCCTCAGAGCAGCTGATAGATTTGAACCATTGCCTTTCGACTGGCAGCTAACTCCTTATCACTAAAGCCACTCAAACTCCCTATATAAGTAAATTATAATAACTAATAGGGACCTCTCCAAAGTACTGAAGAGCAATGGTGTCTCTCTGGAGACTAAGGTGCATCTGATACAGGCCATGATCTTCACAATCACTTGTTATGCGTCAGAGAGTTGGACAATGACCTAGGAGGATAGAAGGAGAATTGATGCCTTTAAGCTGTGGTGCTGGAGAAGAGTATTGAGAGTACCATGGACTGCTAGGAAAACAGATTCATCCTGGAAAGGGTTAAACTGGGTGGCTCCTTGGAGGCAAGGATTCTAAGGCTCCATCTAACATATTTTGGACATGTTGTGAGAAGAGACCAGTCCTTGGAGAAGGACATCATGCTTGGGAGGGTGGAGGGACAGCGCAGGAGGAGAAGGCCCTCTATAGGTGGATTGATTCAGTGACTTGGATAATTAGAATGGGAGTGTCAGAGACAGTGTGATTGGCACAGGACAGAGCAGAGTTTAGGGCTTTTGTACATAGGGTCACTATGAGTTGCAAGCGACTCCACAGCACATAACAACAACAACAACAGCAACAACAACAATAAATGTTTTCTATGTATTTGAAATCTGTCAACTGTAAGGTACATAATTACTTCTTGTACCATTAGAGGAAAAAAAAAACCCTACATTCTGATTTTAGAATATTCAAAAATATATGTGTTGGAATAACTAATGTTAACTCATTTTATCTTCATATCACGCTTATGAAGCAAGTAAGACTATCATTCTCATTTTATAGAAGAAATGGAATCAAACAGTTTAGTTTAGCTTGCTTAAGACTCTCGTGGCCTGGTGGTAGGAAGCTGTCCTGCAATCCCCAAGGTATGCAGTTCGAATCCACCAGCTGCTCCAGGCAAGAAGAATGGGCAATCTCTTCCCACAAGATTTACTGCCACTGAAAACATGCTGGAGGGTCAGCTATGGGTCAGTTTCAGCTCAATAGCATGCAACAAGAAGACTATAGTGGAAAAGGCAGGATTCAGACTCTACCTGATGACACAGTGGTTTGAAAAGATTGGTGGTTTGAATCCACCAGCTGCTCCATGGGAAAAGATGTGGCAGTAAGCTTCCATAAATATTTCAGCCTTGAAAACTGTAAGGGGTATTATACTCTGGCCATGGGATCACTGGACTACCAAAAGAACCAACACATCTATGTTGGAGAAAGTGCAACCAGGATCCTCCTTAGATTCAAGGATGGTGAAATTCATCTCACTTACTCTGGGCATGTTGTCTGTCAGATGAGACCAGACCTTGTAAAAAGACATTATGCTGGGAAAGATGGACAGAGAAAGACCTTCAACAAGATGGATTTGCACAGTGACTGAAACAATAGGCTCAAGTGTACCAGAAATGGTGAGGATGACATAGTATAGGGCAAGATTCAGATCTGTTGTTTCTAGGGTCTGTGAATTGGAGTAGACTTCATGGCGTCTAACAATAACAACAATAGGATCATTGTGGATAGAAAGTAATTCAATGGCAGTCGAGAGTGTGACTCTGAAATCTATACTCTGAACTCAGTGTTGTCAAGAGAATTCCAAATCACAGTGGTCCCATAGGATAGAATAGAACCATGCCTATAGAGTTCCCAAAGCAGTACATTTTAACAGAAGTAGACATGCATGAGTAAAATTATGATCACGTGAAACCTATACTTGGACCAGGAAGCAGTAGTCAGAACAGAGCAGGGGAACACTACATGGTCCAGGATCAGGTAAGGTGTTCATCAGAGATGCATCCTATCTCCATACCTTTTTAATCTATATACATTACAGATCATTTGCGAGGCCAGATTTTATTAGGAGGGTTGTGGCATCAGTATTGAAGGAAGACTCATCAATAACCTGTGTTATGCAGATGACACAACCTTGCCCGCTGATATTGACAAGGGCCTGAAACATTTGCTACAGAAGGTCAGGGACTGTAGTCTTTGATATGGATTGCAGCTCAACATCAAGGAAACAAGCATTCTCACTCTGGGCCAATTGGCAGTTTCATGGTGGATGGAGGAGAGATTGAGATTGTTAATAACTTCAGCTTGGTTGGCTCCACAATCAACAATTTCGGCCCCAGCTGTCAGGAAATCAACAGATGAATTGCATTGGGAAAATTTGCCATCGGGGGCCTCTCTAGAGTGCTGAAGATCAACGATGTCAATCTGGAGACCAACGTGTGCCTGATCCAGATCACAGTCTTCACAATTACTTACTATGCATCTGAAAGCTGGACAGTGACTAAGGATGATAGAAGAAGGATCGATGCCTTTGAGTTGTGGTGCTGGAGAAGAATGTTGAACATACTGTGGACTGCCAGGTGAACAAACTAATGTGTCCTAGAGAGGGTGAAACCAAGCTGCCCCCTGGAGGCAAGGATTCTGAAGCTTTGTCTCACATACTTTGGACATGTGGCCAGGAGGGACCAGTCCTTAGAGAGGGACATCATGTATGGAAGGTTAGAATGAGCACAAGAGAGGAAGACTCTGGATGAGATGGATTGACCCAGTGACTGGAGAAATGGGATTAAATCTAGTCAGAGAACATGAGATTGGTTCAGGATGGGACAGGGTTCAGAGCTGTTGTATATAGGGTTGCTATGAGTTACAGGCAATTCAATGGCATATAATAACAACAACAGACTTCAGGGACAGCTGGTGGGTTTGAACCACTGAATAGATTTTGTTATACTGTCTAGGGACAGAATGCTTGTTTTAGAATTGATACTAGAAACCCTGGGGAAATTGCATTCTGTTTTTATCTGAGGTCCTCAGTGGAAAGCAACTTAACCACCCAGAAGAAAATGGGTCAATGCCTGTAAGGAGGGAGCAGTTCTGGGTCTGAGACCAACTATGCCTCATTTGATCTCAGAGAAAACATTGTGCCATGCTTTATTGTATTGGCAGATGTATAAATGGATATATCTGGGACAAGAATAAATCATCAGCCACTGTTTTGAATATTAGTAAAAGTAAAAAAGAATAAATGAATAATTGTGATTTTGGATCAATATGAGGCATGATCAGCTAATTGGTTCACTTTTTATCAGGAAATATTTACTGACAGTATACTTTGCATTTAAAAGTTGATTGATATTATATTTTGGAGAAACATTCTTCTAAGTGGTACAGCACTCTTCTGTCAATTTGCTTTACTGAGGTAACCTGAGGTTGCTGTAATGCTGTACCTTGTGCCATTGCGGGGTCAAATGCCATAATGGTTACCCATGGTGGACACTGTTTGGTGGAGCTCCCAGTTTTTAAAACAGGTTTGGAAACAGGAGTAACATCCACTTCCTAAACCACATGCCTCTGGAAACTCTATGAACTTTGAGAAATGACAATAGTCATAGAAAGACTTCAAGTCTTTTATTAATAGCGTCGCTATGAGTCGTGCTCGACCCGATGACCATCAACAACAAAAACAACAGCAACATATAACGTATATAGGCACTGGGTCACGCCTAGGAACATAAGCAAGACCTCATCCCTTCTAGGAGTCTCCAACAAATTAATGACAATTCACAAAAATAATTGCCATAGGTTTGTCTCAAGGTAGTTCAGAATAAGTCCCAACCAAGTGGCTCACATTTCAAATCCATCCTTTGCTCTGCATGAGAAGGATGGTCAATCTCAAAGTAATTCAGAATAATAAAAAAATGGCATGGTGAGAAATGAAAGAAAATAATAGAATTCAGGACATGAGAAAAGGAGGATGTTTCATGGACTTTAAAAATTAAAAAAAGGTAAGTTTAATTAGCTTTGAAGTAATGAGGTGACTTAACAACATCAAAGCGCAGTGCCATCTGTGGTGTTGTGCAGCCACTTCACTTCACGGGACTTCATGTTTAAAACATGCCCCAACCCTGCACCATCTCCTTTAATGCTATGACTGAGTCCCTTGTTGGGGATACTGGACAAATCCATCTTACTGAGGGGTTCCCTCATCTTTGCTAATCGTGATGTCCTTTTTGACTGGCACATGCCTTTAAGTCAGAACCAACTCATAGATGATGCTCCAGCAGAGTTTACAATCTCTGAAATGGGTGGTTTCAAATCACACGCCGTTGAGTTGTCAGCACAATACCTCACCCACTAGTAGTACTCCAGCCCTCCCCTTGGCAGTTGGTTTTTTCTGTTTACACATCTAAAGCGAGTCTCACTAATTTCCAAGGAACATCATGGGCGCATTGATTTGTTTAAATTTTTGGAAGTCCACTTATGCAGTCAGCATTTTTTTTTGCCAATGTCACAGTACAGATCTTTTTTTCTATCAGTTCTTCTATACTACATTATCCAACTTTCAAATACATATGGTGTGATTGAGAATACTAGTATATTCAAATTCATTATTATTGTACTCAAAGGTTTTTTATCACTAGGCCATCAGCACTCCCTACATAGATTGTTTTAAACCATTATGCGATTTGATAATAAGAAGAAATGGTGTAATTATCAAAAAGGTACTTTTGAACTCCAGTGGCAGCATGGGTAATATAGTAAAAAGGAGGATGAGTGATAAAGTCGAAAAGTGTGTTTTGAGGAGCTGGTGAGATTTAGATATAAGGACAAATGAGAGGGCATTCCAGAGTCCGGAAGCAAAGAATCAAAACCCAAATAATGTAATCCATGTTTATGATGCAGTAATCAAACCTAAAGACAGTGGGAAATTGGATTACGTAAACTAAAGTGGAAATAGGTGCTGTTGAATCAGAACCAACTACTCAGAGCTGACCCTACAGTAGGTTTTTGGAGGATATAAATAGCACTGGAGGAGGTTGCTTATCTTTCTCCTCGGAGTCCCTGGTGATTCTCTACGGATTATGGCACCAGAGTATACATATATGTATATTTTATATCTAACAACTATATACCAAAGCACCAAACCCACTGCCCTGGAGTCAACCTGAGGGACAGACTAGAAGAGTCCCACAGGGTTCCAAGTTTCGTCACCTCTATAGAAGCCGACTACCACGTATTTCTCCTCTGAGAAGTTGGTGGGTTCACCAGTGACCTTTTGGCTAATAGTCGAATTCTTTTATCATTACACCACTGGAGCTCCTTAATCTAGGTAATTTAGTAACACACTTTTCTAAGTGCTTTGAAAGTAACATTTACAATACATTCTTACAAGAGAATGAGGAAAGTAATGTTACATATGACATTATCTGATATTTCTTCAATATAATCCTAAATATTTTGGAAAATAATAATTCTCTGTTTTTATCACTTCTTTAAAAGACCTGTTTTAGGATCGTAATGAAGCTCATGATAGAAAGATGATGGCACACTGTGGCACACTGCCACCCTAAGGAAGATTGCAGAACTGCATATTTTATTATTGTAAGCCTTAAGGAAAAGGCTGATTCATAAACCAGGACTTTGAGAATAGTTCTAACAGAAACAAAATTGCTACCATATAAGCCAATCACCATAATGATTACCAATCCTGGCAGTGTTTGGTGGAGTTTCCCGAATGATTCAAGTTTGGAAGCAGGAGTGGCATCCACTTCCTAAACCACATGCCTCTAGAAACACTATGAACTTGGAGAAACGACGATAGTTATAGAAAGGCTACAGGCCTTTTGTTCATAGGATCACTATGAGTAGTGCTTGACTCAATGGCACTCAACAACAGCAATCCTTGATCCAGTGTAGCCTATTATCAAAATGATCTATCTTAGTTACATGTATGCACACCCGGGTTCTCTGGATAACTCTTCATTTGACCTGGTGATTGTACTTGTTAATGTTACTAAGCAATCACTCATGCATTTTGTTTTCTTATGTGAGCAGCCAATCAGTTGAAAGGAGGGTTTCCTTGGGGATGTAGTCTCTAGCACATAAGGATGTTCTGGCGAAGCTTTTTCTCTCAATCCCATGTGTCACTTCTCATTTTCTGATCCCTAGTTTCTGGGATGTAAGTCAGCAAAACAGCCTGTTACCCGACCTGCAGACATTTAGATTCACCAGGTCCCAAAGCTCTGTGAGCCAGCTGCCTATTGTGAGACCTGATTCAATGGCTCCAAGCACCCTGTGAGCTGGCAAGTGACCGTCTGTCTGACTTGCAGATTTTAGGTTCATTAACAAAACCACTTAAGTCAAGAGAAGCATCTAGCCTAATCCCTGACCAGTGGATTTGGAACGTGCTTCCTTATTTACCCATGTGGGCCAGTTCTTTGAAATAAAGCGCTCTACTCACTCTCTCTCTCTCTCTCTCTCTCTCTCTCTCTCTCTCTCTATATATATATATATATATATATATATATATATATTTATCAGATTTTGCTTCTTTAGAGAACCGATCCTTAGAACATGATGTTTAAAATCTAGCAATAGTGATTCGAATCCACCAGATGCTCTGCCGGGGAAGGAGGGACAATCTCCTCCTGTACCAGTCAGATCTGATTTGACGGTACACAGACACACAAAATAATAATAAAATTTTTAAAAAAATCTAGCAATAGTGGCATCATACAAAGCAAATAATGAAAACAAAATAAGAAAGCTTTTAAAATACAAATCCCGAGGCATTCTTTTCTTTCTGGTTTGAGTGACTATTTACAAATTCATTTTTCACTAACCCATTTATACATATTTTGTTCTGTAACATAATTTAAATATTCATTATATAATAAAGCTTTCCTCCCTCCCTCCCCATAATTGTGATTTCCATTAATCCTTCTATATCTCTGTGTCTTCTTTCCTTAGTGATATTGTACTGATACCTTGTTGTATATTGCTTTTCCCTAAAACTCTTAAAAGACATTTACTCAATTAGAGAAATGACAGATTCAGTGTTGCCATCCACCCTTGCCACGTGTATCTTGAACCACCCCTTTCCCTACTCCACCAGCATCTTTTTCTACTTCTGCCTACACCATTCAATACCTCTCTACCCTTAACCATCCCTTGATATGATGGCTTAAGTCTCAAGCCATCGGAGTTTCTGTGATTACGAACACCTCATGCTCTTATGATGCGGCTAGTATCTCTTAAAGTTAAGAGTGTCTAAGTACAACTGTCAGGTACAAGTATCAGGAAGGCTTCCTGTCTCAGACAGTTCTGAGAAAAAGTTGTCTTGAACTTCTACTCCAGGATTGGCTTCTTGTGGCTTAGTTCCTCTTCTCTTCCATTTGCAGCAAGGTGCTGATGCAAGAAGATAGTTTCCCAGAGGAGAGCAAAGTGTCCTCTAGGACTGGAGCATGGAAATCATCAGAACAGAGCAAGGAGGTATGGCATGGTTCAAAATCAGGAATGGTGTCCACCAGGGATGTGTTTTGTATTATTCCATACCTTTTCAATCTGTATGCAGAACAGATTATCGGGGATGCTGGCCTGTACGAGGAGGAATGTGGCATCAAGATTGGAGGAAGATTCATTAACAACCTGTGTTATAAGGATGACACAACCCTGCTTGCTGAAACTGAGGAGGACCTGAAGCACTTGCTGCAGAAGGTCAAGGACTGCAGCCTTCAATATGGATTGAAGCTCAGCATCAAGAAAACAAAGATTCTCACCACTGGGACAATTAGCAGCATCATTATGATGGTGAAGACATTGAGATAGTTAACAGTTTTAGTTTGATTGGCTTCATAGTCAACACTCTTGGTTCCAGCAGCCAGGAAATCAAGAGGTGAATTGCACTGGGAAAGTCAGCTGTGAGGGACCTCTCCAGAGTACTAAAGAATAACGATGTCAGGCTGGCAATTAAGGTGAGTCTGATCTGGGCCATAGTCTTCACAATTACATGCTATGCATCAGAGAGCTGATAGGTGACTAGGGTTTATAGAAAGAGAATTGATGCCTTTGAGCTGTTGTGCTGGAGAAGAGTATTGAATATATCATGGACTGCTAGGATAACAAACAGGTTTGTCCTGGAGAGGGTGAAACTGGGCTTCTCCTTGGAGGCAAGGATTCTGAAGCTTCGTCTGACATACTTCGGGCATGTTGCAAGAAGGGACCAGTCCTTGTAGAGGGACATCATGTTTGGGAGAGTGGAGGGACAGTGCCAGAGAAGAAGACCCTTGATGAGATGGATTGATTCAATGATTAGAGTAATGGGAGTAGATGTGTCAGAGACAGTGAGGTTGGTACAGGATAGAGCCAGGTTTAGGGCTCTTGTACATAGAGTTGCCATGAGTCTCAGGTGACTTGATGGCACATAACAACCACCACCACCACCACCACCACGCCTCCTACTAAGCGACATTTACTTTCTTCCAAATCAGATTGGAGAAGAGTCAAATAATGTTCCAATATCCCAGCATTGACCTGGTAGTTCTACTACTAAGATGTTGTCTATTTAATTCCACCTTTCCTTTAGGACTCCTAAATATCTTTATTCAGGTTTTTTTTTTTTTTTTTACAATAACAGTATGGTAATACTTCCAACCAAAAGGAATACCAAGTATAATTTTGTTGAAAAATGACTCCTGTGTGTCCCAAATCCCAGTTTTTTATGTCTGTTCAATTATTATGATTTTGTTCGCCACCACACTTAGCAGATTTACAACCAAATTCCTTAACTGAGCTCTTGTCAGTATCTATGCTATCTTGGTTAATATCACTGTAATCCCGGCATTACAATTAAAACACAGCTTGATGTACCTTTTCCATTGACATTTGTATTGAGCTCAGTTAGGACTCCTAAGTCTTCAAAAGTAGGCAAAAATAACTTGGACTAAGTGACCTACAACAAAAGGCTGTGATTATATGCCGAGAATGTTACCGAGGGGCCGTTACAAAAGGACGACAGGTTTATCAGGTTCAAGGATGACTCCTTTTAAATAGTCATCAAAACTCTATCCACTACTTTGCTCATTCTTATCCATTCCTTTTTGAAAACAAATTTTTACAGTTCGCTTTCGTTTCTTTCACTAGTGTATGAATGTTAACAGGATAAAAGAACTTTCAGTATATAATTTAAAAATTATTATTTATTTCTAACGTAATCTTGTGAAAAATTCATCAGGAGAGGAAAAATACACTTCTTCGCATGCACCACGTGCCTGCTTGGCTCACTTGACCGGGATACTCAAGAGGCACGTAAACCCTAGCAGCGCCGCCCAGCCCTGCTCACTATGCAGACTTTAAGATTTCTTTCTACAGTCCAGGATTTTGTCGCTTTTTGTATTAATACAGTCAACAGACACACGCTTCCTTCCACTTTAAAACCTCCAACTCCGCTAACTTAACTTGACAGGTTCCCGACTCTCCCTTTCCGGGATAGTCGCTCTTTCCGGCGCCCGGAAATACGTCATCAGACAGCTCCAGCTGCTGCACGCCTGGGAGCTGCGAGTTGAAAGTTGGGGGATTTTGGTGCTTGAATCTGGTCACTTAACAGAAGAGTAACGAGAACGCGAACAGGGCTCGTCGCATTTCGGCGCCACAATGCAGGTCTCCAGCCTCAACGAGGTGAAGATTTACAGTCTCAGCTGCGGCAAGTCCCTTCCTGAGGTTAGTGATCGCTTCAAGGTCCCCACACTCTAGAACTCTTCAGGGTTCTACTTTTAGGGCAAGTGAGGAGAGTGATGTAACCGTGGTGATCCAGAGTTGTTGTGTACCATCGAATAGTAACTAACCCATAGCTGACCCTTCGGCCAGTTTTCAGAAGCACTTAATTGCTCGGGAGATTGTCCCATCCTCCCGCGGAGCAGCTGATGGATTCTAGCCGCGTGCTTTTGGGATTGCAGCACGGGTTCTGATTACGAGGCCACCACGGAGCTTTCTGATCATGAGTAGACTAGGCTTCTTCTTCTTCTTTTTTTTTTTAAATTATTTATTAATTTTAATGAACCTTTATAGAGACTTAGGATTTCCAGTCATTCATTGTTGCCCTTTTCTCCCTGCCCACGCTTGAAGAGAAAGAAAAGTCCTTCAATTTTATGCAGTCACTCCCGACTAATTCCACTCCATTATGTAGCCTTCACTCTGGACTTCTGTAATGACAAGAATACCCATTCATATGTCCCTTTTAAATATTTCCCTCCCTCATCTGTTTCAATGCAATATACATCATTCCTCCCCTCCTTCTCTGTCTTCCCTCAACCCCTGTGTCAGTCCCGTTTTACAACAGTGGCCCTATGCAGTATTTGTCCTTTTGTGACTGAGATATTTCACTCAGCATAATATCCTCCAGGGTCATCCATTTTGAATAATACTTCATGAGTTCTTTGTTTTTCAGTGCAGCATAGTATTCCATTATGTGAATATACCACAGCTTCTCTATCCATCTGTTTGTTGATAGGCACTTTGGTTGTTTCCAGCTCTTTGCTATTGCGAACAAAGCCGCAATAAACATGGGTGTACATATATCTGTTTGGGTGGCAGTTAGACTAGACTTTTTAAGGTCACTGCCAGAAGATGAATTGAGAGATGAGAGTCAATGCGTTTTACTTGGATGCTTTATAAAACAGAACATTTCACTGTCCTTCTGTGGATGTAGCTCTTAGCACATCGAGAAGGAAAACATGAAGGATAGTTAAACGGTCATCTGTCAACATCCTCTCTAATTCCAATTTATCAGGTATTTGTTCAATTAGTACTGTGTGCTGCATAGTGTATATAGCAGTGAACAGACGAGCTTCAGTAGAATTTATGAAAAGGCTTTCTGAACCCAACTTGATTCTACAGAACACTAGACCAGCAGAACTGAAAGAACCATGAATGCTTTTCGTGTATCCTCTGATATTCAGGATAAATAATTGAGATCTAGAGAAGTGTCACATACTTGGGTTCTGAAGCTTGTCTTTTATTTCTTTTAAGTAGTCATTAAAACTCTGTCCAAGCTCTTTCAGTGAGAGCAGACTGCTATTTTAGGAAGTTGTTTTAAAATATACCACTTTACAGGTGGTGCAAATGGTTAAATGCAGTGCTACTAACAGAAAAGTTGACAGTTTGAATTAATCCAGATACCTGGAAGAAAAGCCTGCAGTCTCCTTATAGAAGGTTGCAGCCATGAAAATTTTGTGAAACGCAGATTTGCCCTGCAGGACATAGGGTTGTCAATGGGGTTTTTTGTTGTTTTTTTTTTTTTTTTTTTTTTGGTGTATCTCTCTTTTGAGTTCTTTGTTTTTCAATGCAGCATAGTATTCCATTTTTCACAATAGCAAAGTGTTGGAAACAGTCCAAGTGCCCATCAACAAAGGAATGGATAGAAAAGCTGTGGTATTATACTTTTGTTACGTGCCATTGAGTCGACTACTACTCATAGTGACCCAGTGAACAGTGACTCTGAACCTTTCCCTATCCTCAGCCAACCTCACTAACTGTCACATCTGACCCCATTGCACAGTCCCTGTATCAAGTCATCTCATCCAGACTCTTCTTTTCCTCTGCTGACGTTCTGCCCTTCCAAGCAAGATGTCCCTCCTGGCAGTGTGCCCAAAGTGTTTTAGCTGGAGCTTCAAAATCCTTACCTCTAAAGAGCAAACTCGTTTTGTCCTCTTCAGGACAGATCTTTTTGTTCTCTTGGCAGTTCATGGTATGTTCAGTACTCTCCTCCAGCACCACACCTCAAAGGCATCAATTCTTACTTTGTCATCCTTATTCATTGTCCAGCTTTCAGATGCATAGCAAGCAGTTGAGAAGACCATTGTCTGAATCAGGCACACCTTAGTCTTTAGACTGACATTGTTGCTTTTTAGCACTCTGAAGAGATCCTTGAGAGTAGATTTTTGCCCTGCAACTCTCTTGATTTCCTGACTGCTGGAGCAAAGAGTGTTGACTGTGGATCCAAGTAAGATGAAATCGTTAACAACCTTGTTCTTTTCTCCATCTGTCCTGATACTGCCTTTTTGCTCAGTGGTAAGGATCTTTGTTTTCTTGATGATGAGATGCAATCCATGTTAAAGGCTGTAGTCCTTGACCTATATTGATCTTGGTTTTTTTCCACCTGAGGACTTTGCCTCTACTTTAAAAAGAAAATTGTTAAAAGACTACACAGCAAAATGTAGCCCATTTTCAGCAGTTTCAATATGTATCATTTAGTGACACTGATGATATTTTTTAAGTTTTACCCTCCTTTTCTGAGTTGTTACTCCTGCATTAACATCAACTTTCTGCCCCTAAAGTTCCTGTCTAGTTTTCAGGTTAATGTTGTCAATTTGATTCCATAGGTAATCCTTAAAAGAACATAATACTCAAGGCAGGCTGCTTTCTTATTTACTAGTTAAGCTAAGCTATTGTGTCATTTTAGAGAGTGTTAGGTGGTATAAACCATAGAGAGTTATAGGCCACCACAAAGGCAGATTGTCTCTGGCAGATCAAGTCTACTAGCTGCTTCAAGGGAGAAAGAAAGATGGACAGTCACTCCTGTGTACTTTACAGCCTTGGAAACCTACTGGAGGATTGGTAATGTGTCAGTGACTCAACAGCAGTGTGAAAGAGATAAGATTGTTTGATTTTAAGATTAATTCAGCGACACTGTAGTGGCTTATTACTAAGGAATTATGCTGCCAACACAAATATCCATGTTTCAGATCCATCACCTGCTCTGCAGAAGAAGACAGGCAGCTCTCCCATGTAATTTACTGCCCCTGAAAATCTGCTGAAGGGTCAGCTGTGAGTTGATTCTAATTTGATGCTACTAAACAATGATAATTTTGGTTTAAAGTTTGTTGAAGATTATGCCAGGACAGTAGTTTCAGGGGTTTCCCACCCACAGCAGCTAGTCAGCCGGAAAGCTGTAAGAATTTGAAGTTCTATGTTGTATTTACCCTTTTAATTAGGATTCTATATTGACTCTTTGATCATAGTATTCAGTATAGTGGGTAGGGACCATTCTGTTTTGCTCTCATGGCAAAAGAGACAGTTATTCATGAAGTCAGTGAGCCATACTTTGCCTATACTCTTATTCTCCTTTTTCCTCTGTTGCTTCCGTGTAATAGAAACCAGCTGTTGTGATTCTGTAGCAGCTTTTGAACTGTTAAAACCCCAGACAATATATAATGAACTCAGAGGTAGGATGGAAACACTGAACAGCTTAGTAGATCAGCTTAACCAGTACACTGCATAAAACATGGCTTTACCTTCAAAACAAGGAACTAACCCCCATGATGGGTGAGCCTCAGCAGCTACTCTTTCATTGTTATAAATATTTCCATTATACAACTTTTACCGTTTCAGGTTTTTATAGGTATGCAACTTAATAGCAATTGCAGTAATTGGCTTTGCAACTCTACCCTTAAGCAATGTAATTTTCTATCACATGTATTATTTTTGTAATCAGGAAATAATTTAGATAATTTTTTTAAAAAGAAAATCTCTTTTCTTTTAGTGGCTTTCTGACAGGAAGAAGAGAGCACTACAGAAAAAGGATGTTGGTAAGTAATGTTATTTTTTTCTCACTTGACCAGCATTAACGATCAGTGTTGTAATGCTTTCATTTACTGTTAACACATTAGCCAACTCGTTTTCATGCTTTGAATTAATATAGTAAAAATAAGCTTTCATTTTGCCCTTTTCCTTGAAAAATCTTTTGTTGCTATATATGGAGTGTGGGATTTGACTTACTGTTTCATGACTTATGTGGATAACTTTTTCAAGGACCATTGCAGAAGACACAAGACTCATGGGCCAGAGACAGGACCCTGTATTGTTCATAGCACAGTAAACAGCATGAACAGCAACATATGTATGTCACTTCCCCTTCTTAAGTGCCAGAGGGTCGACTTAGTATGGCGCAGATGAGCACTCCTTCTGCGGTGCATTGGTGGTGTGGCTCTGGAGCATTGAACTTGGGAGACCCACAGTTTTTGTGGCAAGCAGCAAACAAGTCTGATTTTTGTCCAAAGAGGGGATACTCATTTTTAGAGGTTGCCAAGTACATAAATGGCTCATGGACAAAAGAGTGAGATAAAGCCTAGCAGCTTTATCATATCCAGCAAGATGTGTAGGTACATAAGAGGCCCAGGAGGGTCTTTCTCCCACAAGTTCCTTAATTGCTCTGTTGAGTATATAAAATCTTATCTCATTAGTTGAGCCCGTTTGATAGTGTTTGAGATGTAGAGTAAATGGAGATGTTCTTTTTGATCATAGTGGTTTATATACAGAAATATGATGATGAGTAATAAGATTCTGATAACATGCCTGAAGTGTCACCATCCTTACTTCTTTTTTTTTTTACGTGTACCGTCAAATCAGATCTGACTGGTACAGGAGGAGATTGTCCCCTCCTTCTCCAGCAGAGCATCTGGTGGATTTGAACTGTGTACCTCTGGCCATCCTTACTTATAAAAACACTGTGACTGCACAAGACAGTTTTTGTCTGTTTTTTTGGTAACATAGGTCGTGTCATCACCATTGAGTCAGAACTGACTCACAGTTGTCCCTCCAGTAGGTTTTCAGAGCCTGTAAATCAGATGGGAGGAGGTTGCTTATCTTTCTCCCATGGAGCACCTACTTGGACAGCCTGCCTCTGGGCTGGCCGCATAATCCCTCACCGTGCAGCAACCAGAGCTCCTACAGAAATATTGCCAATTCCACTATAAAGGAACTAATTTGTCTTTGGTCTTTTTTATTGTTAAAATTTAGAGGCTTATTAAGCCTATTATTATTTAGGAGAAAAAAATTAGTTTTAGCCAAAACTGAGTAATCATAATGCTTTATTTGGTTGGTGGTTTGTTTGTTTTTTTTAAGTTTTTACTTTATTCACAAGAAAGCTGTGGTGGCATAGGCTGTAGGGAGTTGTGCTGCTAACCCAAAGGCGATGCCTCTCTAGGACCTTGAATTAATCAGAAGATCCTTGGGAGAAAGACAGGTGATCTCCTGTTAACCTAGAGCTCCTGAAAACCCACTGAAGAATTGAGTTGGTCTTGACTTGAGACCAGTTATATTCACGTGCTAAAGCTGGATGCTGGTACGCTCCTGTAGACTCTTTTTCAGTTCATTATTGATGATAGCTTTTGTGGTTTTTTAAGCATGAAAATAGAAAAATAATGTATGAACTGTGAAATAAATTTTGTAGTTTAATGGTGAAGTCTGGATTGGTGTCATTTTCCAAGACTTGGGAGTATTAAGAATTTCTTTTAAACTTGTTCCTAGTCTCTGTGACTACTTTGTGGCACTTTGATTTTCTATGATATGATGAGACACATGCCATTTGTTTTATTTCTTTGTAGATGTTCGTAGAAGAATTGAACTTATTCAGGATTTTGAAATGCCTACTGTTTGTACCACCATCAAAGTGTCAAAGGATGGACAGTATATTTTAGCAACTGGTAAGTGATCTTTTTGGTATAATTTACATACTTTTTTTGCAGGAAAATGATACACTTTCTGTAATAAATATACCTTTCCTCCCTCTAAAATCCTAACATTTTATTATAAAACATTTTAACATAGAGAAATACTGAAAAAAACTGTGAATGCTAATTTACTTATTGCCTGGCATCTATAATAAAGATTTAACTATATTTGTTTTACCATAAATTTGTCTAGCTATCTCTCTTTCTATCTTATCTTTTGCTGCATTTCAAAGAAAATGATAAGCATTATTAGTATACGCCTCTAAATGCTAACATCTATATTATCATTATTGTAACAGATGTTAGCATTATTCACCTACAGACTTATAGTTAGAATTTGCATATTGTGAAATTCATATATCTTAAATGCATCATTTAATGCACATACATTTGTAATCCAAACCTCTATGAAGATACAGAACATTCTGTGTACCCCAGAAAGGCCCCTCCCACTGCTCAGTCATTCCTTACTCCCATCCATGCAGCACCCATTACTGCTCTGATGTTTTTCACTCTCGACAAATTTAGTTTGCTTTACAACTTTATATAAATACAGTCATATGTTGTATCTTCTGTTTGTGTACTTATTTGTGTTTGAAACGAAACTTATCTGTGTTGTTTTATGTATCAGTACTGTACTACTTTTTGTTTGTTTATTTTCAGCTTGATGGATGGATAGACTTTCTGGACTTTTATCAATAAAACACTGAATAGTTAGATACAGATGTGATGATTTTTTTGGTGGTGGGAAGGCATCTACTTTCTTGCTTTATGAACATAAGCTTTCAGTTTACCTTTAGTGCTTTCCTAGAAGTGGAATTACTCAGCTATAGAATAGGTACATGCTTAATTTTAGAAGAACTGTCGGACTTTTTCCCAAAGTGGTCTTATAATTTTATACTTCATCCAATTTAATTAATATTCTAGTATAGTTCACATTCAGTGTCATGTTTTTAGTATCATGTACTCCTTTTTATAGAACTAGTATTTGACATTGTTTTTATTGCTATAAAAAATTCATGGAATATAGAAACTTATGCTTATTTAGAACGATATTGCTCAGCCTTTTTGTTTATTATTTAATAATACCTGTGTCGTCTTCATTGCTTACATACATTTTTCTGCTTTAGCTTTCTTTTCAATCCCTTTTGCATTTGGTAGCGGTTGTTGTTATGAACCGTTGAATCAGAAACAACTTATAGCTGACCTTCAAGCAGGTTTTTAGGAGTAGGATTCAAACGGGAGAAGGTTGCCCATCTTTCTCCTGCAGAGCAGCTGGTGGATTTGGGCTGCTTGCCTTTGGGGTTTGCAGTGCAAGTCCACCAGCCGCTCCTTAAGGGAAAGAAGGGCTCTCCTCCTGTGCAATTCCTGCCTCTGAAAACCTGCTGGAGGATCACCTATGAGTCAGTTCCAACTTGCAGCACACAACAACAACAACAGTTTTGTATTTAAAAACTTGTAAAGAACTGAGGAAATTCACGATATGATGCACTAAACACATCTTTGAGAAATAGAAGCTTAAGAGATTAAATTTTAATTTTTTTTTTTATCTTACCAATCTAAAGATACTAAGTACTTTGTCTAAGCTCCCATATCTAGTACTTAACAAAGTGGCCTGAAGCCAAAAGCTAACCCACTGCCATCAGGTAAATGCAGGACAGAGTAGAGCTGCCTATAGACTTTCAAGGTCATGAGTCTTTGCAGAAGCAGACCACCTCATCCTTCTGCATGGTGGCTGCTGGGCTCCAGCAGTTGAGTGTTGGTTAGCAGCAAGTTGCTTTGATCCCTGTATCACCAAAGTCCCTTTAATAAATAGAGTGAGGATATAGATCCTATAAGAGGTTAAATGTCTGGTAAGTTGCATATTCTAGTATGAAATCATCCTCCTGAGTAAAATTGTTTTTTTTTCTCGTTCAGAACTCTGTTTTCATTTCTCATTTTAAAAGAACATGAAGTACACATATGAGGAACCGAACTTTTAATTTTAACTTAAAAAGTAACCTGTAGTTTGTGACAATCTTATTGGACAGCTTGGTTCAGTTGTTTTTTTTGGTGTTTTTTTTTGTTTTTTGAGAAGTGCATGTAGAGGTGTCATGTGCTGCTTTATTTAATTCACTAGTGGTTCTGTTTTTTAAATCTCTGTTTCTACATTTGTTGAGATGGAATATGGATTGCATCTCACATGTCAAGAAGACAAAGATTCGTAGGACTGAACCATAGGCAGCATCATGATAGTTGGAGAAAATATTGAAATGGTCAACAACTTCATCTTAGTTGGATCCACAATTAACACCCTTGATACCAGCAGTCAGGAAATCAAGAGATGTATTGCACTGGGAAAGTCTGCAGTTAGGAACCTCTCTAAAATATTGAGGAATAATGATACCAGTCAGAGGACTAAGCGACATATGATTGAGGCTATGGTCTTTCCAATCACTTGCTATGCATCTGAAAACTGGACCGTGAATAAAGATGACAGAAGAAGAATTGATGCCTTTGAGCTGTGGTGTTGGAGAAGAGCACTAAACATCCCACGGACTGCCAAAAGAATAAACAAATATGTCATAGGGTGCAGCCATAGTGCTCTTTGGAGGCAAAGGTGATGAGGCTTAGCCTCACATACTTTGATCAAGTTACTAGGAGGCCTATTCCTTGGAGAGGACATGATGCTCAGAAAGTTGGAGAGTTGGCGGAGGAGAGGAAGACCCTTGACCAGGTGGATTGATCTGGTGACTGCTGCAGTGGGCTCAATGTGTCAGGAAGTGTAAAGATGGCACAGGATAGGACAGGGTTCTGCTGTGTTCATAAGGTCATTATGGACCATACTTGACTCAGCGGCACCTAACAACATCTCTACTTCTGTTGCCTTTAGTGTTTTCGTATGCCCTGTGACTAGAATAAAAATTTAATATGATATAATTTGGTCCTTGAAGGAGTTTCAGTCTAGTTGGAGAGGTGGACATTCCAGGTAAATGAACTGTGACAGTGTGCTAAGTAGTAATGTGTTACCAAACCAACACCACTTGCTTTGGAAATACTAGGTTTATGTTTTTGTTCAGATTCAGATCTGTCTTTAGGGTTAATGTTTACTGATGCTTGTGGGTAAAAGAGCAAACTAAATAAAGGGGCTACTTTATTTATATTTGTTTTGTCAGGTGGTTGGTTTTTTCTGATGGCCAAAATAATACATATTCGCTTTTAAACTCCACAGAAATGTGAAGAACCTGCCTCAACCAATAGCATACATACACAAACAAAAATGAAATGAAAACATGTATTAACAGTTGATATATAGCTTTTCACATCTTTATACACAGACACACTAACGGATGCATGTGTCTATACAAATCTTTTACAACTAATGTGAAACAAGTGGCTTGTCTCTACTGGTTATTTTTTCTTAACTTCCCTTTCAAAATGTAATCTTGGGCTATGATTTACCTCAGCAAGCATAGGATTTCCTCATTCTTATATGTTTTTATTGGCTTTCAAACTTGACCTCTTTTCCTCCCTGCAAACATGAGAAACTTCATAAAATAAAACTTAAAAGAAATATACAGCATGAAATATGAATGTTCCCAAAATAATGCTTCACAGAGATAAGTAATCACTGTGAAGTTAGTGTTTTTATTACTAACTTTTCTTTTTATTAAAAATTGGGAGAAAGTTTATTTGCAATATGAACAAATTTTTTAAAAATTTTAAAAACTTGGAAAAAGTTTATATAACATTAAGTTACCATTTAACAGTTTCTTTATGTATTATTTGTGACATTGGTTATACTTTTTCTGGTGTGTCACCGTTGTTATTATTTCTTTTATCATTGTTCTATCTCTGTTAATCTAGCTTCTTTGCCATCTCTTATATTTTCATCTTTGGTCTCATTTAGAGGATTGTTTAGAGAAGCACAGGGCTCATTAATGATACCATTAAAAGATGTTCCAAGGCAAAGGTGATGCTTCTTCTGGTCTCTAGTGGTCTAGTAAGTCTGACTGTTTTTTAGGAATTTTAGTTCTGTTCTACATATTCCCTCCCTTCCCCGTCTTCCTTGGTCTGTCTGTTGTGTCTAGGCTACCGTGTCAAGGTAAATGAGACCTTGATTTGTGTTGAGTATTTTTTATTTCAGTTTTCTTCTTAGTGACTAATAGTTGTAGTGGCTACTCACAAGCTTTTAAGATGTCCTGTGTTGTTATAGTTGATGGTATATTTGTTTAGGATAAATACATGTAAGTTAAAATACAAAGTGAAGATATAGAAATATTGTATATTTTATAAACATTGCCAGATTGTTCTCCAAAGAAGTTGTATTAATTTATACTAACCAGTAGTTTTTGAGAATACTGATTTTACTCTATACCCTTCCCAGCACAAAACAGTGTCTTTTATTTTTGCCAGTCAGTTAGCTAAAAATTTGTCTTTTTCAATATTTTGTTAAATCATTAGTAAGTGTTAATAAGATTTGTATTTCATTTTCTGTGACTTCCTTAAATATATTTGTTGTCCATCCTCTTGTTGGAGTGTTTGGGAAGCAGAGTGAACTAAATCCTTTTCTTTTGTTATGGCTGTATTTGATCCCGCTTAGCTTGAAGAAAAAAAATATATTCCCTGTATATGCAGTAATTATAAAAAATTTCATCTTTACAGTTTCTACAACATATTAATATTTTACAGGAACATACAAACCTCGGGTTCGATGTTATGACAGCTATCAATTATCACTGAAGTTTGAAAGGTGTTTAGATTCAGAAGGTGAGTGAGAGGTTAGATTTGAATTAATGAAAATAGCATTTTCTTTAAAAATTGTGCTCAGTATATATGTCATAAAACATTTACTGTGTCAACAATTTTTCCATTCAGTGATACTAATTGTATCCATCATGTTGTTCCAATATCACCACTATGTTTCTGAAATAAAAATAAGTTTTTTAATTTGACTACTTTTCTGCTTTTAAAAAATGGAAATGAATTTTGTATTGTCTCTTGGTAAGTCACAAATTACCACAATCTTAATGACTTAGTGAAGTATTCTTTATAGTCCTCAACTCTGGAGGTCAGAATTTCATTGAGGGTCTATCTGTAAGGTGTCAAATGATGTGGGTTCTTTTGCAGAGACTCGGGGCAAAAATCTGCTTCCAAATTTGTTAAAACTATTGGTGGACTTCAGTTCCTTGTGGTTGTGAGACTGGATTCTCAGTTTCCTTGCTGCCTGTCAGTTGGCAGTCACTCTCAGCTTCTAGAAACCACCTGCATTCTTTGTCACATGATTCCCTCTTTCTTCAGGCAAACAAATAACAACTTATTAGGTCCTTTTTCTGCTTGTATTCTGACTTTCCCCCTTTGTAAGTAGCCTAGGAGCACACTGCTTTTTAAAGAGCTCGTGATTAGAGTAAGCCTACTCTGATAAACTCCTTTTGTCCTAATGTAATATAATCATGAGGGTAATGTCTCGTATTTACCCACGTTCTTCAGGTTGCTCTGGTGGCATAGACTGAAGAGACTTGTGCTTCTGACCCCAAAACTGTTCTTTTGTTGGTTTAAATCCACCAGCAGATCCACATGAGAAAGATGGGAAATCTCCTTCTATGTGATTATAGTCTTAGAAAACCAGTGGAGGGTCAGCCAGTTCCAGTTCAACAGCAATGAGTTAGAGTTTTGAAATTTCTTAACCCATGTTCTAAGAAGAGATGTGTAAGGGTAAAAGTCTTTGAGCATCATCTTTAGAATTCTGTCAACCCCCCCAATGGCAAGGCTTTCGTGGGAAATTTCAGGTATTTTTATCAGTTGGTCTAGGGTTTCGGAGGGAGAAAAAGTTAGTAGAATATGAATAAGATTATAAACGTACTCTCGTAATTTGTTTTATCCTTTCCTTTTTGAAAACAGTAAAAGCCCTTTGGCTGTTAATAACAGTATTCAGAAGGTAGACTGTATTTGGGTACAAAGGTACTAGTCTCTTATTTTAAAGTAACAATTTTTTATTATTTTATATATATTTGAATGCCTTATAAAATATTTTTTAGCATCTCAGCTAAGCAAAAATTTATAAGTATAACATTTTGTGAAGTTAGGTATTTTGAATTCATGTTAGTTCTGTAAAGATCTGGTTAATCTGTACTGAGAAATAGTAAATAAAACCTTTGTTTTCCATATGGTGTTTTAAGAGAATTTGGTTGAGGTAGGAACAAAAATGAAAAAGCAGTATTTGTGTATCATTTCTGTGTTGAATTAGAATGGGTATTATCAACTTTGCATTTTATTGAGTATTGCTTTTTCTCTACTATTCTTGTTTTTCAGTTGTCACCTTTGACATTTTATCTGATGACTATTCTAAGGTATGTTTTAGAACTTTGGTTTGTACCGACAGTAATCAGGAAATGTATGAATGGCTTTGTATTTTCTGTGAGCAGTATTTTCTTTAATGTTCTCATTGTTAAAGATGGCTATGTAGTAAAATATAATAAGCATTTTCTAGTAATATATTTTTAGTTTGTCACTTATGTGATGCTTAATATCCTTTAAAACAACAGTGATTGAGATAGTCTTTGCACAGTCTAATATTAAAAGTAATTTTTCATAGCATATGGAAATAGTAGCCCATCTTTTAAATCTAGAGGTCATTTTTAACAGTTAAAATATTAACAACTCAATATTGTCAAGTTGGAGCCAACTCATAGCTGACCAGCCAGTGAGTTTTCAGAAGCTGTAAATCACACAGGAGCTGATTGCCCATCTTTCTTTCTCCTACATAGCGATTGGTGGATTCAAACAGCCTCCTTTAAGATGATACTTTAAGTACTTTAGTACAGTTCTCTTAGTTGACTAAATAAAGTATGTATTATTCTGGCTTTATTTGTTGTCTTTGGTTCTGGCAATGAGGGTACGCAGTTTATCCTTTTGCCTATGGAACCATTTTTTGTTTGTTTTGGCACATGTAGTTTGTTGCTGCATTTTCTCTAGATATTGTCAAATTTACTTATAAGTACTATTTGCAGATGTTTAAAATACTAATATATTAAAGTTAAGTTTATATGAGGAATTTACAAAGGACCCTATGTGATCACTGTGGGGTTATTACAGTGTGTACTTAAGTGCAGTAAGAAATTACTTACTGGATTTACTATGTAGTGCTGTACTTTATAAAATACTGGTACCAGAGAAATGGATGACATTTATTTTAAGTTTTTAAATTATAAATTAAAGCTTCTAGAAATCCTATCCATGAAACAAGATGGCATTGTTACAATGAAAAGGTAGGTACTCTGTAGATTGAAATGTTTGGAGAAGGAAAGAGCATGACAGAGAACAGATAATTTTTTGTATTTTGCTTCGCTCAGTTTTAGTGGTAATGCTGAAATAAACACTTAGAAACTTGATTTTTTTTGCTTTGCTTTCAGATTGTCTTCTTACATAATGACAGATATATTGAGTTTCACTCACAGCAAGGTTTTTACTACAAAACCAGAATACCAAAGTTTGGGAGAGATTTCTCTTACCACTATCCATCCTGTGACTTGTATTTTGTCGGTGCAAGGTATTGGATTTATAATCATTCTTTGTTTCTATTTCCTAAAATCATTTTTGTTTATGAAATTTCTTCTGTATTTTAATTGTTTAAAGAGCTTGCTTTAAAAAAACTTCAAAAGGTAATGTATGTTTATTGTAAAATAAAATCAAAACTTAAAAATGAAGGATAATAAAAATCCAAAAGTGAAAAAAAATTACTGCCTACATATTAATGCATATTATTTATAAGTGGTATCATTGTATCACTCTTTCATACCTGCTGTTTCACTTAATAAGCATTTTTTGTAAAATGGTAAAAATATGGAACTTCCATGCCCCAGTGCTTTTGTTTGGAAATTATTGGTAGAAAATACTTGTAAGCCTGTTTAACTTATCCCAACAATCATAATTTATTAGCAACAATATTGCTTTAATTTCCTTTCCCAGCATTTCTTTATAGGTTAAAGTGCTAGTAAGTTTGATTTAGCATTGTGGTGAATTTACATCTTAATCAATTTATGATTAAGACTTTATGTGCTTTTAGATGATGGCTAAAAAACAAGCAGGAAGAGTCTATAAAGAAAGATAAGATATGATCTCTGTCTTCAGCTTACTTAAAAAGTATAGTTCTGAAGTGACTGGCTTGTTTAGGAGTTATACCCTTGACTTTCATTAGCCTAAATATGGGAGCAGAGGCAGAGGTTTACTAATTGGGAATTAAATTATTGGTGAAAGCAGTTTCATTATCCTGTTGGATGGTACTTCAAAACTTTTTATACTTAAGTATTGCCCTTCGTAGGATTCTAGAAATAACATGTGTTGATTTTATAAAGTAGAAAAACACAAAAAAAGCATAAAGAATAGAAAAGAGCACTGAGAATCCTGCCATTCAGAGAAATACTATTCTACTAATAATACTCTTAACAGATTGGACTATATTTCCTTCTATTCTTATATATGTACCTAGACTCAATATATGTACTGTGGGGTCTTTCTTTCTTTATTAAAACTTTTTATTATCATAGGTATTCCCCATGTGCTTGGTAATAACATCCTACTTACGACTTATTTCCATTGCATTTGTTGGCTCTAGTCATTTTTATATATGAACAGATTAATAAATAAAGTGATTTTTTTTAACATTTGGGATATATATTTGTGTCACTTTGACAAAGGGACTTGATGCTTCGTTAATTGGAGCTTTATTTACTTAACGTCTATGGTAGTTTACCATAGTTTTAACTGTCTTTATTACCTTGTAGCTCTGAAGTTTATAGATTGAATCTAGAGCAAGGACGGTACCTGAATCCTCTACAAACTGATGCTGCGTGAGTATTTTTAATATTGCTGTGTTTTAGACCAGGAGATAGAGCTAGATCTCAACTTGTTATCAGATAACCTGGAATATTCCAGGTAAGCAGGTAACTCTTGGTTAGAAATAGTGCCATTGAAGATCTAGTGGTTTCTTCATAGTTTTAGGAATTAAAAAAAAAAATTACCTGAAACTTCAAAATTTGCTAAAATATCACACCAGTTCTCTGTAAATAACAGCTCTCTCAGCCACCACACACGCTTTCTCAGTGTCTGAAGAGGATTTAGGTTATGCTGTAGTTATGGCTTTCGGCAGCTACCCAAAGTCTGGCAGTTCAAATCCAGTAAGTGCTCCGTGGGAGAAGGATGAGACAGTCTGCTGCTGTCGAGATTTGCAACCTGTCTTACAGGGTTGTTGTGAGTTAAAATTGACTCACTGGAAGAGCACCTTCAGGAGAAGCAAGCTTGACCACTGTGCAATCATCAAGTTCCCCTGACCACTGAGTTAGCCATCAGGAAGATAGAAGATAATGACCCACTTGTGTTCATTGTGAATGTTAATGCCAACGAGCACCAAATCAAAGAAGCTGTAAAGAAGCTCAGTGATATTAATATGACCAAGGTTAACACCTTGATTAGGGCTGATGGGGAGAAGACGACCTATGTTTTACATGCTCTTGACTATGATGCTTTGGATATTGCCAGCAAAATTGGAATCATCTAAACTAAGTCCAGCTGGTTAATTTTAAATATAAATTTCTCTCTCTCTTTCTCACACACACACACACACACACACACACACACACACACACGAAATATCATATTTTAGAAGAACCAGTGTACTCAATAAGTAATTGACCATAGATCAAATATTCAACCCAACCTTGTCAGTTCTTAGGACTTTCATAATTGTTGTACATGTTCATTGAAAAATGCTATCTTGCCTTAGAAGAAAATATAAATGAGACTTTATGTTCATTGGTAATGTTTCGGAAGGAAATCCTTCCTTGTTCC
The DNA here is from genome assembly GCF_000299155.1 of Elephantulus edwardii. NCBI lineage: Eukaryota > Metazoa > Chordata > Mammalia > Macroscelidea > Macroscelididae > Elephantulus > Elephantulus edwardii. The sequence continues at coordinate 4,939,993 of NW_006399973.1, read as the reverse complement.
AGCAGATAACAAGTAGAGAGCCACTTTGGAGACCAGAAACTCTGACGTCAGAGCCAAGCCTTTACCCCTTACCTGTTGGTGATTGTCATTTGCATGAGTGAGAAAGAATCTGCATATTTTCTTTCTTCACTGAATTTGAATCTCATGCTTAGTTAGAAAACTTGTTGAGTTTCTCTCTCTTTTTAAGTAAATGCTAACTTAACTTTTTCTCATTACATTGCTGTTTTAGGGAGAATAATGTTTGTGACATAAATTCTGTGCATGGCTTATTTGCCACTGGAACAATAGAGGTAAGCATGTCTTGATATTAGTGTTTTAAAATACTTATTTTACATTTGACAGTAGAGTTGTTTAGTTCAAGACAGAGTTGCTGGTTCCTTAGCGTAGGTACTAAAGAGGTAAAAGCTGTTGGTTTACTTTTGTATTTGAGCACTTTCCTTGCAAATACACGGCTATTCCATAGATACCATTGGCTATCTGCCTCTGTGTCCCATTGGCTATCTTCCTTTATACTGATAATCAGCAACCAGATGTAAAGGAATAAGTGAGTAGTTGTTCTTAGGTGCGGCTGAGTCAAGTACGACTCATAGCGACCCTGTGAACAACAGATCTGAACATTTTCCTTCCTTTTCCAGTCTCACAATCTGACACATTTGAGCTCGTAGCACTAGTGTGGGAATGTAATTTCACTGTGCGCACCTCTGACAACGTTTGTTGTTTGTTTTCATTGAATAGTGCTCCTTTTTTTCCCATTTATTTGCATCTCTGTAATAATGATCATGAACATTTTTTTCTTATGTTTTTGGGCATCTGAAAGTCTTCTTTGAGTGTCTACTTCTCTGCCCATTTTTAACTGGATTGTCTTTTTCTTGTTGAATTTTTTGTAAATTTTAGAGATAAGTCCACTGTCAGATATGTCATGTTGTTGTTGTTATGTGCCGTCGTATAGCGACCCTATGTACAACAGCCCTATACTCTGTCCTGTGCCAATCGCACTGTCTCTGACACTCCCATCCCAATTACCCCAGTCACTGAATCAGTCCACCTCATACGGGGCCTTCCTCTCCTGCGCTGTCCATCCACCCTCCCAAGCATGATGTCCTTCTCCAAGGACCGGTCTCTCCTCACGACATGTCCAAAGTATATTAGACAGAGCCTCAGAATCCTTGCCTCCAAGGAGCCACCCGGTTTAACCCTTTCCAGGACAAATCTGTTTGTTTTCCTAGCAGTCCATGGTATTCTCAATACTCTTCTCCAGCACCACAGCTCAAAGGCATCAATTCTCCTTCTATCCTCCCTAGTCATTGTCCAACTCTCTGATTCATAACAAGTGATTGCAAAGACCATGTCCTGTATCAGACGCACCTTAGTCAAGTATTTTTCCTCAAGCTGTAGATTTTCTTTTTTTCGCTTTTGGTGAAGTCTTTATATTGCACATGAGAATTTAATTCTTAGAAGATCTCAATCATCTAGTTTATCTTCTGCTGATTGTACATTTTCACTTATATTTGGTGGTCTATTTATACCATATATCAGAACTGAGTTTGACCTGATCTTTTCCTTGATCATCTTTTTTTGTTTGTTTGTTTTAGTTTTTTTTTACCTGGGCCTCTTTATATGTTGTAGGGTATGGATCTTGTTTCAGTTTTCTGCAAACAGAAAACCAGTTTTGCCAGCACCATTTGTTAAAAGAAGCTGTCTTTTCCTCACTTAATGGATTTGATCTGTCAAGGATTAGTTATTCGTAGGTGAATGGATTGATTTATAGGTTCTTTATTCTATCTCATTATTTTCTATCTGTCTGTCTATCGATCTGTCATCATCTCTCTAATCTATTTTGCTATTCCAGAACTAAGCAGCTTTGAATACTGTGGCTATGCAGTAGGCTTTGAGGTCAGGAAGTGTAAGGCTCCCTACTTTGTTTTTCTTCTTCAATAGTTCTTTTGATATCTAGAATCTCATTTTTAAAAAGTTCTTTTAGGAGAGAAGAAAGATGATTGCTTTTTGTTATTTTAGGGTCGAGTGGAATGTTGGGACCCAAGAACCCGAAATAGAGTTGGCCTCTTGGACTGTGCATTAAGTAGTGTCACAGCAGATTCAGAGTAAGTACAAATGGAAGTTTAACAAAATGTAGTGTAAATGTTCATCAGCTTCTAGAATAAACAAATAGACCAATATGCAAAATAATGCATTCATCAAAGTCACTTGTTCAAAGGACAAAACCTAAGGAGTTATATCTGAAGGTGCCTTTTTGTGATTATTTAAAAATCCTTTCCTGTAAAGTTACTGAATAGATAACATAAAACTTTTGAGTTTTTTCTAAAATGAATTTTTTTTTTTAGTTACTATATACAAATCATACTCGGTTTTCATGCAGTCACTAGGAGACCTTTGTCAAGATTTTTGAGTTATTTGATTAGTAATTTTTTGAGATTTCCAGCCTCGGAAACCTGATGGGAGATTCCCATGGGACCAACCAGATGACGTTTAGGTGGAGTTTTGAGTCTAACAAAGTATAAGGTAGAGTTTACAAAAGTATAAGGTAGAATTAGATAGAAAGTACAAGTTCCCTTTCCTCTTACTACTCATGCAGGACAGTTACTGTTTTACAGTTTGGTCTGCATATCCTTCCAGGTAGTCTCTGTGCTCATATTAGCACATATATAGGTATATCACTTGCTTTGACCAATCCTTGATGTGGAGTTATTTGGCTGCAACCAACTCAAAGATGCCTTTTCTCTGGACTCTTAATATGCCCATTAATTTGATTTTACTGGCATATTGTTTTTCAATTATTCAGACATTTATCTCAGCATGAGGGATGAGTGTGATAACAGAGAGACTGGTGAGTAACTGTAAAGAGATGGAACCCTCTAAGTTATTGAAACTCTTGTTGTTGTTAGGTGTCATCGAGTCGTAGACGACTCATAGCGACCCTGTAAACGAAAGGCCTGAGCACTGTTAATAGATTTTCCAGAAGCAAGCCATTTCGGAGGTGGATGTCGCTCCTGCTTCCAGGCTTGATTTAGTCGGGAAGCTCCAGCCAACACTGTCCACCATGGGTACCCATTACCATGATTGGCACATCACTGTCACAGTCTTCAGCAACACAGCAACCACGAGTTACCTCTGTACAGCAACGCACAGACCAGTGCTATACCACCTAGAAGGATGTTTGACAGGAAAACAATTTGAACCTGGCCTGAGGGCCGCAGATTAGAATCACCCACCTTGGGCTTGGTAGCATAACTTTCTGTCCACTAGGCCAACGTAGCTCTTTCTATGTTGTCGTTATTTCTGTTAGGTGTCATCGAGTTGTAAAAGACTGTTAGCAACCCTCTTAGGATATTTATATTTTAATGGAGAGAGTCCATAGTACTTTCTTGTAAAAAAAAATCAGTGTGTGTAAATGATCCTTGACTTTTATAAGTTCTGAATCACTGAAAGTTTCTGTGTTTGTGTAGGTAAGCAAAGAATGAATGACTTGTTTTTTGACTTTAATTATAGCATTTTAAGTAAGCATTGCAAATAATTACCTTTTTGACTTACAGAATTTTATTAAAATACTATCAATAAGCACATTTTCTTAATCATGTTATATATTGTAGTATGTTAAATAATTTTAAATGGAAAATTAGTTTATATTTGTTAACAGAATAAACCCATAAAAAAATCCACATCATTTATTTCACTGTATGTACAGGAAAAGGAAATGCCATTAGAAGTTTGCTGAGTTTTAGAAAGTAGATAATAAAGTAAGTGACATTTAGGAAGCAGAGAAATTTAGGGTTTTTTCCCCCCTTTCATTCTTAAATATTAACTTTTCTATGAACTTAAATATAGAGACTTGGATTCTAGTATAAATCCTTTCATTCATTGTGTCATCTTTAAATAGTCATTTGAGAAGACAGCTCATCAGGCATTATTTGTAATAGGACTAAGACAATCTCTACTGTGAATTTAATGACTTAAAATGGAAGTAAAATTAGAGAAAATTTAAGGAAGTGAAGTAAAAGTAATCTTGATTTTGAACATTAGAAATATAGAAATAATTATTTTGTATGTGTTTTTAAAAAATAGAATATTGACTCACAATGCCATATCAGTATCTTTTCCTTGGTGATGGCATTTTCTGATGGAAGTTGAAGAATGACCCTTTTGATGATTTTAAAAGAATAATGTCATAAAAAAATGATTTCTATTGTTAAAAATTTGAAGCATGGTATGAAATTGCCCATAGTTTTACCAATGATTTAGAATAAGAGAAAATGAAGTATATCTCTATATATAATGACAGGGGGGAAAAATCTGTTCGCTTTTCTTGCTGCTTTAGTTTCATCTGACTTTATTTACCTTTTTTTTCTTCCCTACACAAACATAAGCTGTCACTTCTGTTATTCAACCATATTGTGGAAGATAAAGCCAATGTAAGAATAAAAGAAATAAACAATGCTGGAAAGGAGAGGGCAGGTTATTTGCAGATGATTATGTGACTAAAAAATCAATAGAATCAGTTGGAAAACTAAAGGAAATATGAGAGTTATTTTATTTACAGAATACATGTACACAGATGTAGTGACTTTGACAGCTACCAACAATATTCAGCTGAATTTATAAATGACGAATAAACTTAGTAAGTACCTATCTGAAGAAAATGACAAGATTTTGTTAAATGATAAAGGTTTCTCCACTTATTATTCATTTCTGTATCAAGAACCTGATACTGTATTGAAATATGATTCTAAAGTTCATTTTGAAGAGTATGTGAGCAGAAATGATGTGAATGTGAACCGCAAGGTTCCAAACAGAATAGTAAGTGTAGTTCTTGGCGGAGACTTTAGGTGGCAGAGGAGCCTTGATAATGGGCATAGTCAGCAGCCTAGACTGGAAGTCCTGATGTGAAGATGCAAAGACAGTATGTGTTGAAATTTTGGCTCTTCATCTAGAACTCTTGCTACCATGTATCTTACTTTTGGCACTGATACTCTTTTAAAAAAAACTTATTTGAATATTTACAAATCCTATTAGATTGCATTCAATCATTCATACATTTTTTTCTTTTATACCATTAATTACAATTGATTAACATAATTATAGTGTCTCCCCAAATCCTTGTTGTCTATTACCTTTCTCTTCACCTAATTGATCTACTTACTAATTTTTGCTCCCCTCTCTCTGCCTTCTCTGTTAACTCTCCAGGATAAATTCAAACTGTGTGTAAACCTTTCCTTAACATCATGATTGGTGAAGGAGTAGTTTATTTCACAGTTGTTGCCATACTGTTCATTCTGTCTTTGGTACTTAAGGTGACTCTGGGGTCCACATTGGGTTTTAATCGTTTAGTTAAACTTGTTATAGGAAACTTTAAGTTGTAAGTGGTTGTACTCATGCCCAATATAAAATTGTTTCTTCTTTGTTAAAAAAGATAATTTGTTTTGTTGTTGCTGTTACTGTTATGTGCCCTCGAGTTGCCTGCGAATCATAGCAAGCCTATGTGTATCAGTCCTAAACCCTGCTGTATCCTATGCCAATTTCACTGTCTCCGTCACACTTACCCCATTACCCCAGTCACTGAATAAATTAATTTCATCAAGGGTCTTCCTCTCCTGCACTGTCCCTTCACCTCTCAAGCATGATGTTCCTCTTCAAGACTAGTTCCTCCTTAAAGCATGTCCAGAGTATATCAGACGAGCTTCAGAGTCCTTGCCTCCAAGGAGCAGCCTGGTTTCACCCTCTCCAGGACAAATCTATTTATTCTCTTAGCAGTCCATGATATATTCAGTACTCTTCTCCAGCACCACGGCTCAAAGGCATCAATTCACCTTCTGTCGTTTTTAGTCATTGTCCAACTCTGATGCATAGCAAATGATTGCAAAGACCATGGCCTATATCAGGCGCACCTTAGTCTCCAGACTGACATCACTGCTTGTCAGTACTTTGTAGAGTTTTTTGACAGCAGATTTCCCAATGCAATATGTCTTTTAATTTCCTGGCTGCTGGTGCCAAGAGTGTTGACTGTGGAGCCAAGCAAACTAAAGCTGTTAACAAATCTCAGCCTCTTCACCATCTGTCATGATGCTGCCAGTGTTCAATCCATGTTGAAGGCTGCAGTCCTTGACCTTCTACAGTAAGCGCTTCAGGTCCTCCTCAGTTTCAGCAAGCAGGGTTGTTAAGGACCTTATTATGGCTTAATTTAAGATGCTGCCATATTGTTTCTCTTAAATTGTTTTTATGGTTTTTAATAAATTTGTTTGTAAGAACTTGAGACTAGTTCTTAAATTTGTTAAAGTATATAATCTACAAATAGTGAAAGATAGATTATGTTTGTATGCAAAACTTATACTTTGTAGTTTCATTACAAAAGTTTGAAATCAATTACCTTCTTAAGAAAAGGCTAGAAATAATTTCTTGTTTGAGTGTAAATGGAATTAATAATGAATTTGTTACTTAGAAGGAATTTTAAACTTATACACAAAACACAAATTTTTTGCCTTTCAGAATAAACAGTTTACCAACAATCTCATCTTTGAAATTCAACGGTGCATTGACCATGGCAGTTGGAACATCCACAGGGCAGGTAAATATACTTGAGATGGAAATTAAGAATGTGTTTGAGTTTGGAAACATCCACATTTTTAACCAGCCAGGCTGAAAATGAGGTAGTATCGTTTAGGCATACTGAAGAAGGTGTGAAGAAGGTATGCCAGCTTGCCTGTCATCTCCTAGCATCTTGAGAAATTTTGATTCTGACCTTCGTGGTTGGTCTCATACGGTCACAGTGAAGTAGGCTTCAGCTGATATCATCACAGTGATTAGAAACGTTTTTTTTAGGGCATGTGGAACATAGTTTTTGGACTTAGAAAGTTTGGTATTCTGACTTTAAATACATAGTGAAGTCTCTGAGAATTTTTCTTTTTAATTTTAACTTTATTGATTTTTTATTCATTGTTGTACATTTTCTCAACCTCCTCCATAATGTACCCCTTATTCCAGATTGTTATACATATGATGCCTAATCATATTTTCCTTTTGAACAGTTCTTCCCTTTATCTGTTCTATTGCAGTATTCATTTTATCTGTCTGCTTTTTTCCCAGTCTCACCCTAAACCCACCATGTCTATCCTGTTTTATAACAGCAATGTTATACATTATTTCTCCTTTTGTGACTGAGATATTTCCCTCAACATTATGTCCTCCAGGCTCCCCAGTGTTGTGTAATGTTTTATGAGTTCATTTTTGTCAGGGCTGCATATTCCAATATGTGGATATGCCATAATTTTTCAATCCATAACATTTGTTGATGGACCCTTAGGTTGCTTCCGTATCTTTGCTATTGTGAATAATGCAGCAGTGAACATGAGTGTGCATACATCTGTTTGAGTCATGGCTCTGGTTTCTTTGGGTATATTCCCAGTTTTGGAATTGCTAGTTCGAATCCAACTTTTTGAGAAAGTACCAGACTACCTTCCATAGTGGTTGTACCATTTTACACTCCCACCAGCAGTAAAAAAGAGGTCTAATCTCTGCACAACCTGGCCAGAATTTGTTGTTTGCTACCCTGTTGAACTTTGATGTTGGTACTGGGGTGAGATGATATCTCATAGGTTTTATTTGCGTCTCTTTGATAACTAGGGATTTTGAAAATGTCTTCATGTGTGTGTTTGCCATCTGACTTTTCTTCTTTGGTGAAGTGTCTATTCATATGTTGTGCTTATTTTGTGATTGGGTTGTTTACCTTTTTCTTCTTGAAGTGCTTGTTATTCTATAAATTTTAGATGTAAGCCTTTTATCAGATATGTCATTGTCAGATTTTTCCCCCTGTCTGTGGATTTCCTTCTTATCTTGTTGGAAAAGTTTTTGAAGAGCATAGGGATTTGATTTTTAGACGGTATCACTCATCTGTTATATTCTTTCTTGGTTATAGGTTTTCTATTATGCTTGGAAGACTTAGGGCTTCTAGAGTTCTTCCTAGATTTTCTCTGGTTAATTTTATTGTCTTTGGTTTTCCTTCTAGATCTCTGATCTCCTTGAGTTGGTTTTTGTGTATAATGTGAGTTGTGGGTCTTGATTAAGTTGTCTGCAGATAGTTTTCTAATTTTGCCAACACCATTTGTTAAAGAGACCATCATTTCCCTACTTATCTGATCTCGTTGTCTTGGCAAGTCAGTTGACCATATGTAGACAGCTCATCTGGGCTCTCAGTTCTATTCCATTGATCTGTATGTCTTTCACTGTACTATATGAGGATTCTTTTTCTTTTTTTTACCATATGAGAATTCTTACAGCAATGAATATAATTAAAAAGTACTTCCAACATTTAACTTGACTTTTTTCATATAAGACTAGATTACTTTAGGAAATTCTGGTCTGAGGTATAGGACTGAAATAGCTACAAAGAATTAATCTGGTTTAGTTATTTTTTTTCTTTGTTTATATTTGGTTAAGCATTTATTTTTAATTTTTTTCCTTTATAATTTTTATTATTTTTCTTTTTTCCAGTAAATCTCTGAAAAGGCATTTGACTTTATGTCCTAATTTCTAATACAGGCTGTCAGGAGACCCTGCCATTAGGCAAGCCTATTGAGAAAATGAGTCCAGAAATACATTTGCTGTTACAGAATTTGCCATTCAGTTTTACTTCCACCCCTCTCTCTGTCTTATTGGTGGACTCTGGCCAAAATTGACAAGATATATCTGTATGATTAAGAAAAATTCTAAGGCTAGGTTAATTCCTACAATCTATAACATCTTTTTTCTCAAAGTTTTTCTTTAACAAAGTAAAAAGCTTTCAATGGTAGAGAAAATGCCAATATTAAAAAAGTTTGAATACTGATGAAAGAAAAATTTTAATTTTTGTAAGCAGAAAAGACAGGTCTTTCTCCAGGGACTAATGTCTCTTGATAACATGTCTAAAATCTATGAGACTGTCAGTGAGATAGGTTGTAACTGGCTGCAGCACGGGGCTCAAATATAGCAGTGCTTATGAAGCTGGGGCAGGGCTGGGCAGTGTTTCTTATGTTGTACATAGGATCTCTAATATTCATGGCACCTAATAACATCAGCAGTCTTCATTGTACCTTGCATTTCCGTTTATATTAGTCACTGTAACAGGACCTGGTATGCCTTGAATATATAGTGTTTGAATTAATAAATGAAACAAATTCTTTAGGATGTTAGTACCCTGAGTAAGGATATTATTATGTTCATGAAAAGATAATGAAACAAATAAATGGCAATCATTCTAAGTTTTAAATACCTTTTTAAAGATACTTAAGTTTGTTTAAGTAGAAGTAACCTTTTTTTCTTATTTTTTTTTAATTTCAGGTTTTGTTATATGATCTTCGATCTGATAAGCCGTTGTTAGTTAAGGACCACCAGTATGGTCTGCCCATTAAGTCAGTTCATTTCCAAGAGTCATTAGACTTAATTTTGTCTGCAGACTCTAGAATTATAAAAATGTGGAATAAGAACTCAGTAAGTACTTTTGGTGGATTTGCTACCTTACTTGAATATTTTCCCTAATGTTTCTTTTCTTCCTATTTCCTTATTTTGGTTATGTGGATTCTTGTGAGAGATATATGTATATATCTCTATCTATCTATCTATCTATCTATCTATCTATCTATCTATCTATCTATCTACCTACCTTATCTATATGTACGTGTGTGTGTGTATGTGTGTGTATATATATATAAAATACTGAGTCTCCACTGGAGAATTTAGTAGGAAAGCTGTTACTTCAGCATGGATACTGTCTATATCCTCAGATAAAGTAGTCATAATTGCTTCCTTTGTATTCAAGAAGCTTTTCTACTTAGCAAGAACTGGGATGTGTATGTACATGTTCAGTTCATTAGAGTAATCACTATTTAAAAACGTTTACCCATGAGAAATCCCAATAGGCTTTCCTACTATTTAAAAAAAATTGTCTTATTTTAAAGAAAACTTTTCTACAGCATTATCAATAATGCCTTCTAATCCAGTAGGCAGCTCTTAGTGGTAGTGAATTGCACTGCTAAACTCAAAGGTTCGTGGTTCAAATCCACCAGAAGCTCTGTGGGAGAAAGAGAACAGACTCTTTGTATGTAAATTACTATTTCTGAATACCCACTTTGAGTCATTTCCTACTTGATGGTAAATAACTACAATAACAAATCCATTTTTTTACCTGAAAGCAATTGAATTTTAGAGAAATGAATCTTGACAGTTATTTCTTATAATACTTTTCTTAATACCATATTAGGAAATTTT
>NW_006399973.1:4906551-4929642 GCF_000299155.1 Elephantulus edwardii | reverse complement strand
ATTACCTTAACTCCAAACATCATTTGAAAACAGTAAATCTGTCTTACTAATTTTAACCCAGTTTTTGCTTTCCTTTTATATTTTAAAATATTTTGAGGGAATAGGAAGAGTTTATTTCAAATAAGTGATTAAGTATATAAAAGTTGCTTTGTCAAAATTTTTGGTCAAAATTTCTAGCTTCTTGTCCCTTTACACCTACTCCTTCCTTACAGGCTCTTTTGTTATTCACCATTTATTACATTATTGTTGTTGTTGGTTACTGTTGAGTTGAGGTCGACTCATAGGGACTATATGAACAAAAGACCTAATGCCTTTCCTTAGCTATTTTTGTTTCTCCAAGTTCATAGAGTTTGCAGAGGCATGTAGTTTAGGGAGTGGATGCCCCTCCTGCTTCTCAACCTGTTTTACAACTGGGAGCTCCACCAAACACTGTCCACAATGGAAAACCATTCTGATATTTTATATTCCCATGGCACAAGGTTTAGCATCATAGCAAATCTAGATTACCTCATATAGCACATTGACAAAGAGTGATGTGCAAAGTGGAAGAATGTTCCTCCAGATATAACAGCACTAGTCTCATTTAGCAGTGGTTAAGTGTTGTCGGGTCAAATATGACTCAGCATAGGCTTTGCACAAAAGACCTAAACTGTCTTCTATAATTAACATAATTTCTGTATATTTATAATAGTTTGCAGAGTCTCCAGAGGCACCTAGTTTAGGAAGTGGATGCCACTCCTGCTTCCCAACATGAATCAGTCTGGAAGCTCATCCAATCATTGTACATTATGGGTAACCATTATGGTATTTGACATGTCTATGGGATAATATTTCAGCATCACAGCAACTCCAAGTTGTTCAGTACAATAAATAGACAAATGATTGCTGTGTGTTTTAAAGAGTATTCCATTAAAACTAACAAATTAGGCCCTAGGGCCGCAAGCCCTACAGGATTTTAAATCCAGGCCCTCGAGCAGGGTGCCACCCTTACCCTTAGTCTAAGATTCAAGGGCCACCACATTTGATGGGGGCGGGAGGCAGGGGAAAGAACAGTAACACAACAAAAAGAACTCCAGAAACTTCCTTGCCTGACCACCATCAAGACGAAAGCACCATTAAGATGACTACCAGCCAGCTAGTCGACTTCCCATTATGTCAGTAGTAAAAAAAAAATTACTTGAATATTTTACCTGTTAATTATTTAAGTCTGGCAGTGACAGACAATCTAGGGGGAGAGTTAGCTAGTGCTGATTAAAGTTATGTGTCAGCTTGAGACTGATTTTCAATGGCCATTAAGTAATGATAGCAGTTAAGTAATGATGGAATTTGGTCGTTGTATAGTGGTGCCATTTGACAGTTATGTGATGATGTGATTTGGCAGTTTTGTAATGATGTAGTCATCTTTCATTTAGTGATTTGATTTAGTCATCCTCCATTTCCATACCATGCCAATTTTTACATAATGACTTGGTCTTTGGAACCTAATAATGTTGATAAGTGAAGAATGGATGTATATTCCTTTTATTTTACCACCTGAGATATTGTCCTTAATGAGCTTGCTTTCCTCCCTGTGGATCTGTGCAGAGATGCTGTTATCCTCAGGGTATGTTTGGCCTGTCTCCTGGTTCCTTGCGACTTTATTATCTTAGGGAGAAGGGGATGTGCTTCCACCTTTTCTAAATTCTTAGAAAAAAATGCCCTAATAATTTTCAAGGCAGCTGCCCCACTGTTTCCATTTGCTTACTTTGGATTTAGAAGGTTTTCAGTGCTTCCTTAAGAAAATGTATTGTGTTTTTAGTGTCCTGGACTAGTACTTTCTCTGCTCTTTTTCTGTTAATCCAAACTAACTTCAAAACTAGTGTTATTATTACCACAAATAAATGCCCTTCTGCTTTTTAAAAATTTCTAAAATACTGAAGAAGTTACACTTTTCTATTTTACCCTAAAGGGAAATTATTACCTTTACATGTAAATGTTACATTTAGATGGTTCTTTTCAGACCCTTGAATGTTTGCATGCTATTGGTAGCTATTTGGTTAATTCTGACTCTTTTTTTTTTTTTAATTTTTTTTGGTTAATTCTGACTCTTAAAAGCTAGTAACATTGGAGTCTCAGAGTAGCATAGAAGGTTAAGTGCTCCCCTATTAGCTGAAAGGCCATTGCCTTGAAAATTCTATGGAGAGGTTCTGGTCTTCACTCATAGGTTTATATGGGGTTAAATTGATAAGAAAGAAAGAAAGGGGGGTGGGTACCTCAAACTCAACTCAAAAATAACAGCAGTAGACACATCAGAGTGTTGGTTTTCTAGTAATGATTTATAAATGCAAAAACCATCTTCATTGTCAGTTCTGGAAAGCAAGGCCAGTGACACCAAGGAAGCTGGACTCTGTGAAGAATGTGGCATCAGGATTGAAGGAAGACTCATCAACAACCTGCATTATGCAGATGGCACAATCTTCCTTGTTGAAAGTAAAGAGAACTTGAGATGCTTGCTGCAGAAGATCAGAGACTACAGGCTTAAATGTGGATTACATCTCAGCATCAACAAGAGAAAATTCTCACCCCTGGGTCAATAGACAACATCATGATAGACAAAGATTGAAATGATCTGTGATTTCATCTCACTTGGATCCACAATCAACAACGTTGGCACCAGCAGTGAAGAAATCAGAAGATTTGTTACATTAGTACAGTCTGCTGGCAAGAACCTTTCCAAAATACTGAGGATCAGTGATGTCAGTTTAAAGTGTGCCTGGCTCAGGCCATAATCTTTTCAGTTACTTGCTACACACCTGAGAGCTACACAGCAAGTAAGGATGCCAGTGAAGAATTGATGCCTTCGAGTTGTGGTGTTGGAGTATGGAATATCCCATGAACTGCCAAAAGAACACACATACATATCTTGGAGAAGGTGCAGTCAGAGTGCTCCTTGGAGGCAAGGATGACAAATCTTAACTCACTTATTTGGGGCATGTTGTTAGGAAAGACTGTTCCTGGAAAGTCACACTTGTAAAGGTAGAAGGACAGCAAAGGAGAGGAAGACCCTCAATGAAATGAATTATAGCAATGGGCCTAAGTATGTCAGATGATGAGGATGGCACAGGATGGGACAGGGTTTAGATTTGTTGTTCATGAGGTCTCTATGACTTTAAATTGATAGCACCTAACAAACAACAGCAGCAATACTAACCAGACCCAACTGCTTAACTTCTGAGATCACATGAGATTGGGGAGTACAATTTATAGGTATGGATGCCGGTTATAGTTGTTTGTTCCATGGAATGAGTGCATCCCTGTTGTTACTGGTCAGATTATGAACTGTGTAGGGAGTTCTAGAGGATAGTTATGCTGCAACCAAAGAGCACAAGGTAGACCCACCAGCTAGTTTTGGGTGATAGATGGTCACTTTCCTCCTGTGCCATTCATAACCTCTAAAAACCCACTGGAGGGTCATCTGGGAGTTGGTTCTGATTCATGGCATATAACACAAAGCGACTGTAGAGAGCTGGACTGCTAGCGGCAAAGCCATGCCTCTGGAAGTTCTAATTCATCAGCCCCTTGCAGGCCAAAGATGGGCAATCTTCTTTGTCCCATGCACTTTAAAACTTTTGAAAACTCTCTGAGCCAACTTGACGCAATGACTTTGTCTTTTTTAGGCCCATGAAAAGCTTCAGGCCTTTTAGTCATAGGATCACTATGAGTTGTGCTTGACTCAACAGCAGCCACCATCACTGCCAACATCCTTTGTTTAAAAGTTGAGCCACAGATGAGTTTTTATTCTGTATACAAGTTCTTTTACATCCATTATCTTGATTTTCCTCAAAATCTTGTGAGGTACCAGCAAAACAGATACTGTTTTTATCATGTTATCCATATTGTCATCTTTGGGTATTTTTGAGTATAGTTTAAGGAGGGTATGTTTTATAGATGATGAGGACTTTTCTTTTAAAAAGTTGATTTACCATTTTATTTTAAAATTTATTGGAAACACTGCGTGGTTTAAAATTGGGAAGAATGTATGTCAGAGATGTATCCTATCTCCATACCTTTTCAATCTATAAGCAGAACAGATCATCTGGGAAGCTGGGCTCAATGAAGAGGAATGTGGCATCAAGATTGGAGGAAGACTCATCAACAACCTACATTATGCAGGTGACACAACCTTACTTGCTGAAACTGGAGGACCTGAAGTGCTTGCTGCAGAAAGTCAAGGACTGTAGTCTTCAACATGGGTTGAAGTTCAACATCAAGAAAAAGATTCTCACCACTGGGCTGATTGGCAACATCATGGTAGATGGCGAAGAGACTGAGATTGTTAACAGCTCAACACTTTTGGTTTCAGCAGCCAGGAAATTAGAAGACAAATTGCGTTGGGAAAGTCTGCTGTCAATGACCTCTCCAGAGTACTGAAGAGCAGTGATTTCAGTCTGGAGACTAAGGTGTGCCTGATCAAGGCCACCATGATCTTCGCAATTACGTGTTATGCATCAGAAAGCTGGACAATGACTAGGGATGATACAAGGAGAATTGATGCCTTTAAGCTATGGTGTTGGAGAAGAGTATTAAATATACTATGAACTGCAAGGAGAACAAGAAGGTTGATCCTGGAGAGGGTGGAACCAGGTTGCTCCTTGGAGGCAAGGATTCTGAAGCTTCATCTGACATTATTTGGGCATGTTACAAGAAGAGACTAGTCCTTGGAGAGGGATGTCATGCTTGGGAGGGTGAAGGGACCACTCAAGAGAGGAGAACCCTTGATGAGATGGACTGACTAAGTCAATGACTGGAGTAGTGGGCATAGGTGTGTCAGAGACAATAAGGTTGGCCCAAGACAGAGCAGGATTCAGATCTGTTGTACATAGAGTCATTATGAATCGCAGGTGACTTGATGGCACATAACAACAACTATGTAGAGGCTATTCCTTAGAAAGGAATATCATACTTGGAAAGGTAGAGGGTCCAAAAGAAAGGAAGACTCCTAACGAGGTAGATTGACAAGGGGACAGCAGCACTGAGCTCACATGTATTAGAGATGAGGAAGCTGTCGTAGGATAGAACAGAATTCTGATCTTTTGTACATAGGGTCACTATGGGTCTGACTGAGTAACATCTAACAACAACCCTTTGAAGATACTTTATTAAATTTCTGTCTTGATTCTTTGGAGCAAGTCACTTCTCTTTGGGCCTTAGTTTCCCCATCTCTAAAGTGAGAGCACTTGATAAACTGCTTTCTGTTACGGGATTTACTTTTTATATAACAACAGTGATTAGTTACGTTTTCAATTTATTTTCTCTGTATGACAATCAGACATCTTCTTTTAAATTCAGTAAGTTTTTTGTTTTTGCTTATTCTTTTAGGGAAAAATATTTACTTCCTTGGAGCCAGAACATGATATTAATGATGTCTGCCTCTATCCCAACTCAGGTAAGCGTTATGTAGTGAATGATCATTATTGATACAAATTTGTTGTTAAGCATTGTTGAGTTGACTTTGTCTCATAGCAACCCTGTTTACAATAGAACAAAATATTGCCTGGTCCTGCTAAGTCCAATACTTTACTAGATTTTAAACTCATTTTAATTTTCTTTTTTAAGATGAGGTTTGGCTTGTTTAGGACATATATTGGATGTTATCTTTACTAGGAAAAATCAAGAGCAGGAAGTAGAAGAGATGATTCATAAAATGGCACTCTTAATGAGTCAGATGTCAGCCAGCCTAAATATTAGTAGAAACTTGTAACATTGTATAGGTGGGTGGCAGGTAAAATGCTGTTTTAATTTGTTTTCTAGCTCCTTTATGTGATTACTAATAGTGTGTTGAAGTTGAGGTTAGGGATTAGGAGAAGGCTGACGTTATCTAGTAATACACAGTGGTTGATAAAGCTGCTAGCTTTGGTATACTCTGATTGTGCACTGTTCAGCAGTACCGTCAGGAAATCTGTGAAGATTTTGGGATGTAAGAGAAAAGTGGTAATAGTTTACTTTCTCAAGGAAGAGCTCTGGGGACAGAGGTATACAGATAATTTTGATAAAGGGATACAAGGCATACTGGAAAAAAAATTCCACTGTGTCAGTACAAACACACTTTGACAAAATGGTAGGGAGATTTCTACAGTAACTAGCGGGGGATATTCATTTGCTTGCATTTTGAAAGGTGAATGAGATTTAGCTCGAGAGTCAGTGGAAGAGATGACCTACATGAGAGAAGAGCATAAGGAGGAGCTAAAAGGATAGGACACCTGGGGTTTATTTGAGAACAGCAAGGGACTTAATGTGACTGGAGCTCTTGTGGTTATGAGAAAGCTAAACTTAGGGAAATAAAATATGAAGATAGGTAGACAGGTTGTGGAGGCCCTTGAATGACCTGTTGGATTGTTTGCACTTTTTGATTCCTGTACTTTGAACGTATGATCAGGAGGGGACGAGTAATGGGAAAGTACATGCTTGGAAAATTAGAGGGTTGGTAAAAGAAAGCAAGACCCTCAACGAGATGGTTTGATACAGTGACTATGACAGTGGACATGGCACAATGGAGATTTTGACAAAGGTGCAAGCTTAGTGAAAGATTTAGACCTTTGGGCATAGGATCACTATGACTTGGAAGCCAACTCAGCTAACTGCTCCTAACAGCAATGACTCAGGTGTTGAAATGACAAGGACTGAGGAGAAGAGGCCTCAGGTTGTGAGTTGTGCTGCTAACTCAAAGGCTGTGCATCTTCAGTGGTTCAAATTCACCAGCAGCTCTGAAGGAGAGAGTCTTCTGTTGTGGTTTGCAGTTTTGGAAACCCAAAGGAGGGGTACTCTGAACCAATTCAACAGTGATAAATTTTTAGTCTGAAGACAATGAGCTTCATATGTTAGACAGTAGAGACTCCTGACCCAGCCTACTAGTGTCTGAAGCTTACAATGAAGATGAACGAATGCTAATTAGTATTTAGAAGACGCCATGACACCAGAGATAGTGTTGTTGATGTCAGATGAGTCTGAGCAGAAATCAGAGAATACCACCAGAAAATGTCTGTTTTGGTGACTAGATGCAGACATTTGACTCTATGGATCATAACAAATTATGGATAACATTGAGAAGAAGGAGAAACCCAGAACACTTACTAATGCTCATATAAAACCTATACCTACCAAGAAGCTATTGTCCAAACAGAGCAAGGGAACACTACATGGTTTAAAATCAAGAAAGATGTGTAAGGGCTGTGAAGTTGGACTTTAGGAAGAAAAATGTGCCATCAAGATCAGAGACAGACTTCATCAACAGCTTGCGCTATTCAGAGACACAACATTGCTTGCTGCATGTGAGGAGACTTGAAACACTTGCTGCAGAAGATCAAGAACTACAGCTTTCAATATGGATTACATCTCAACATCAAGAATATAAAAATCCTTACCACTGGACCAGTAGGCAACATTATGATATATTGAGAAAAGATTGACGTTCTTTTTTTTTTTTTTTTTAAATTTATTATTTTGTGTGTGTGTGTACCGTCAAATCGGATCTGACTGGTACAGGAGGAGATTGTCCCTCCTTTTCCCGGCAGAGCATCTGGTGGATTTGAACCGTGCGCCTCTGGGATCGCAGTGCAGTTTCTTGCCACTAGGCCACCAGAGCTCCCCTAAGATTGACGTTCTTAACAACTTTATCTTACTTGAATCACAATCAACAACGTTGGTTACAGCAGTCAAGAAATCAAGACAAGTTGTGCTAGGAAAAGTTGCTGTCAAGGACTTCTCCCACGTACTAACGAGCAACAATGTCAGTTTATGTACTAAGATTTGACTGATCCAAACCCTGTTCTTCTCAATTGCTTGTTGTGCATCTGAAAGTTGGACAGTGACTAAAGAGGAAAGAAGAATCGGTGTCTTTCAGTTGTGGTGTTGAAGAAGGGTATTGGACTATCAAGAGAATAAACAAAGGTGTCCTGGAGAAAGTGGAACCACGGTGCTGCTTGGAGGCAAGGATGGTGAAACTCTGTCTCACATACTTTGGGCATATTGTTAGGTGGGGCTAGGTCTTGGAGAAGAACTTCATGCTTGGAAAGATGGAGGCTCAGTGGAAGAGAGGAAGACGCTCAACGAGGTGGATTGATATGGTGACAATAGCAATAGGATCTAGTGTGTCTGAGATGTTGGTGAAGGTGCAGGATACGGGTGGGTTCAACACTGTTCTTAGGGTCATAAGGAGTTGTACTCACTTCAAAGACACAACATGAACAATGAACACATCTGAAATACTTGTTTAGCTTATTTTTTCCTGGATCTTAAAATGGAAATTGATTTTTCATGATAAAAGTAATGCATGTTTCTCAATGAAAATTAGAAATGTTTCTTTTGAAAAGCAATCCAGGACATGTCTTTAATAAATATCAATATGTTTATAATATCAGTATGCTTATCACGCTTTGATTGTCTAGATATTTGTAATTATATTTTTAATAATGGGGATTTTGGCTGTTTGCTGTATCTGATGGCAGTTCTTATTGGGCATGTGAGAGAAGTTTTTGGGGTTGTGTCTGATGTGTATTACTGCTCTTTTCCCCTCAAGAGTGGGTGTCCTTGAGCCTTTGCGTAGTGTGGAGATCTGCTCAAAGGTGTGGCTTTAAAACCCCACGGGGCCCTCGGGCCAGCGGTCCTCAGGCCAAATTTATTAATTTTTGAGTGAATATTCCTTAAACGAAACAGCAGTCTTTTGCCTATTGCTGGACTGAACATCTTGGTGTTGCTGTGATGCTGCACACTGTCCCATAGTCTTGTCAAATACCATAATGGTTACTCACTATGCACAAGGTTTGGATGAGCTTCCAGATTGATTTACGCTGGGAAGCAGTAGTGGCATCCACGTCCTAAATGAGGTGCCTCTGGAAACTCTACAAACTCTCTAAACTCTATAAAATGTACAGAAATGATGTTAGTTATAGAACAGGTTTCTGTACAGAAATTATGTTAGTTATAGAACAGAGTTCAGGTTTTTTGTGCAAAACCTACTCTCAGTTATGTTCGACTTGACAACACTTAACCAGTGCTAAATGAAACTAATGCTGTTATGTCTGAAGGAACACTCTTCCACTTTGTAAATCACTCTTTGTCAATGTGCATTATGAAGTAACCTGGGTTGCTGTCATGCTGAACCTTGTACCATTGGAGTATTAAATACCAGAATGGTTTCCCAATGTGGATAGTGTTTAGTGGAGCTCCCAGTTGTAAAACAGGTTTGGAAGCAGGAGTGACATCCACTTCCTAAACCAACATGCCTCTGGAAACTCTATGAACTTAGAATTGATGATAGTTATGGAAAGGTATGAGGTCTTTTGTTCATAGAGTTGTTATGAGTTGCGTTTGACTCAACAGCAATCGACAGCAACACATTTTTAATAATTGAGAGTAATTGAGAAATTAATTTTAATAAAAATGATAATTTGTGTGGAAAACATTTAAAATAAGATTGAAAAAGAATTTATACCAGTGATTAGAGATTAGGAAGATGGTGCAGGATAGGACAAGGTTTACATTTGTCGTTTATAGGGTCCCTGAGTTGTAGTCATCTTGACTGCATCACAGCAACATACCAGGGCTTGACAAGCGGTACTTGTGAACCAAATCTGCCACCACTTGTTTCTGTTTGGCTGATGAACTAGAATGAATTTAAAATTTTTAAGTTGTTGAAAAAAAAATGTAAAAGTACCATTTCCATAGTATATGGAAATAAAATGAAATTCAAATATCAGTATCTTTTAGCATAAAGAAAGTTGTGAACACATTCATTTAGATATATCTGGATGTTTCTGTATTATAGCATAGATGAAGAGTTTCTGTGACAGTATTTTATAGAAAAATACTTAGGTGCTTATAGAAAAGTGTGCCAGCTTCTGGTCATTATTATTAATTCATAGAAAGGAGAAGTTATTTTGTCCCATTCTTCCCCTCACTGCTATTTTCTAGCTTTATTAAGATGTAGTTCACGTACCATCAAGTGAATATTTTAAATGCACACTAATAATTTTTAGTATATTTACAGAGTTGTACAATATCATTCCATTTTAGAGCATTTTTATGACCCCTAAATGAAACCCCATTAACTTTAGAACTCACATTGCATTTTTCACCAACTTTCTTAACCCTAGACAGCTACTCGCCTGTTTCCCATTTGTATGCTTTTCCTATTGTAGACAATTCACATAATTGAAGTCAGATGATAGGTGGCTGTTCGTGACCAATTCTTTTACATAGCTTAATGTTTTCGTGTTTCATCCATCTTTTAGTGCATCCACACTTGTATATAACTTTAAGTCAACCTTCTTTTACTTAAGGATAAATATATTTGAGAATCATTGAGGCTAACCATGCATATATCAGTAGCTCATTTCTTTTTATTGCCCAGTAAAACAGTATTCTGTTGTTTTACTTGGACTACAATTTATCCATCCAGTCACTAGCTAAATGACTTTAAGTTACAGTTTTTGTAGTTTAGGAATAAAAGTGCCATAAATATTTATATATAGATTTTGGTGTGAATATAAGTTTTGATTAGTAATATGGTCTTAAGTTAAATATATGGTTAAAATTATTAAGAAACCTTCAGGTACTCCATTTTGCTTTCTTACCAACTATTTCTTAGAGTCTCAGTTATTCCACACCCCTACCCTCAGTTCTTTTATCAGTTTTGGATTTTTTTTTAAATTTAGTAATTCTTTTTTAAAAATTTTATTTTATTAATTTTAATAAACATTTACAGAGATTTTGGATTTCCATTCATTCATTGTTGCACTATTTTCTCTACCCGCCCACCAGTTCATTCCGCTCTTTTTTTTTCCTTGAAAGTCTGTTTTAATTGTCCCATTGCCACAGTGCTTGTCAAAACCAGTTCTGATTAATCTCCTTTGTCAGTGTGTCCTTTGCCATTCCCTATCACTCCTCCCTGAGAGAGATTTCACCTTGATTCAAAAGGAAAAGGGGACGGCGTATTCTCTTAGCTACTTCCTGCTGAAAAGGGACGCTGTAAGTTTCAGGGTGTAATTTAGTAATTCTAATATGTGGGAATTCTGGAATTGCACTGTGAACCCAAAGGCACATGATTTGAATCCACTACCTGTTCCTCAGGAGATAGGCAATCTCCTCTTACGTGATTTATAGTCTGGAAACCTAATGGAGGGTCAGATATGAGTAGATTCCAGCTTGATGGTAAGAGAAAATATGGGGGTAAAAGTCTCAAGGTAATTTTAAGGAGCTGTGCTAGAATTAGAATCCCAAAGGCACACATTTCAGCTACTATTCACCGGAGAAAACAGGTCACCCTCCTCCCGTGTGATTAAAACTGCCTCTGAAAACCCACTGGAGGGTCAGCTGTGGGTCAGTCCCAACTCAGTGGTACACAACAACAATAACAACAGTGACTAATGAAGGAGCAGTAGTGGTCCAGTTTGGGGGGAGTTACTTAAAAGTGAGCTGTAGATATGGTAGCTTTTCTTCTCTAATTTAGCATCTGTCTCACAAGAATAAAGACATTCATCTGAAAAGTATCATTATTAAGGAATCTGTTGCTAGTGCAAATGATTAACATGCTTGACTGATAATCTAAAGTTTAGAAGTTCCAGTCCACCCTGCAGGACCTTAGAAGAAAGGCCTGGTGATTGACTGCCAAAAAAAAAATGGTCTTTGAAAATCTTAATGAATTCTACTCTGGTGTACGAGAGATTGCCATATATCAGAACTTACTTGATGCACCATTGTCACACCTATACATGTTCCATTTTTTTTTTAAATGCACTCTTTCAAGCCCTCACAGTGGATCCAGGTTCTAATTAAGGTTTTTGCATTACTTTCAGTTGTTATATCTCTATTGTGGTGGTGTTGTGTGCTGTTGAGTCAAACCACCCATAGCTGGCCCCCCAGCGAGTTTTCAGAGGAATGAATCACATGGAAAGAGATTGCCCATCCTTGTCCTGCGAAACAAATGGTGAACTCGAACCCTGTGACTTTGGGATTGCAGTGCAGTTTCTTGCCACTAGGCCAGCGGAGCTCCCTGTTAGGCTGCTAGTTCTTTGTATTTTTGTTTTTTGCTTTATTATTATTTTGTGTATGTACCGTCAAGTCAGATCTGACTGGTTCAGGAGGAGATTGTCCCTCCTTCTCCATCAGAGCAGCTGTTAGTTCTTTTTAAATCCAGAATAGTTCCTCATCTTCTTTTTCTTTTTTCTCCATAATGTTGGTGTGGGGTTTTTTAAAAAAATAAAACTTTATTCTGGCTCTAAATGAAAAGAAAGGGAATGAGAGTAACAAACAAAATTTCATCATGGAATATTGAGATGTGACGGTAGCAGTCTTGTATGTATTTGAAACTCAAGAAGGCAACCCACTTTTTAAAACATTAGACTTGTCTAATGATGTCCTTCACTCTGGACTTGTTTGATTGTTTCTCATAACATTATTAAACTTCATCCTCCAGCCCCAGTAGTTTTTTCAAAATAGAGATGAAGTCCAAAGACTTGATTAACTTTAGATTCAATAGTTTTGGACAAAAATAATTCGTAGGAATGCTGCATCCTTTGTGTTAGATGTCACTATATCACATCATCCCAGTATCAGTGATAATGTATAAGTTATATCACTTTAAGATGATGACCATCATATCTCTTCATTATAAAGGACACTTCTGAAAAGAAAACTCTTTAACAGTGATGTTTGGGAAAGAAAAATGATTGTTCTTATAAAAAGATAAGCATGTAAAAAGTAGATACATAATTAATCTGCTGGCCCGAACGCAGGAGGTAGAACCCAGCAGTGGCTGTTTAAGAGAAAATGAGTCTCCTCTTCACGTGAGTTATAGCCTCTTTAACCCACTGTAGGCAATGAGTCAGTTCTGACTCGACAGCAATGAGGGAGTGAATGAGGTATTTCCTAAGATAGCAAGCACAGTAGGACAAGAACCTCTCACCATTGTGGCTTGGATCTGCGCATGATTCGTTCATATGTTTTATTACCCTTCCCTCGCCACACCCTTTCCTTTAATGCTACTCTGTATATTTTTTTGGTTCATCATTATAAGATTAATAATATTTAAGAAAAGTTAAAACAGCCTTTTAAAAAATCTGTTTACTCATTTCAGAGTAATTAGAGTCTAAATGATTATTGTTTGTTCAGGTTTTCCCCTAATACTATGACTGCTCAGGTTATTGAGAAATTATTCCACCTTCCCCTTCTCGTTTTATGATCGTGGTGGTGGTTCATTCAGTCATTTATTCAGTATATGTGCATTGAGCAACTGCTCCTTTTGTAGGACATGGTACTTAGGAGGTGGCTTGCATCTAAGACTTTGATTTGTGTTGGATCCATTCATTTGTCTGAGCCGCATCTCAGATTTGTGGAAAAGAAACCAGTGGTTTCAAGACTGTTGGTGGAAAGAAAAAGGTGGACATCTGAAAACCCACTGGGGGGGTCAGCTGTGAGTCATTTCCAACTTGATGGTAGACAATAACGGTAATTCATGTTTAGAAAACTTTGGTGCTTGTAGTTTATAGGGAATTGTGCTTTTAACCCAAAGATAGCACCTCCGGCAGTTCTAATCTATCAGTGGTCCACAGGAGAAAGACAGGCAGTCTTATCCCATGTGATTTACAACCGCTGAAAACCTTCTGAAGCTGTAACACAACTGACTTGACAATAATTAGATTTTTTAATAATTCACGTTTAAATAATCATGCAGATTATCTGAACTTCGTTTCCTCGCCTGCTTTGTAGAACTAATGGAGACTGCCTATGTTTTTGATATGAAACTCAAACCCACTGCTTCGGGTCATTTCTGACCTCATGGATACCTTTCATTGGGTTTCTGAGACTATAAACCTTTGTAAGGAGATCATATTATCTTTCTTGTGTGAATTGGCTGACAGATTCATTTAGCAGTCCAACATGTAACACACTTGGGTTATTTAGTGTGAAGTAGTCTTCAATTCTGTCAGTACTTTGTTAATACTAGAAAACAAACAATTCCCTCGTACCTGATGTTGTTAGGTGTCGTTATGTGTTGTTAGGTTAGTTGTCAGCTACAACTCCTAGTGACCCTATGAAGCACAGATCAACATCTCGCCCTGTCCTGTTGTATCCTCACGCTCTTTGCTTTGCTTGAGCCCATTGTTGCGGTCACTGTCAGTCCATCTTGAGAGCCTTCCTTTTTTTTTTTTTTTTTTTTGCTGGCTCTCCTCCACCTTTCCCAGCGCAATGTCTTTTTACGACTGGTCCTTCTTCGCAATGTGCCTAAAGTTTTCCCATCCTTGTCTCTAAACTGATTGTGCTTCCTCCAAGACAGATTTGTTATTTTGGCAGTCCATGGCGTTTTCCATATACTTCTGAAGGCATTGATTCTTCTTTGGTCTTCATATTTAATGTCTGATAGTCCAAGTTCCTTGACAGCAGATGTTCCCAATGGAACATGTTTTTTTTTTATGTATTGGCTGCTGCTGCCATTTGTGTTGGTTTTTTTTTTTAAATAAGTCATCTGTTTATTTGTGGCTGCTGTTGAGTTTTGGGGTTATTTTTAATTGAGATTTTAATGAAAGTTTATAGAGAACTTGGATTTCCATTAATTCATTGATGCACATTTTCCTTTTATAGTAAATCAAGTGTTCCACATGCTTCCAACAGAATTTATGCATAGGGGGGTTCTGGCCTTTTCCTTTTATGGCACAGTTTTGTATTTATTAATAAGATTATTTAAGGCTATGATCCATACAGTGTATTTTAATGCAGTGCTTCTCAAAGGGACCTGATAAAGAGCTAGGAATTTTGTTTTAAAATTTCCAATCCAGTGTGTATTGATACTTTTGTAAATAAAGTAAAAATGCAGCACCAGAAAAATAATTACACATTGGATATCACTGTAAGATCAAACAATTTTCTAGGCTTCTATATACTTTCTTTGAATTTTTGTCATCGTTTTATGGACTGGTAACAGTTTAGAGGTGAGCCCTGAGATCACAGCTTGGAGCAGTACTCCTTTAGTAGTTTTGATTTGTTAATCCAGTTGGAGTGAGTCCTCAGGCTCCCTAAAGAAGATACAGATAGTGAGTGCTTTGGTGTACTGTTATTTTCAAATTCTTTCACTAGTTTGATTGTATAGTACTAGTTTATATAGGATGACTACTCTTTGGCTCAAGGTATATATTCTCTCCCAAATTATATTTTTATTGTTATAATAATAAACATATGAAAGCATAATTAAACGGAAATAAATTTCCACAATTTCTCCACAAGTAATATTATATTAATTTCTCTGTATTCCCTATCTGTGTCCTGTGTTCATTTATTTAAAATTGTCAAACTCATACTGTATCTAATACTATGTTTTACTTTTAACATTATATTACCTTTTCATTTTATGTTACTATATATTTTACTTTCTTAGTAGTTTGCTATTTGAACGTAAAGAAGTTCAGACACTACAACCTTCAATGTGGATTACACCTTAACATAAAGAAAACAAAAATCTTCACAGCTGAACTAATAAACAACATAGTGATAAATGTAGAAAAAAGATTGATTTTGACACGGATTTTATTTTACTTAGATTCACAATCAATACCCATAGAGGCAGCAGTTAAATCAGATAACATATTGCTTGGGCAGATGTACTGCAGAAAATATAAGTTTTAAACAGCAGAGATGCCACTTTAAAGACTAAGGAGCACTTGACCCAAGTCATCGTATTTTCAGCTTTCTAATATGCATGTAGAGAGTCCAGTGGCCTGGTAGCAAGGAAAGAATGCTACTTGAATCCACCAACTGCTCTGTGGGAGAAAGTGGACAATCTTCTACCATGTGATTTATAGCCTCTGAAAACCTGCTGAAGGGTCAGCAGTGAATTGGTTCCCACTCCACAGCACATCACAAAAACGGCAACCAACCTGTGCATGTAAAAAACTGGGCAATAAATAAGAAAGACTGAAGAATTGAAGCCTTTGAATCCTGGAGTTGGTGAAATATATTGACTATACTGTGTGCTACTGAAGAACAAACAAATCTGTGTCGAAAGAAGCATAGTCAGAATTTTTCTTTGAAGCAATAATGATAAGATTTCATCTCACATTTTTTTCTTTGTAGAATAGTTGTTATGTATCTTCATGTCAGAACTGACTCATAGCTGACCCTCCAGTCGATTTTGAAAGGCAATAACTAACAGAGGAGGAGCTTGCATATCTTTCTAAAGCAGGACAGCTGGTGGATTCAAACCATCCTGCAACTCCTTATCACTCAGGCAGCAGAGCTCCCGTGGTAAATTAGAGGGTCAGTGAAAAAGAGGAAGACTCCCAATCTGATAGATTGACATAGAGGCAACCATAATGGACCCAAGCATATCTGTGATTGTAAGGGTAGGGCAGCACCAGTCAGTGTTCTCTATTGGACAGAGGGTTTCTAGGTCTTGTGTAGGTGGCACCTAAAAACAACTATTTGATTATGCAAGAAGTGTTTTTATTTTACCTTGATTGTTCTTGAAGCATTAGAGTCTTGGGTTATCTGGGCATTAGAGTCAGCCAGATGAGTACAATATTAGCTACTCCTTTTTTGTTGTTGTTTTGGCTGTGTAGTGACTTTAAGCAAATTAAGTCCTTGACCTTTGATCATCTTAATTTTTTAATTTAAAACTATTTTTAGCATTTTATTTTCCATTTCTACTTGCTAACAATTCCTCATATTCCCTGCGCTTTGTTCATTGTGCTTACTCGTAATTGAAAAATTGAGTTAGTTTTGGTGGTGATCCATCCTCTCCAAATTAGTTTGGCAGTGGATCATCTTGTATCATTAGGTAACATATGGGTAAGTTAGATACCGCACCATTGTAGAAAGCAATGTACCAGACATCATTTTGGATGATTTAATGTGATCAAGTTAGGGCTTTGTATGTGGTTGATTTGATAGGTGTGCTTATGTTTCCTTGTGGAATGGTTATTGGCATGAACCAAGGAAGATCATTTCAGAAGATGTTTTTGTCAGGGACCTTCTTTCTAGTTAAAATACGTATTTTCTGTCTTCAGAACTCTTTTTTTAGTTAAGTCTAAAGACATTGGTGAAGCATTGGCCATGCTGTTATTAATAAAAAATGATAGCAGTTAGAAGGGATTATATCTTCTCATCATGCCAACAGGAAAAGGAAAGTGTATTGAAATGAAAGATTTTATAGGTGCTTCAAGCTTTGAAATAAGATCAGATTTTTATTTTACCCTAAATTAGATAAGTATATTTGCTTTTCTGGACACAGCTGAGTGCTTTTATATACTTTTATGGTGGGGATTTTTGTGGGGTTTTTTTTTTGGTACACTTTTGGTTTCTCTTTCTGGGCTATCTCACACTTTTTGATATAATTGCAAGATGTGATTCTGCTGAGATATGCTTGAACCCTTGCTTTCAGATTGAGTGTTAATTGGCTCGTTATCTCTGCATTTCTATTCTATAACAGACTTAAAAATAATAACTTTAAAATATTTTGTACTACAAATGAAAAACAGCAAAAAATTTTAATAGTTCATAATACAGTATATGAGCAAATCATTGCTTTTTGTATTTAAGTGTGCTTAATTATGATTATGTTGATGATAATCCAGAGATCTTGAATGGTTTTTCTACTATATTGTGCAAATAGAATTTTAAAAGAATATAATTGGGTCTGTAAAAGTAGTAAAACAAGGACTTAAGTTTGCATTTTAACTTTAAAATTCACTAGCTTTGTGGTAACGCACTCTCATTGAGCAAATCTTTTTCTAATACAGAAGTGATGATATTTCTTATTCAGAAAATTGTCACATGCTTATATTGACCCAGAGAAGTGCTCAGCAAACTATAAAGGCCTGTTCAAATGTTTGTTGATTTAACATTAATTTAAAATGTTTTTGTCTAGAGCCTAGGCTATGATTAGTCCTGACAGTTGCATATTACCATGTAAGCTTGTTTCAAGAGGCTCTGGGGAGTAGATTACAAATGTGGCAAAAAAAAGAGAAGAAAATTTGCATGTGTAAATACTTTATATTGAATAGTATAATAGAATAATGGGTAGGTTACTGTTGCTACTAAATTATTGCAAAGTTTTTCTTGAATGCCAGAAAATTACCTCTTAATTTGATGACATGGGATATTTTCCATGAAGAAAGCAAAAGGCCATTACAAAGACTGTGGGTGGGGAGAAAAGACCAGAATGCATGTCAGAAGAGACTCTCCAAATTGCACTTGAATACTGACAGGGCCCAAATAAACGGAAGAAATGCCAAAGTTAAAGAAAGAAATAGAAAATTTTACAGGACAGCTTGAGAAAGACAAAGCAAAGTACTTTAACAAAATGTACAAAGAGCTAGAGTTAGAAAATAAAAAGGCAAAGCTCGCTCAGTGTTTCTCAAACTAGAAGAACAAATTCAAGTCTTAAATTGCAACGCTGAAGGATGCTATGGATAAAATCTTGAATGATATAAAGTTAATGAATAAGCTTGAAAAAAAAAATCTTGAATGATGTAGGAAGCATCAAAGGAATATACAGTCACTATACCAAAAAGACAGGTCTTTAGAGAGGGACATCATGCTGGGTAGAGTGGAGGGACATCACAGGAGGGGAAGACCCTCTATGAGGTGGATTGATTCAGGGACTGGGGTAATTGGGATGGATGTGTCAGAGGCAATGAGATTGGCACAGGATAGAGCACGGTTTAGGGCTGTTGTACATAGGGTCGCTATGAGTCACAAACGGCTTGACGGCACATAACAACAACAACAACATACCAAAAAGAATTGGCTAATATGGAAACATTTTAGGAAGTAGCATATGATCAAGAATAATGGTAATGAAGAAAGAAGTTCAAGCTGCATAAGGCAAAAATACAAGATCCCAACAGTTGACCTATTTCAACAAACACATGCAGCCATGGGCATGCTCACCTGACTCTGCCAAGAAATTTGGAAGACAAGCTACTTAACCTGATGACTGGGAAAGAGCCATGCTTGTTCTGATTCCCCGAAAAGATGATCCAATAGACTGTGGAAATTATTAAGCAATACCATTAATATCACATGCAAATAAAATCTTGCTGAAGATTGTAAAAAAAAAAGAAAAATGGCTAGAATAGTAACCTAAACTGCTAAAAATTCAAGCTAGATTTAGAAGAAACAGTGGCATGCAGGATATCACTGTTGATGTCAGAGGAAACTTAGCTGGAAGCAGAGAATATCAGAAGGATATCTATTTGTGTTTTTAGTTGACTATGCAAATGAATTTGACTGTGTGGATCATAACATTATGGCTCCCATTGACAGAAAGGAGAGTCCTAGGGTACTTACTTAATTGTGCTTATTTGAAACTGGTAGATCAAGAAGCTGTTGTGAACAGAACAGGGGAGCACTGCATGGACTAAAAATCAAAGATATATGAAGAGTTGTATCCTTGCCCCATACCTACTCAGTCTGTATGGTGAACAAATCATTAAGGATGGACTTGATGGAGAGAAGAACATGCCTTCAGAAATTGGAGGAAGATTCTTCAACAACCTGCATTTATGTAAATGATATAGCTTTGATGAAACTGAAGAGGACTTGAAACACTTGCTGTAGAAAATCAAAGACGACAGCGCTCAATATGGATTATGTCTCAACATCAGGAAGGGGGGAAAAAAAACCTCACCATAGAACCATGATTGATGAATGAAAGATCAAAATTGTCTTTTATTTCCTCTTACTTGGATCCACAATCAGCACTCTGGTAACAGTAGCCAAAACATCAAGAGACATGTTGCATTTGGGAAAATCTGCTGTCATGGACTTCTCTAAAGTACTGAAAAGCAGAACAGCAGTTTGAAGACTAAGATACATTTGATCTGATCTTTTGAGTTATTTGCAACGCATCTGAAATTTAGGAAGTGAATAAAGATAACAGGAAGAATTGATGCCTTTGAGTGGTGTTGGAGAAGGGTGCTGAATATCCTGTGAACTGCCAAAAGATGAATTTTGAGGAACGCACAACCAGAGTGCTCTTAGAGGGAAGGATTGAGAAACTTCATTTCACATATTTTTGGCCCTGTTGTTGTTGTTGCTGTTGTTAGGTGCCATTGAGTTGAGTACGACCCATAGTGACCCTATGAACAACAGATCTGAACCCAATCATGTGCCATCTTCACACTTCCTGACACAACAGAGCCCATTGCAGCAGTCACTGTGTCAGTCCATATGATTGAGGGTCTTCTCTTTTGCTGACCCTCCACTTATCCAAGCATGATGTACCTCTCCAAGGAATAGCATCTCCTAGCAACATGCCCAAAGTATGCGAGGCAAAGCTCTATTATCTTTGCCTCCAAGGAACACTCTGGCTGCACTCTAAAACACCTTTGTTTGTTCTTTTGGCAATCCATGGGATAGTCAGTGCTTTTCTCCAATATCACAGTTCAGTGGCATCAATTCTTCTTCTGTCATCCTTATTCATTGTCCAGCTCTCAGATGCTTAGCAAGTGATTAGAAAGACCATGGCCTGAATCAGGCACACTTGGATCCTCGAACCAGCATCATTGCTCCTTAATAATTTGGAGAGGTCCCTGACTGTCTGTTTTCCCAGTGCAGTATGTCTCCTGATGCTTGTACCACGGGTGCTGATTGTGAATACAAGTAAGGTGAAATCATTGACAGCTTTAATTTTTCTCCCCTCCATCTATCATGATGCTACTTATTGGTCCAGTGGTAAGAATTTTTGTTTTCTTGACTTTGAGATATAATCCATACTGAAGGCTGTATTCTTGTATCTTCTGTAACAAGTGCTTCAAGTCCTCACTTTACTAGATTGTATAATCTGCACAATGCAGGTTATTGATGAATCTTCCTTTGATCTCGATGACACATTCTTCTTCATAGAGTCTAGCTTCTCGAATAATCTGCATACAGATTTAATAGGTATGTAAAGAGGATACAACCCTGACACACTCTTTTCTTAGTTGTTCCCTTGCTCTCTTTGCTTAACAGCCTAGGTATAGGTTTTACATGAACACACATAAGTGTTCTGGGATTCCCATTATTCTCAGTCAGTGTTAGCTATAACCTGTCATACAGTCAAATGCGTGACAGTCAAAGGATGTTAGCCACATAGTCAAATGCCTTTACATAGTCAATAAAGCACAAATAGACATTCTTCTGATACTGTTTAGTTTCAGCAAAGATCCATTTGACATCAGCACTGATATGCTTGGTGTCACCGCCTTTTCTAAATCCTTCTTGAACTGTTGGCATTTCCTTATTTATGTACCTTTCTAGCTGTTTCAGATGATCTTCAGCAGTATTTTGCTTGCATGTAATATTAATTATATTGTTCAATAATTTCCACGTTTTATTGGACCACCTTTCTTAGAAATGGGAACATAAAAAGATCTCTTTTAATCAGCTGACCAGTCATTGTCTTCCAAATTTCCTGGCATAGACTGGTGCTGACAGTGGGATATAGCAGTTGATGTTTCAGCTAACAAGTGCAGCCTAGGAAGTGCTCACCAGTCTATGCCAGGAAATTTGAGACTTGTTAAAAGAGGCCAATCCCTGGAGAGAGACAACATCTTTGAAAAGGTGGAGAGTCAGCAAAGGAGAGGAAGATCTTCAGAGAGCTAGATTGGCACAGTGACTGTATTCAGTGTACTCAAGAATATTGGAGAGGTGAAGATGGCACAAGATACGTCAAGATTCCGATCTAGTGTTCATGGGATCCCTGTGAGTCATGGAGGACACCTAACAACAGAAATAATGATCTCAGGGATACTGAGTTATTAACCCTCCTGGTTGGTTCAGAGTGTTAAAGTTCATTATGAGCGCATTATTTTCTTAAAGACTAGTGGATTCTGTCCACATCTTTTCTGGTGTAGTTACACATAGCATTTTTCTTGATTCACTTTTT
This sequence comes from Elephantulus edwardii, assembly GCF_000299155.1. NCBI lineage: Eukaryota > Metazoa > Chordata > Mammalia > Macroscelidea > Macroscelididae > Elephantulus > Elephantulus edwardii. Next base: position 4,907,744 of record NW_006399973.1, on the reverse strand, counting down.
TTTCAATTCAAGTGTCAATTGAAATTTTAGGGACATGGACCTTTACCAGTATATGTCTCCAGTTTGGAATTTTTTTCATATTCCTCTCCTGTGGTTTCAACATAATTATTGATATGTTGTTTAAAGCCCTTTTGTATTTTTGTGTTTGTTTATAATGATGTGAAAGCCATTGAACAAGCAAATTAAAAGCTACTTTCCATGACATTTTGTAGAAAATGCTTTACCTCCATTCTTTTTTTTTTTTTTTAACCTCTATTCTTTGATTCCTGATTAACAAGAGGAAGCCTTTCTTCTTATTGTAAATAAATAAATAAATGGCTAAAGGCTCTTGGAACACTTTGACGCTCTAACTACTTTATTTCTGTGCCTGAACGTTCCCCTTTACAAATGATGGCAAGCTTTATAGAGATGTGAGAATTTTATGATAGAAGTTGTCTTGTCTAAAGGGTTAGTGTTTTATTGGGTCTTACAACTAGGAAAGTTCAGGATTGATGTCTACAACCTTATTCATGGACACCTGACTTCTTTGTACTCTTATTTTTTGCACTGTATACAGATTCATTTTTACTTCAAGCATTTTAGAACATAAATAGAAAAGGGCACTTTTCTCCATGTGTTTACCTTTTTCTTTGTGTTTCTTTTTAGGAATGCTTTTTACTGGCAATGAAACCCCTAAGATGGGCATTTATTACATTCCGGTAAGTGATACAGCTATGAGTCACGATTAAAAGAAACCAAGTGAAGATGTTATATTTACTTTTTTTTCAAAGAATAGCTATTTTTACTGTTCTTGTTCTTTCTATTCACCAATGCTTTATTTTTAAATGAAATTTGTGTCAGGGCTGTGGATTTGCACGTAGCTATAAAAAGGAAGCTTTTGTAAGTTGACTTTGATTTCTGGAAGAAGTGAAATAACGTTGATGTATAAATGTTGATTTAGGAGAAAATTTTTCATATTCAGGGAGTGCTGGTGATACAGTGGAGAGTTGTGCTGCTAACCCAAAGGCCACCCAGCAGCTCCTTGGGAGAAAGGTGGGAGGTGTCCCCCATCCACTTTACAGCCTCAGAAACCCATTTGGAGGCTCAGCTCTAATGACCTGAGTTTAAGTTACTTATTTTTATTTAATAATCATGAAAAAATAGGTGTTAGAAATCAGTCTTTTTCCTATTTATATTTGGCTAAATAGGAATAT
>NW_006399973.1:4896394-4903936 GCF_000299155.1 Elephantulus edwardii | reverse complement strand
TATCCAAATAGGCAACGAGGAGGTAAAATTATCCCTCTATGCTGATGACATGATAGTATACTTAGAAAACCCTAAAGACTCAGCAAGAAAACTATAGGAATATAAATTTCATTGCTAAGGTTTTCAGGATTTTAAACTTTCAGATACTTGTGTTGAAGAATTTTAGAAAGTACATTCTCCTTACACAATTTAAACATCCAGTAAAGAAAATTCTTCATATTTATTATTGCCGCTATGAAATTGTTTAATCATATGCATATTTTCACAATAGTAATAGTGTTTTGGTTGATTTTTACTCTTTATGTTTTCAGGACACTCTTATGTCATGGGAAGCATTCTGAAATACTTCTTTTGATTGATAATAACTTCAAGCTTTTCCATTTTCTTAAACTGTTTCTCTTTCCCCCTGATTCATAAATGCCTGCTTCTGTATTGGTATCTGTTTGCTTATCCATCTTTCCCTGTATTTGCTTGTTTTTCTAAGTATTTATTAATTGTACCAATTGTGTCTTAAACCCAATGCTGTGTACTGGCTGTCTTAACAATGTACAGGGTACTACTTTTTACTCAAGAGTTTATAGCTAGGAATGTAAACAAGAAGTGAGGCAATTTTAACTCGATGTAATGAGTGCTCTGTGAGGGTAAGGAGGAGTCTTTTGAGAGGGTAGTAGTAGGAAACACATTATTGCAATGTAGGGAGCTGAAGAATGATGGGAAGTGTGGTCTTTAAGAAAATGTCCCAGAGGAAGTGGCGCCTTCTAAGATGAGAGATGAAGGATGATTGTACTAGATGAAGGGCCTGGAGATAGAGCAAATAGCAGCATAGGAGAATAATCTTACGGGTAGATGGAACAGTACATGCAAAAATCAGGGATAAAGTAATTCCATGTTGTTGAACCTTCAAGAAAAGCAAGGAGGCTGAAAGGTTACTCAAGAGCCAGTTATCAAGTCAGTATAAGTCAGGTGGGGAAATGTGGAGCAGAGAATCTTTGAAAAGTTTTAAGCAGGAGAAGTGTGATACGATCAAGTTTGTGTTTTAGAAAAAAAAAAAATTAAAAAAAAAAGTTTGTGTTTTAGAAAGATTACTTTGGCAGTGCAAAGGGAATGGACTAGATAGGATCTAATCAGGAAGCAGCAAGAAGTAGCTGTGTAGCAAGGTACATGAGCAATGACAGTGGCATATGCTTTCTTTGCCAGCTCTCCTTTTTGAGTTGTGACTGTCTTAGATGATGAAAACTTTTGAGAACTCTTAACTTAGTTGGCAGTAATTCTAAAAGACTATCCTTCACTTGTCAAATGTGTCAAACTTGTCTCGGAGGTGTTCATTGACTAAGATTTATAAAGACCACAAAAAGCATTCTTTGCTTTGTCTAGTGCAATAAAATCTTTTCTCAAGTTTAGCCTCTTTTGGAAACTCAAGAGGCAAAGTGAATTACATTGCCCCAATAACCTTTACTTCTATTGTGAGAATGAGTTCTTTTCATTTTCCTTTAGGAACAGATAAATGCCATTTTTTGATCATCAGCAACTAAGAGTACATAGTGGAAACTACCTGAAGGTAGTAAGACAATAGGGCTGCAGCAGGAACTCAGTGGGTTGCAAAATGCAGCCTACAGAGTTTTCTTGTGTGGCCGCAGGGAGAGGACAGCCATCTCACCAGCCTTTGTATGCGAGGATGATGTTTGAACAGTTAGCTATAACTTAAAGGATTTTTTAAGTTTGTAAGATTGAGTTAGTTAACTAATTTGCTGTGGAGATTACAGAAGAAGGGGCTAGAAATCAAAGATGTAACTCCTTTTTTTTTATTATTGTTTCAGAAGTGCTAATTACTGGGTCAAGGAGAGATGACTTATTAGCATAATAACAAAGAAAACCTTACTCTTGATGGGATTATATTCACAGGAGATGAGATACAGTTGAGATCTCAACTTGTCTTTTTTGAGGGACCCAAACTCAACATATCACACAAAGATTAACTCCAGTTCACATTACCTTGTCTTTTGTCTCCATTCTATTTCATCACTTGACTTAGGACCTTAATATGATATCAGAACTGTAGGATACTTCACTATCCATTCCTTATTCTCTGAGCTCTGTTTTTTTTTTTTTATTGTATTATTTTTACTTGTACCGTCAAATCAGATCTGACTGGTACAGGAGGAGATTGCCCCCTCCTTCTCCAGCAAACATCTGGTGGATTTGAACCGAGTACCTCTGGGATTGCAGTGCAGCGTCTTGCCACTAGGCCACCAGAGCTCCCTTGAGTTCTGTTTTTGAAGATGTGCTTTTTGTTCCAAGTAGTGAGGATTTTTAACTAACATGATTGAGAAGGGCCAAGTAATAAAAATGGTGAGAGACTGGCTTTTTTATTTCTGTGCGTTGGTTTTGTTTGTTTGTTGTTTTTTTTTTTTATTTTAATTTTTTTTAATTTAAATTTTCCTTTTTTTTTAAAATTTGAAAATCTTAGCCTAGCTTGTGCTTTGTAACTAGAATTTAACAGAAAGCAGAGGGGTGGGGGGATCTGCAGAACCCGTTCCCAGGTGCCTGTGCATGTGAGGACAGTGGGACCTAAGTTATTCTTGCTAAGCTAAGTATTATGCTAAAACTTGTACTTAAGTGTTCCTTCCTGACCTACCTTCTTGCCTGCTGCTGTTTGACTGAGGAATGTTTTATAGCGCCACTTGTCTTTACTTGGAACCTGCCTCTTTGTAATACTTCTTCAAAGCAAAAAGAGAGCCCAGGGGTCTGAAAGCCTGCCATTTCCTAGAAGATTTTATCAATCTTACAGAGCTGACATTTGGCATGAAGGCTTATTTGAGGCTCTGCAGAGTCATGGAAGTATGTGTTTAATATATAATTCATGCCAAAAGTAGGAAGTCTGGACAGTGATTTTTAATAACATAAATGAGGTATGAATGCTTCTTTATTTTCCCCTTTGTGGTAAAAATGAAGACAATTTACTGTTCCGTTAGCTTATTAAATTTTATTCCTTTCTATAAGATACTATCTTTCTTAAATACTTGGAATCTTAGAAATTAAATGCAATTCCCAATTTATACTGTTATTTGCCACTATAGCATCTCCGCAGTAAACCAGGTTTTTATAACTAAATGGCTCTTGATAACAGTATTTCTCTAGTCCATGCCCTCTTTACTTAGTGCTGTCCTTTCGTCCCTTTTGGAGATAAGATTCTCTCATTTTGATTTTTGGTTTTTAATTCCAGTATTTCATTTACTTACTTATAGCTCTAGAGGCTAATGCAGAGGTGGTTTTTCCAGTTGAATTTTCCTCAGAAATGCAAGTCAGTCTTAAATTAGTTCTTAATAATTAACATCTTTGGCAACCATGGAGTGAGGGAATCCAAGTCCCCTATGCCATTCAGCTTGAAACCAGTTGGAAATGTTGCTGAGTCCAAAGGCCCCTGTGCCTCAGAGAGCTCCTAAAACAATTCATTATTAATGTTTGCTAATATGATATGTAGACTTGAGAAAAACATATTCAGTATTTGTTTAGTAAACTATCTGATTAGAAGAATAAAAAGATCTCAGTTAATTAAAAGTGTGTTTTAATTAATAGATTTTTTTGAAACAAAGGTAATATTTTAAGTAACTATACAAGTGATATACAGGGTTAGTGAACCCATGGCAATTGTTGTTGTAACATGCCATACTGACCCTTATGAACAACAGCTCTGATTCCTATCCTATGCCATTTTCACTATCTCTGACACACTAGAACCCATTGTGACAGTTTGGTTGAGGTTTTCCTCTCCTTCATTGACCCTTTTCCTTTCCTAGCATGATGTCCGTCTCCAAGGAATAGCCTCTCTAGCAGCATACCTGAAGTATGTGAGACAAAATTTTTTCATTTTTGCCTCCAAGGAGCACTCTGACTGCATTTTCCCCAATACATATTTGTTTGTTCTTTTGGCAGTCCTTGTACTCTTCTCCAACACCACAGCTCAAAGGCATTAACTCTTCTTCTGCCATTTTTATTCATTCTCCAGCTCTCAGATGATCAGAAAGACCCTGACCTGAATCAAATGCACCTTAGTCCTCAAACTGATGTCATTGCTCCCAAATAATTTGGATAGGTCCCTGACTGCAGACATCTTCCATGCAGTCCGTTTCCTGATTTCGTTAGTGTACTGATTGACATGTTTCATCTAATAGATGCAGCCCTGGATGCACTCACAAATCTATGCCAGGAAATTTGGAGGACAGCTGTCTGTCCAGCTCATTGTCCGTATTTGTTCCCATTCCCAAGAAAGATGATTGCAAACAATATCATTAATAGTGCATGCAAGCCAAATACTGCTGAAAATTTTAAAAAGGATATAACGGTACAAAAGAACCACCAGAAGTTCAAGCAGGATTTAGAAGAGGCCATGGCACCGAGGTTATCATTGCTGATGTCGGGTGATCTTAGCTGAAAGTAAAGAATACGAGAAGAATGTGTATTTTTCTCTAATTGACTATGCCAAGGTATTTGACTGTGCAGATCATTACAAGTTTTGGCCAACATTGAGAAGAATTGGAATCCCAAAACAATTATGCTTGTGTGGAACCTATGCCTAGACCCAGAGGCTGTTGAGTGACAGAGCAAAGGAACACTACATGGTTTAAAATTAAGAAAAGAGTGCGTCAGAGTTATATTCTCTTTCCATACCTATTCAGTCTGTTGAGCAAATTGTTCAAGAAACTGGACTCTAGGAGAAAGAATGTGGCACTGAGATCAGAGGAAGACTTATCAGTAACCTGCACTAGGCAGATGACACAGCCTTGCTTGCTGTAAGTGAGGAGGACTTCAAACACGTGTTGCAAAAGATCAGAGAATAGGCCTTCAATATGGGTTGTGTCTCAATGTCAGGAAATAAAAACTCAAACTACTGAACCAATAGACAGCATCATAATAGATGGGGGGGAAAAATTGAAGTTATCAAGGATTTTATCTTGTTTGGATCCATATTCAGCACCCTTGGTAATAGCAGACAGGAAGTCAGAAGACATGTAAGTTAGTTATTTGAAAACAATTTACTAGGGAATAATACTTAAAAATTTTTTTTTGCTTATTTTCACTAAACTAAGATAACTAACATATTAGTTAAATATTTGGTATTTAACGACGTTTAATGATATTTCATTTAAATTACTTCTTAAATCTGAAAAGTAACTAGGCCCAGAGTAAATGTAAATATGGCATAAAGGTTTTATTTAATCTGTAATAGTACCACTGTTTCTATTATTAGAGACTTGAACCCTATCCAACAAAATTAATAAAATTCAGAAAAATCTTATCTTAAATATAAGTGTTGGAGTGTTAAGAAGGATAAAACCTCAAGAATGTATGATTATATAATGTTTATTTTATACAAACTTAGAAAACAAAAAACTAGTTTAAGTAGGCAAATTTTGTAAAATGTAAGGTTTAGAGGGAGCTCTAGTGTCATAGTTCATAGGGAGTTTCATATATATATTATTCCTTCTATGTGCATTAGTTTAGTGCTCAGGCCTTTTGTTCATAGGGTCACCATGAGTTGTCTACGACTTGACGGCAGTGACTCGCCTAACAACAACAACAACTCATTCCTTTATACTTTTCTCTTCTTTGTAAGAAGCTTTGTTATGATTTCAAAGGCACAGAGTTCAAATCCACCAGCTACTCTACAGGAGAAAGATGGGCAGTCTCCTCATATGCACTCTACTGCCACTGAAAACTTGCTGGTGGGTCAGCTGTGGACTGGTTCTGACTCGATGGCACTCAACAACAACATATACATGAATCTATATTTTTCTATTATAAAGAGAGCTCTCGTGGCACAGTAGATCATGCTGCTGACTCAGGAGCTGTGCCTTTCTTTTCTTTTAGGTCTCTATAATTTACACCTAGTATTAGAATTACTGGCTTATTGGATAGTTGTTCTCTTAATTTTTTGAGAATGTGCCATTTTATTTTCCATAGTGATTGTAGCATTTTTACAGTCCCACTAGCAATCAGTGAGGCTTTCAGTCATCCCACATCCTTGCCAACACTTGTTACTATTTTAAAAGCAGTGCCACTTTAGTTGGGTTAAGATGGTATCTCTTAACTTCATTTGCATTTCTAAATATTTATTTATGTTTTAGTTTACACATGTTTATTTGCGTGAAAGTTCATCATACTGCATTTTCATTCAATATTTGATGACCATTTTGTTTTATAAACTTTAATTACCATTGATTAATGTCATTATCAAGGATTTCATTTTACTTGGATCTACAGTCAATACCCGTGGAAGCAGCAGTCAGGAAATGAAAAAATGTATTGCATTGGGCACATCTGCTGGCAAAGACCCCTTGAAACTGCTGAAGGGCAAGGATACAAGCCTAAGATGGGCATGACCAAAGCCATGGTGTTCTCAGTTGCTTCCTATGCATTTGAAAGCCACACAGTGAATCAGGATAACAGAAGAAGAGTTGATGCCTTTAAGTTGTGTTACAGAGTAAACAGCTAGGACTTTTAGAGTTTCTTAGAGACAGGGATGGAGTCTTCTCTGCTTTGGAAATGTTGTTAGGAGTGGCCAGTCATTGGAAGAGGACATGATGGGAAAAGGTGGTGGATCAGCAAAAGAAAGAGGACCCTCAGTAAGATGAATCAGCCCAGTGCCTATAGCAATGCGCTCGAGTATGTCAGAGATGATGTGGATGACACAGGATAGGGCGGGGTTCAGATCCACTGTTCATAGGGCTTCTATGAGTTGTAGTCAATGACATTAAACAAGAACAACAACATGTATAGGATCATTCTATCTGCGTTTAGGGGTAGTTTTACCTCTTCCTTTCTGTTGTGGATACTTTATATTTCTCTTTATTTTTTATTCCTCCGACAAGGACCTCTGGTATAGTTGGCCAGGTAGAGAGATATTAACGAGTATCTTTTCCTTCCTCCTCAAAAGGAAGATTCTCAATCTTTTCCTATTAAGTATAATGTTGGCTATTGATATTGTGTATTAGACCCTTAATTATGTTGATAAATTTCCCTTTTATTTCTATTTTGCTGAATATTTTTATCAGGAATGGTTGTAGAATTTTATTGAAAGCTTTTTCTGTGTCATTTGATGTGTTTCTTATTTATATGGTAGAGTACACTGATAGGTTGGAAAATTAAAAAAAAAGTTGAATCACCTCTGTGATCTGGGTATGAACATTCAGTATGAATTGAAGCTCAATATCAAGAAAACAAAGATTCTCAACCACTGTGCTAGTTGGCAGCATCATGATAGATGGTGAAGAAATTGAGATTGTTGACAGCTTCAGTTTGCTTGACTCCACAATCAACACTCTTGGTACCAGCAGCCAGGAAATCAAAAGACAAATTGCATTGGAAAAGTCTACTGTAAGGGACCTCTCTAGAGTACTGAAGAGCAGTGATGTCAGTCTAGAGACCAAGGTGCACCTGATCCAGGCCATAGTCTTCTCATTTACTTGCGACGTGTCAGAGAGCTGGACCTTGACTAGGGATGATAGAAAGAGAATTGATGCTTTCGAGATGTGGTGCTGGAGA
>NW_006399973.1:4893083-4895534 GCF_000299155.1 Elephantulus edwardii | reverse complement strand
CCAGGGTCACCCATTTTGAATAATATTGCATGAGATCCTTGTTTTTCAATGCAGCGTAGGATTCCATTGTATTGTGAATATACCACAGCTTCTCCATCCATTTGTTTATTGATGAGCACTTAGGTTGTTTCCAACTCCTTGCTATTGTGAACAAAGCTACAATAAACGTTAGTGTGCATATACCTGCTTGGGTGGTAGTTATGGTCTCTTTGGGGTATATTCCCAGTAGTGGAATTGCTGGGTCAAATGGTATCTATATTTGCAACTTTCTGAGAAAGCGTCATATTGCCTTCCACAGTGGTTACACTAAATTCTTCTCTTTTTGATGCATTTAAGTAAGATTGGTGACAGCTCTTTTCTGAATGTCTGGTAGAATTCTTCATTGTAGCCATCTGATCCTAAGCCTGCTTCTTCCCCCCCCCCCCATTTCTTTTTTTTAACGAAGTCAGTTTTAAGCATCTTCTTTCAAATAGGGGGGAATAAGAACGCTTTATGAGTTTGTGTGGTATGCTTGCACAGGCATCTTGCTAATCTTATCTGTACTGACTTAATTTTTAAATATGTGCTGCTGAAGTGAGTACTTTATTATAGTTTCTTGATGACATTTTCTCACTACTTTATAATCAGACTCACCCCACTGTTGTTGAGTTAATACTGACTTAGTGACTCTCCATTGGATCCAAGGGTGTAAATCTTCATGGGAAGAGACTACCCATCTTCTGGAGTGGCTAGTAGATTAGAACTACTCACCTTTTGGTTAGCAGCTTGATAAATGACACACTACACCACCAGGGCTCCTTTTCTTTTGTCATAGGTCTTTTATTTATAAGTTTGCCGTCACTGTATCAGTTAGGATGGACAGTGGTTTTTATAGGTTTTGTTCATTTCATCTGTTATTGTTGTTATGTGCCGTCAAGTCGCCTGTGACTCATAGCAACCCTATGTACAACTGCCCTAAACCTTGCTCTATTCTGTGCCAACCTCACTGTCTCTGACACACCCACCCTGATTCCACCAGTAACTGAATCAATCCACCTCATAGAAGGGCTTCCTCTCCTGTGCTGTCCCTCCAACCTGCCAACCATGATTTCTTTCTCCAAGGACTGGTCCCTCCTTGCAACATGTCCAAAGTGTGTCAGACGAAGCCTCAGAATCCTTGCCTCCAAGGAGCAGCCTGATTTAACCCTCTCCAGGACGAACCTGTTCATTTTCTTAGCATTTCATGATATATTCAATACTCTTCTTGAGCACCACAGCTCAAAGGCATCATTTCTCTTTCTATCATCCCTAGTCATTGGCCAGCTCTCTGACACATAGCAAGTGGTTGTGATTGCAAAGACACTTTAGATTCCAGAGTGACACCATTGCTCTTCAGTACTTTGGAGATGTCTCTAACAGCAGACTTTTCCATTGCAATGCGTCTTTTAATTTCTTGGCTGCTAGTAACAATCTCAATCTCTTCACCATCCATCCTGATGCTGCCAATTGGCCCAGTGGTGAGAATCTTTATTTTCTTCATATTGAGCCTCAGTCCATATTGAAGGCTGAAGTCCTTGACCTTCTGCATTTAATCTAGGTGTTCAAATTTGTTAGAGTAGTTCTTTTAGTTATGTCTTAGACTGACTTCTCAAGAGAAACAAATCCAGTAACGCTGTATGTGTGGCTGGCTGTTTGTGTCTATTTCTTTTTCTGTATCTAGTGTTATAGTCCATAGGGAGTTGGGTTGTTTACCCAAAAATTATGTCTCTCTGACAGTTCAAATCCACTAGTGGGTCCATGGGGAAAATCCAACCCGAGAGTCAGCTGTGTGAGTCAATTCCACCTTGACAGCAGTGAGTGAGTGCATGATATAAATACATCTGAAATTAAAATTCAGTGCTGTTGCATCAGTTCTGACTCACAGTGACCTTCAAATCAGGTTTGCAAAGCAGTCAGTCACAAAAGGAGGAGACTATCTTCTTTTCCAAGGAGCCACTAGTTCTAGAGACACGTGTTCTTTGGATTAGCCACCATACTCACTCTGTTGTACACTTATGTTCATAACACCATTATTCATAATAGCAAGATAATTGAAGCATCCCAAATGCCCATCAACAAAATTGAGAAATTGTGGTACATTCACACAGTGGAATACTATGCAGCACTTAGGAGCCATAATTTTGTGAAAAAGTATATACTTGGGAGAGACTTGAGAGCATTTTGCTGCATCAAATATCTCATCACATAGGGACAAATACGGCATAAGGACACTATTGTGAAAAAAGGAGGGAAAGTGAGTAGGATATGTATAAATGTTCAGAAGGAAAAGGGGGGAAGGGGTAGTAAAAGAGGAAGAGGGATAGATCACTGGGATAGAAGAGATTAGTAGGTGGGAGCGGGAGTGAAATAATGAGAAAACTTCAGTGGGGGTTTGAAATATATAGAATACTCCAGCACCTCAACAAGAAAAAG
>NW_006399973.1:4847737-4892113 GCF_000299155.1 Elephantulus edwardii | reverse complement strand
CTATTGCTCTTCAGTACTTTGGAGAGGTCCCTAACAGCAGACTTTCCAATGGCAATGCGCCTTTTAATTTCCTGGCTGCTGGTGCCAAGACTGTTCCCTTTCCCAAAGAAAGGTGATCCAGCAGAATGTGGAAATCATCAAACTATCTTTAATATTACACCCAACAGCAGACTGCTGTTGAATATCATTGAAGATCATTCAGTAACAGCTAGAATAATACATAGAGAATTGCCAAAAGTTCAAGCTGGTCATGGCACTAAGGGTATCATTGTTGATGCCCAGTTGATCCTGGCTGAAAGCAAAGAATACCAGAACAATGTCTATTTGTGCTTTATTGACTATGCAAAGGCATGTGACTGTGTAGATTATAACAAATTATCACTAATGTTGAGAAGAATGGGATTCCTAGAACACTTAATTGTGCTCATGCAGACTGTGCTTAGACTAAGAGGCTGTCGTGCAGACAGAACAAGGGAACAATGGGTAAAACACTAAATGGTTTAAAAGTCTGTATCAGGGTTGTATCCTTTCTCCATAACTATTAGTCTGTATGCTGGACTAATTATTTGAGAAGCTGGATTCTATGAAGAAGAAAGCGGCATCAGAATTGGAGGAAGACTCATCAGCAACCTGCATTATGCTCATTACACAGCCTGGCTTGTTGAAAGTGAGGAGGGCATGCAGTGCTTGCTGGAGAAGAGGAAAGAATATAACCTTCAATATGGATTACATCGCAACATCAAGAAAACAAAAATTCTCTCCACTGGAACCAAAAGTGTCATGATAGATGGAGAAAAGATTGAAACTGACATTGACTTCCTCTTACCTGCATCTACAATTAACACCCTTGGTACCAACAGTCAGGAAATTAGAGTATTGCACTGGGAAAGTCTGCAGTTGGGAACCTTTCCAAATTACTGAGAAGCAATGATGTCAGTTTGAGGACTATGGTGAAACTGATTTTAGGTCATGGTCTTTCCAATCGCTTGCTGTGCTTCCGAGATCTGGAGAGTGAAGAAGTATAACAGAAGAATTGATGCCTTTGAGCTGTGTTGTTGGAGTACTGAAATGACTGCCAAAAGGACAAACAGGTATGTCTTGGAGAAGGTACAGCCAGATTACTCCTTGGAGGCAAAGGGGATAAAGCTTTGTCTCACATACTTGGTCTCCTATCATGTTGCTAGAAGAGTCAGTTCCTTGGAGACAGACATCATGCCTGGAAAATTGAAGGTCGGTGAAGGAGAAGAAGACCCCCAAGGAGGTAGTTACTACAGTGATGGACTCAAGTATGTCAGAGATTCTGAGGATGGCAAAATAAAGGTCATGGTTCAGATCTGTTGTTCATATGGTTGCTATGAGTCTTACCCAACTCGATGGCACTTGACAGCAATAAGTGCTGGTTTGGTTTGTTTGTCAGTCTGCCTAGTGATTTGTCTATTTCATTGATCCTTTAAAGGGCCAGTTTCTAGTATTGTTGATTCTTTGTGTTGTTTTCCGACTTTCTATTTAATTTCTTTCTGTCCTGATTTTCTTTTTTTTCTGAAAACTTTTTGTTATACCTTTGGATTAGCCGCCCAACTCCCTATGGACTACACTTACAGAACTTTCTTGTTAGCCATTAATGCTGTTGTGTACTATCGTTTTTTTGTGTGTGTTTTTTAAATTTTTTTTTTTTATCATTTTATTGTGTACCCTCCATTGGATTTCAGAGGGTGTAAATCACATAGAAAGAACGATTGCCCATATTTCTCGTGTGGAGCAGCTGGGGGATTCAACCATATGTCTTTGGCTTGGCAGTGTGATTTCTTATTGCTAGGCCACCAGAAATCCCTTTATTAACAATTGGTACTGTATACCATCAAGTTAGAACCAACCCATAGCTGACCCTCCAGCAGGTTTTCAGAGGCAGTTTTAATTGTACAGGAAGAAATTACCCATCTTTCTCCTGTGGAGGACCTGATGGATTTGAACCATGTGCCTTTGGCATGACAGCACAGCTCCTTAGAACTAGGATTTACTATTTGACTGCCATTAGGATGGCCAAGTTTTTAATTTTTTTTTTATGGAAAATAATAAATATTGACAATAATATAGAGAAACCAGAACCCTTATTCATTACTGGTGGAACTGTTCAATGTTAGAACAGCCATAGAAAAGCTTGTCAGTTTTGTGCTGTTTGGGTTTTTTTTTTAAAGTTTAAAATAGAGCTACTGTTTGATGAGCAGTCCCACTCTTAGCCAAGTGACTTGAAAGCAACAGTAGGAAAAGATGCATCATTTTGGAACAATGTGTTTAATTTTATTTTCTTTTTTTAAATTTTATTTTCAACTCCTTTTATTTTTTTTTTATATTTTAATGAAAGTTTATAAAGAACTTGGTTTTCCATTCATTCATTATTACACATTTTCTTCCCTGCCCTCCTCTTCACCCACCACCACCCCCCAGGTTCTTTCATTGTTATACATTCGTGTGTCCATTCACCCCCACCGCCAGGCCACTTTACTATGCAGCCCTTATTCTGGACTCTTGTCATACCAGTAATACCTAATATATTTTATACCATTCTCTCCCTCATCTGTTTTAATGTCATGTACATTATTTATCCCCTTTTTTTCTTAGTTTCTAAGAAAAGACCTTAAACATAAAGCCAAGCATAAAAGAAAGATATAGAAAGGTTAGATGCCTTCTAGAAAGTCTAAGGGCTAATTTTATAGAGAAAAAAAATGTAACATACAAAAAATAAGCACAGCCTTGCAGCTTGGAGGAGTTTGATTCCAAACGTCATGTATTTTCATTGCCTTTTCCTGGTGACAGAGGCGGGGACCTAAAAACCAGTGTATTTCTTTTTAGTGAGTTTCTTTTCTAAGTGACACGTAGAACAAATCTTTCAGAATTTAATTTACTCTTATACATGGAATTACTTGAGAAGACATTCTGTAGACTCTGAAGGCACATGTCAGATGAATAATAAAGTTCTAATACAAACAAGTTTTTGTGTCTTAACAAAGAGGAAGTGTGGGCTTCCTATTTTAATCTAAACACTTTCTGGCAGTAACATAGTAACTGTAGTGTTCTTCATAACAAAGGAAATCCTCTCCATTTCCTATCACAATTTATTGGGTCACAAGAATAGCAGAGATACAGAAAACATTCATATGTAACGTTCAGGAACCAATTTTCTGAGCATCCTGTCACATTTTCAAATGTTAATTTTATTTCTAACTATATAAAAATCGGTTTCATTTACATGTGAAAAAATTTTGGCACATTTTGCACATTTTTTTATATTAATATAATCTCTCTGATTTTTTTATTTCACTGAAACAGGATTGTCATATATTTTCTTGCATGCTCATTTTTCTGACAGCTTTCCATCCTGATGGCTAGTTGCTCAGGTGGCATCAAATATTGACCAAAATCTTGTTCCTAGCTGCTTTTCCCATCTTGGTACTTGTTAGACCAATTGATGTCTTTGCTATTCCCATTTTAGACATGAGTTAGAATTAAGTTCAGTATTTCAGTATTCTCCTGATATGTTTACATGTGTGAGGATTATTTAATATTAATATTTAAAATATTAATATATTTTCTGTTTCTTTTAATGCTTCATTGTTCAATTGTTTATTTTCTGATGCTCATTTGTAAGCTGCATTGAGGAGAAATTTTTGTATCTCTGTGTGTGTATCTTAAAAAAATTTCATTCCCATTCATTATATTTTTTTTAATTTAATTTATTATTTTTTGTGTGTGTATCATCAAATCAAATCTGACTGGTACAGAGGAGATTGCCCCTCCTTCTCCAGCAGAGCATTTGGTGGATTTGAACTGTGTACCTCTGGTATTGCAGTGTAGCTTCTTGCCACTAGGCCACCAGAGCTCCCTCCATGCACTATATTTTATAAAATTAATCAGCATTGAACTATGGTTACCATTGCCCTGTCTTTCCAGATCCACGCCAGATCGTTCCCATTTCCTTAATCCATCCCTCCCTCCACCCACCAAATTGCGTGACCCTATGAGGTCCCTCCTGCCCTTCTTCACTCCTCTGCTCCTACCCTCCCCCACTTGGATCCTCATACATGTTTTACTAGTTATCTATTTCTACAATAAAGGTCTTATACAGTATTTGTCCTTATGGGCCTGAGTTAGTTCACTCAGCATAATGTTCTCCAGCCCCATTCAAGTTATGTAGAAATTTTCCAAATTGTTGCTCCTGCGTGCTGCGTAGTATTCTGTTGTGTGAACGTGCCACAATTTCTCAATCCATTTGATTGTGGTTGGGCATTTGGGCTGTTTCCGTGATCTTGCAGTGGTGAATAATGCTGCTGTGAATATTGATGTACAAATCTCCAGTTTGTCTCAGTTCTCATTTTCTCGGGCTATATTTTAAGAAATGGAATAGCTTGAATTTAGGTCATATGGAATTTCTGTGTCCAGTTTTTTAGGAAATGCTAAACTGTCTTGCAGAGTGGTTGTACCATTTTTCAGTTCCAACAATCTCTCTTTATCCTTTCCAACATTTATTACTTTCTGTCCTGTTTGATTTTGCCAGTGCTCTTGGGGTGAAATGGTACCTTCTTGTGGTTTTAATTTGCTTCTCTTATTGGCAGTGATTTTGAGCATTTCTTCATGTGTCTCTTGGCTTTCCAAATGTCTTCTTCTATGAAAAGTCTTCCCGTTTCTTTGACCCATTTTGTGATTGAGTTCCCATCTTTTTAATGTATCGTTGGTACCTAGGATAGTGTCTAGTACCTCGTAATCATTTAGTAAGTATCAGTTATTTTGGATGAATGAATATTATTGACATTTTGTTTTTAAATAATTATTTTGGAGATATACATACAAATAGAAATATTTTAAATCCTCTTGTGCCCATCTCTTTGCCTAATATTGTTAGCTTTTTGTCCATTGATTTTTTTTTTTTGGTGAGGGCATTGGTGTGTATGGTTTTTATTAGTGGTACTTTACATTCTTTTGGAAGTTAACTGTTGGAAATTATTAAGTGAGAATGAATACTTGTTCTTTATATGACACAAATCTTTATATGATTCTTTCATCTTTTTTAAGGAATAGAGTAGTATTCTTGGTTTAGAAACAAAGAATATCTAAATTGTAGTTGTTATGTACCATTGAGTCAGAACCAACTCATAGCTGACCCTCCAGCAGGTTTTCAGAGGCAGTAAATCACATGGGAGTAGATTGTCCATCTCTCCATGGAGCAGCTGGTGGATTTGAATTGCCTGCCTTTGTTGGCCGCACAGTTTCTTAACCACTAGACTGCTAGAGCTCCTTGCATGAGAATTATTATTGTTGTTATGATGTACTTTCAAGTCAGAAGTGGATCATAGCTGACCCTCTAGCAGATTTTCAGAGGCAGTGAATTGCACTGGGCAAAGGGATAGCAGGGGATTGCCTATGTTTCTCCGATGGGGGACCTGGTAGATTCGAACCACCTACCTTTGGATAGCAGTACTCCTTACCACCAGGCCACCAGAGCTCCCTTTAAAGGAGAGTAGATTTATATTGAAGATTAAAAGATAGAAAAAGATTTATATTGAAGACAGATTTGCTTTGACTGCCAATGGGACATAGTCATTAGGGATTTACAGTGCTAGCACCAAGGCCACACCTGTGGGGGTTTGAATCCACCAGTGACTCTGCAGCAGAGAGATGGGCCATTACTTCTCATGATTTACAGCCTCAGAAATCGAGTGGAGGCTCAGCTATGAGCAGTTCCAACTCTCTATCAGAGAGAGAGAGAGAGAGAATGTGTTGTTTGCACATACGCTAATCTTGTACTATTTTTAGGTTCATAACTAAAGAAAATATCCCCCTACTTCTTTGTGATTTTGATCAAGTAGTCTTCCTTTCTTTTCAGAATATTTTGGGTCATAGAAATAGCAGAGATACAAAAAATATTCATGTGCAATAGAAAAACATTAGTTCCTTTTTAGCTTGAGTATTTTAGAGGGTTGTTGTTATTGGGTCAGAACCAACTCAGAGCTGACCTTCCAGTGGCTCTTCAAAGGCAGTACATCGCATAGGAGGAAATTTTCTATCCATCACAGTGGAAATACCAAGAACACAGCTATCAGAGGCACGTAAAGAACAGTCACCTTCCCATTGGGTGGAGGGTCAGAGGGTAACGATGTTTGAAGTGAACTTTTTTTTTTAGTTGAACAAGTTTGAATTAGTCCGTGAAGATGTGAGAAAAGGGTGTTGGAATCAGGCATTCATTCTACTCATTGTCATTAAATTGAAGCTGACTCTCTAGCAGATTTTCAGAGGTTGTAAATTGCATAGATAAAAGTTTCCCTTTGTTCTCTCACGGCACAGCTGGTCCTGCCTTTGACATTGGTAGCACAACTCTTTGCTGCTAAGCCACCAGAACATAGGTAATTGAAGTAAGACAATGAAACCTCATTTAATTCAGTGTGTTTGGGCTTAGATTTTGCAGGGATGGGAGGGTCTATAAAAAAAATTAGAGAAGTGTTAGGGCCCAGGCTTGAACTTTAATGCCTTATTAAATGTTTTGAATTTAATATAAAATAGAATGATAGACCTTTAAAGAGTTTTATTTCTAGGAATGAGCTGAGGTACGTATATTTAGTTTTTCTGCTGTAGGGCAACATGGAAATGGGACACATATTGTAAAAGTTCAGTAAGAAAATGCAATTATTAGTGTCAGACCAAAGTGTGCTGGACCCATGCCGTGGTAGGTATTTTCAGTTGCTTCATGTTTATATATGTGGAAGTTACACAGTGAGGAGTACAGAAGAATTGAGGTCTTTGAATTTTAGTGTTAAGAGTATTGACTATACTACAGACAATAAAAAAACCAAACAAATCTGTGTTGGAAGAAGTGCAGTCAGAGTGCCCCTTAAAAGCATGGTTGGTGAGGCATCATATCACACACTTCATACATATTGTCAGAGGGTTCAACAACAAAAAAAGAAGACCCGCTATGAGGTGGATTGAGACGGTGACTGCAACGGTAGGCTCAAGCCCAGCAGGTGGTGAGACGTACAAAAGACCTGGCAGGGCTTAGTTCTGTTGTTCTAGGGTCACTGAGTCAGAGCCAGTGCAGTGGCACACCTGACAACCACAGCAACAACCTGGTGTCATGGGGAAGAGTTAGACTGATAACCAGAATTAAAATAGGTGGTTTAAGCCTGTCAGTCAACAGCCAGAAGCAAAATATGCTTTGGCTGGCAACATGTTGTTTTGTTGATTGCCGTCGAGTCGTGCAGGACTAGCGACTCTGTGAACAAAAGCCCCGAGGCCTTTCTAGAACTATCGTTTCTCCAAGTTCATAGAGTTTCCAGAGGCATGTGGTTTAAAAAGTGGATGCCACTTCTGCTCCTAAACCTATCTTAAAATTGGGAACTCCACCAAACACTGTTGACAGTGGGCAGCCATTACGGCATTTGAGACCCTAATGATAACAAAGTTCAACATCACAGCAAACCCAGATTACCTGAGCACAGCAAATTGACTGAAGAGTGCCTCAGGATACTCTCACAAAATTGTAACTTTGGAAATTATGGGCATTTCTGCTCTATTCTATAGGGTAACTGTTGTTGTTATTGTTGTTGTTATGTGCCATCAAGTTGCCTGTAACTCATAGCAACCCTTTGTACAACAGCCCTGAACCCTGCTCTGCCCTGAGCCAACCTTATTGTCTCTGACACACCTACCCACATTAACTTAGTCACTGAGTCAGTCCATCTCATTGAGATTCTTCTTCTCCTGCACCGTCCCTCCACTCTGCCAAACATAATGTCCCTCTCCAAGGATGTATCCCTCCTTGCAATGTTTCCAAAGTATGTCAGACGAAGCTTCAGAATCCTTGCTTCCAAGGAGCAGCCTGGTTTCACCCTCTCCAGGACGAACCTGTTTTTCTCCTAGCAGTCTGTGGTATATTTAATACTCCTTTTCAGCACCATAGCTCAAAGACATCAGTTCTATCATCCCTAGTCATTGTCCAGCTTTCTGATGGATAGCATGTGATTGTGAAGACCATGGCCTGGAGCAGGCATATCTTAATCTCCAGATTGACATCTTTGCTCTTCAGTACTCGAGATGTTCTTGACAGCAGACTTTACCAATGCTATTCATCTTTTGATTTCCTGGCTATTGGCTGCTGGTACCAAGAGTATTGATTATAGAGCCAAGCAGAGCTGTTGACAATTTCAGTCTCTTCACTTTCTATCATGATGCTACTAATTGGCCCAGTGGTGACAATCTTTGTTTTCTTGATTTTGAGCTTCAATCCATATTGAAGGCTGAAGTCCTTTAGTTTCTGCAACAAGTGTTTCAGGTCCTCCTCAGTTTCAGCAAGCAAGGTTGTGTCATTTGTATAACATAGATTGTTGATGAGTTTTCCTCCAATTCTGATTCCTCATTCCTCCTCATAGAGCCCAGCCTCCCTGATAAGCTGTTCTGCATATAGACTGAGAAGGTATGGAGTTAGGACGCATCCCGTGATTTTAAACCATGCAGTGTTTTCTTGCTCCGTTCTAATGACTGCCTCCTGGTCCAAGTATAGGTTTTGCCCAAGCACAGTCAAGTGTACTGGGATTGCCATTCTTTTCAGAGTTAGCCACAGTTTGTTCTGATTTACACAGATACAAAAGGAATTAACTTAATGGCACACAGAAACAACTATGTAAGGCCATAGCAGTGGACATAATGAGGAAGAAAACATATGAGATATTCAGAAGTATTCCATAAAGCTTTGTGCTTCATTGAGAGTGATGAGTAACAGGGAAGGTTTGAAACGGAATGAATGATGGTATTCACAAAGATAATAGCTATTGAAGGTGGATTAGATGCTAAAATTCAATTTTGGAAGTAGTAATCATCTTGAAATGTCCTCTTTGATGTATATGAGGTAAAATGTGGACCTTTACATAATACTATGCTAAACACCTTCTCTTTTGGGTGGTTCATCTCCATCAGAAGGATAAAAGACTGTAAATAGGTGCCTTGAATTTTCTGGAGTGAAATAATCTCACCTTTATTAATTATGTATTGAGTTTCTAACATATCTAGATCTTTTTTTCAGCTAACTTTACAAGTACCAGTTCAGGAGCTCAGATCATGAAATAAATTTTCCCATCTTTTACGAAGACTACTTGAAACAGTTAATATTTTAGTTTGATAGGATAAAAGAGTTTGCAACTACTTGATATCTATGTCTTTATTTACATATAAGTTGTTGCCATCAAGTACGATGCATAGTGACCCTATGAACAAAAGATATAAACCCTATTCTATAACTGTCATCGTTTCTCTAATGTTCATAGAATTTCCACAGGCATGTTGTTTAGAAAGTGGATGCCAGTCTTGCTTCCAAGCCTGTCTTAACTTGGGAGCTCCACCAAACACTCTATCATGGGTAACTATTATGGCATATGACCCACCAGTAGCACAATGTTCAGTATTACAGCAATCCCACCATATATTAGTACAGTAAGCTGAAAGACCAATTCTGTGCCACTTAAAAGAATGTTCTTCCCAAAGACAGCACTAGATAACCATCAGATCCTGATTGTTTTAAACAAGAGGCTTCCAGCCCCCAGCTGATTGTTAACTAAATCCAGACGGCCAGTCATTATGACTGAAATAAAAAACAGCCAGTTTACACCTGACTTTCAACTAAAACTAAAATAAGTACCATCTAAAAGGAAGTTCTGGTGGCCTACTGTTTATAAGCTGTGCTGCAGTCCCAAAGGCACACCATCATTTGAATTCACCAGAGGAAAGATAGGCATTGTTCTCTCATGTGATGAACTGTTTTAAAAACTTAGTAAAGTGTCAGCCATGAATTGGTTCTGACTGGCTGGTACACAACAGCCCTCAAAAAAGTTACAGGCATAAATACAGATGTAGATATCAAGTAGTTGCAAAGTCTTCTATCAATCTGAAACCTCAGTAGTTTACAAAGTAATCTTTATAAAGGATGGAAAAGCTTAATTCTGGTTATGAGCTCCTGAATTGGTAGTGATGATGTTGGCTGAAAAAAAGGTCTAAATATTTTAGAAACTCAGTGTCTAGTTAATAAAAATGAGTTTCTTTCCCTCCAGAATATGCAAGCCTTAGAAAGGGATGCCATGCTTAGAAAGAGAGAAATTCAGCGAAAGAGACCAGCCCAATGAATCAACACAGTTGCTGCAGCAAAGGGCCCAAGTGTATTAGAGATGATGTGGATGGCACAGGATAGGACAGGGTTCAGTTCTGTGTTCATAGAGTTGCTATGAGTCCTACTTGACTCAATGGCACCTAGCAACATCACCATTTGTTTTGCTTTAGAAAAAGAACCTGGTTTTCAGAAAAATATTCCACATAGAAAGTGCTATCCATACCCACTCTCTCCTCTTACTATTTTATCAAGTTAAGTTCTTGGCTGAGTTAAGTCAGTCATCTCCATACATCTTAGATTTCTGTTTCAGTGGGATTGGGATCTCATTATCCATAATATCCTAAAGAGTTGGTAGCATTTAACAAAATATTCTGTTCAGCATATATAAACCATACTAATTGTTCTTAATAGTTGTCTTATATTTCATTGTATTTCTGGTATTATTTACTTATCAAGTTTCCTGTTTTAAGTATTTACTCCCTATTTCTTTGAATTCTCTAATGCTACCCAATAAAATGTCTGTGATGATGAGCAGTCATGTGCCATGTTGAATATATTAACCACTAGCCCCATGCAGGGATTGGGCACTTAAAAAATCAGATTAGTGTGCCTAATGAACAACTTTTTAATTCATTTCACTTAAATAGTTAATGGCTACTGAATTATAGAGTGCAGTTCTGAACTGCTCCATTGTTAAGTTGGGTTATCAAGTTATTTGTTTGGATTTCTTTTCTTTTTGGCCTCACAAATTGTGATTTACTTATGTTTCTTTTATGTTGAACAGTATTTGGAAGGTTTTAGTTTTTTTAAAAAAACAAACACTGTTCCCTGTTGAAATCTCTCTTGAGTTTAATGACAGAGAAGAGTTTCTCTTTATACTTATCAGTATACTTCTCTTTATCAAGTTGGATTCTGTTGTAGAATCCACTCAGTGACGCCTAATAACATCAGTTTTATTGTCCATTCTTCTTCTTTTTTGTCCATTATTCTTTGAAGCTTTGATTGTCAGGGAGCCCAAAGGTAAAGTTTTGATTCAGTAATTGTTATTGGCCCTTTTCCTGTCATCTTAGTAATTATAATTGGCCCTTTTCCTGTCATCACTAAGTCAAAACTAAGCCCATTAGTTCTGACTCAAAGAGACCCTAGGGGGCAGAGTGGTTTGGCCCATAGTGTCTGCAAGGGTATAATCTTCATAGGAGTAGGCCACATCTTTGTTCAAACTGCTGCCCTTTTGTCTAATGGCCAGGTACTTAACCACTGTGTGAGGCAATTTTCATTAATTTGAAGTTTATGGATTTTATTATGTATATGGATTTTTCTAGTAAAGCTCTTCAAATTATGTTTGAAAATGATTAAATTTTTAAATACAGTCTTTCGACATTATCTGAAGGCCTAACAAGAATTATTTAAGTTAGTTAACTTAAAGTTATGTTAATTCAGAGTTAGTTAAATATGTATGTAGTATAATTACGTGTTTGTATATCCTTCCTCCCTCTACCCCACATATATCAATTCTTTTGATAAGATCTTTGTCATGTTTGTGAAAATTTTATTTATCATTTAAGAGGAAAATAAACATATTTGTTGTGGTGATGTTGGTGTAACATCGAGTTGGAACCAATCCCTGGCTGACCCTCTAGTGGGTTTTCAAAGGCAGTAAATCACATGTAAAGAAATTGCCCGTCTTTCTCCCACAGAGGAGCTGGCTATCTGCGTACCTTTGGCAGTACAGCTTCTTACCTGTAAGCCGCCAAAGCTCCCTGTACACATACTGAGATCTCTCAGCAAGACATTCTACCTGTCATAAGAGAAAGTTCTAAGTGCTTTTATGATTGACCTTATTTTATTCCATTTATGGATCCAACCTTGGTTCTTGTATCTTTTTCTTATTCTAATATAATGCTCTCCTTTGACTTCTTTTTTGGATATGTGTGGGAAAATTTATTTTCCTTGAATTGAAAATATGTCCTTCAAGATTTTCTAATTCCATCTGTGGTACCTTTTAGATAACCAGTAACTTGTAAATAGTGACAAAATGCCTTTGATGCTCTTTAAAAAAGCACTATTGAGGTGCTTGGGGGGAAAGTGTATACAGAATCTGTTTAAAAAATGTTTTGCACTTCCTTTGTTTCTGCCAGATTTCGAGCCTAGGTATTTTTATATACTAGGATGCTCTTGATTTTTACATAGACTTCAGCATTAAGAATTGGAGGCAGTAAGAATATGCTGACAGTTATTAATAAAAGTCTAGCCTTTCCTTGCAAGGAAACAGACTAGAACCAGGAAACTGCTGATAAAAGTAACCAAGGATAGCATACTTAAAACCATCTGTGTAACTCTTGACAGAAATAAAGTGACAAAACAAGATGCTCTTAACCAGGTGTGTGATTGCAAAAATAAATACATTTTCGTATGTTACAAATTGGCCTTGTGCCTTTAGTAACCATGGTACGTGTGTCTACGCATGCGTGTGTATCAAGCTCAGGATTTTAGGGCAGTTAGGAAGTTGAGAGAGGAAAAGGCTAGAAGAAGACTTTAACATTCCTTAGGGTTATTGTTACCACAAACTCTGGAATGTGAACTCTGAAACTCTACTGGAATTTCCAAATGCTATGTGATGATAAACAACAAGTGAGGATTTGTAGCCGAGATCCAATACCGACTCTGGAAAAGAAGGAAAAGAAAGATTCTTTTTGTTCCTTCACTTGCTTCCTTGCTTTTAAAGCATCTGTCTATTTTGGAGATTTTAGGGTTGGGCTAAAATACATTGTTTCCTACCCTTGAAAGATTAATAGAAGATGGAAGCAGAATTTTTTTAAAAACCTATTTAATACATCATTTAAATTTTTCATGAAAAACAAATGTAAAGTTTTCTCATTGTATATAAAATTTTAATTACTTGAATGAAATATAAACCACTTCTAAATATTTAAGAACTTTGAGAGCTTTTGTGGAAGAATTTCACTGGTTTTGAATACAAATTTTGCTCACTTAAATTGCAGTTCTTTCTTTTGTTATCATTTCTTTCTCCACTCTAAACTTAGCAGAAGCATTTCATTTTCACTGTGCTTATATGTGCTAAATGTTTCTGAGTTCAAGGTTCAGAAAGCTCCAGTTAGACCTATGATTTTGGTTTTCAGGAAATTGTTATTTTGAATCCCTGGAGCTTCCTAGACCTGCTGGCCTCTCAAAAAGCAAAACAAAACCAAAAATCAAACAAAAAAACCCCATTAAATGTTGTAAAAGAACACAATTAGTATGATTTTTCCCAGCAACAGTAGCAGAGTTCAACATGGCAGCAAACAGCAAATGCTGATGATGCTGTGGAGAGATTGAAACTCTCATTCTCTGCTGGTAGGAATGTAAAATGCTGAAACCACTATGGAACACAGCCTTGCACTTTCTCAGAAAGTTGAAACAGCATATAACAACAGTTATAAAAAACAATCACAATGCAGATTGTAGGGCGTTCTACAAAGCAACTGGCCTAAATTCTTAAAAATATTGGCATCTTAAAACAGTAAAAAGGAATTTTCTAGATTAAAAGAAACTTAATTGTTGTTGTTGTGTACCGACCTGTAGCTGACCCTCCAGTGGGTTTTCAGAGACAGTTAACTGCACGGGAGATTGCCCTTCCTTCTTCTGAGGAGCAGCTGGTGCTTTTAACCCCGTGTTTTTGGGATTGCAGTGCAGCTTCTTAACCACTAGGCCACAAGAGACAAAATAGCTTATTTAAACCTGAAAACCCTGAAAGTAATTTCTGTACTGAAATAAAAGTCCATTTTCATAATTCTCACTTATTGCTAATCTAAATATTAAAAAAAGATGCAAACATTTTATTTATGAAAATTCTTTGTATTTTTCTAGCAATTATTTTTTAGGTTGTGTTCTCAGATCTTTTATAAAAGCATCTTTTGGAACTTCAAAAAAAATAGCTTAATGTAATAATGTCATTCTTAGTTGATTTTTTTAAAAATAGCACCTTTATTAAGATATAATTCATATACTCTTGTGATTTGCTATTATGAAGGGTATTGTTTTTCTTCGTTCCAGCTCTGTATTCTCTTTGTCACGGTAGAAAAGTCCAACTGATTTTTGTATGTTGATCTTGTATGCTGCCACTTTGATAAATTGGTCAACTATGCCCAGTAGTTTTCTTGCTGAATCTTTAGGGTTTTCTAAGTATACTATCATATCATCTGCATAGAGAGATAATTTTACCTCCTCTTTGCCAATTTGGATTTCTCTTATATCCTCCTCTTGTTTTATTTGCTATCGCTAAGACTTCCAATACAGTATTGAGTAAGAGAGGTGATAGTGGTCATCCTTGCCTAATTCCTGTTCTTAAACAGAATGCCTTTAACCTCTCTCCATTGAGAATAATGTTGGCTCTTGGGTTTGCATATATTCTTTTTACCATGTTGTTGAAGAAATTCCCTCTAATTCTATTTTGTTGAGTGTTTTAATCAGGAAAGGGTGTTGGATTAAATACTTGGGAGTTAATGTAACCAGAAGTACAAAGTATCTATTCAAAGAAAATTATAAAACATTACTACAAGAAACAAAAAGAGACCTTAAGAAGTGGAAGAAAATCCCTTGCTCATGGATAGGTAGGCTCAGTATTGTGAAAACGGCAATACTACTAAAGGCAATTTACACTTTCAACACAATCCCAATATAAATACCAATCCCATTCTTAAATGAGATAGAAAAGGCAATCTCCAGTTTCGTGTGGAATCAAAAAAAGCCCTGAATAAGCAAAGCACTCCTTAAAAAGAGGAACAAGGTAGGAAGCATCTCACTCCCTGATTTCAAATCCTACTACACTGTCGTGGTGGTCAAGACAGTGGGGTATTATGAAATATTACTCAAAATGGGTGACCCTAGAGGACATTAAGCTGAGTGAAATAACTCAGTCACAAAAGGACAAATACTGCATAGTGCCACTGTTGTAAAACGGACTGACATAGGGGTTGGGGGTGAGACTGGGAAAGATAGGATAAATTATGTATACTGCATTGAAACAGGTGAGGGAGAGAACTGTTTAAAAGGTATAAATGATTAAGTATTATTGTCATGACAGGAGTCCAGAATAAAGGCTGCATAGTGGAGTGGACTTGGGAGAGGGATTGTATAACAGTGAAAGAATTTTTCTTCTACTTTACAAAGAGAAGAGCGAACTGGAGGGGAGGGGTGGACAGTGAGAAAAGTGCAACAGTGAATAAATGGAAATCCAAAATCCCTGTAAATTTTCAATAAAATTAATAATAAAAAATATCATTCATGTACAATGAAGTACACCCTTTTCAAGTACATAATTCAGAAGAGTGTTTAAGATGTATCATCAACTTCATTTTCCAATTCCACATTTCTAGCCACCAAAAAGAAACATGCTCACTAGCAATCCAGTCACTCCCTAGTAGCCAGCCTACCTTGTCTCTTCTGAACATTTCCTGTAAATGAAATCATAGGATATATAGCCTTTTGTGCTTGATTTCTCTCACTTAGATAATATTTTCAGGGTTCAAAATAATGTGTCTTTCTATTGCGAGATAGAATTCCATTGTTCAAATATACCACAATTTTTTAAAATCTTGTACATTTGATGAACATTCCAGATAAATACCCATACAGGTGAAACATATAAACAGTCACAAAGTTTATAATATTCGTGTGACAAAAGATTTTTGTTAAGATGAAAAAAATATTTCTGGCAGCATTATTCATGATAGCTAAAGTTGGAAACATCCAGAATATCCCTCATTTATTGTCCAGTTTTATATGAATATGATGTAATTGAAAAATACTATTCCTTGGGTTAACCACACCATAGTTCTTTACTTTTTAACACTATAAAGAGGTTTTTTGTAACAGATTTTCTCAACACAATGCATCATTTGATTTTCTGTATTTCTAATTCTATTGAAGTTGATTGTGAATGCAAGCAAAAGGAAATCCTTAACAACTTGGACCCTTTCTAGTTACCATAATGTTTCTTATTGATCCATTTGGAAGATATTTGTTTTATAGTGAGATGTAATCTATACTGAAGACTAGGGTATTTCATCAGTTCAAATTCTCTTTACTTTCAGCAAGCAAGATTGTGTTGTCTGCCTATTGAAGGTTACTGCTGAATCCTCTAGTCGTGATGTTGTGTTTTCCTATAGTCCATTGTCTAAGATTATTTGCTCAGCTATTGAACAGGTGTGGTGAAAGGATACAGCCTTGAAGCACACGTTTCCTGACGTTAAATTACGCAATAGCCCCGTGTTCATTTCTAACAGCTGCCCGCATATAAGTGTTCAAGAACTAACATTTTCTTAACATTATCTATAATTTGTTATGATCCACATAGTCAAACTTCTTAAGCAAGGAGAGAATATTTCTGGCAAAACTGTTCCTTATTTCAAAGATAACAGAGTAAGAGGTGTTTTATATCATTTCACATAGTTGAATGTTTTTCCATTTCCTGAATTATTCCACTTATTTCTATGCTGTCAGTACTTAAGTGGTCATGAATATTAATTTTCACCAGTATTTTATAAGTTTTATTTTATTACAGTTAAAGTTATAAAAACAAACGCTCTCAGGTCGACTGTTAAACTTAGAGGTTTGCTTGATTACACTGAGAATTTACTTTCAAAGTTTGGGCTTGTCATTGGGGTGAAAAAAAGGAATGTCCAATTCCTATCATCAAAAAGTCATGATCATTTTTATACAAATAAAATGATAAGTAGTAAGATGTATGTAAGAAAGTCCAGAAAAGGAAGGGGAGTGGAGTGTGGGGGCAGAATGTGGGAAGAGAGAATATCCCTGTGAGGACGGGACGGGGTGGAAGAATTAGGAAAGATCCAGTGAGGACCTGAAAGGACAGGGTAATAAGCATAGGTTAATGGTGATTCTGTGTTTCATTGACTATACAAAGACATTTGACTGTGTGGATCATAACAAACTGTGGCTGACTCTGAGAAGAATGAGAATCCCAGAACACTTGATCGTGCTAATGCGAAACCTATACTTGGACCAGGAGGCAGTTGTCAGAACAGAGCAAGGGAACACTGCATGGTTCAAAATTGGGAAGGGCGTACACCAGGGATGCAGCGCATCTCCATACCTTTTCAACCTGTATGCAGAACAGATTATCCGGGAGGCTGGGCTCTATGAGGAGAAATGTGGGGTCAAGATTGGTGGAAGATCTGTCAACAGTCTGCATTATGCAGATGACACAACCCCACTTGCTGAAACTGAGGAGGACCTGAAGCACTTGCTGCAGAGGGTCAAGGACTGCAGCCTCCAATATGGATTGATGCTCAATGTCAAGAAGACAGAGATTCTCACCACTGGACCAATTGGCAGCATCAGGATGGATGGTGAAGAGATTGAGATTGTTCACAGCTTCAGTTTGCTTGGCTCCACAGTCAACACTCTTGGCACCAGCAGCCAGGAAATTAGAAGACGTATTGCCATGGGAAAGTCTGCTGTTAGGGACCTCTCCAAAGTACTGAAGAGCAATGGTGTCTCTTTGGAGACTAAGGTTCGCCTGATACTTTGCTATCACTTGTTATGCATCAGACAGTTGGACAGTGACTAAGGAGGATAGAAGGAGAATTGATGCCTTTGAGCTGTGATGCTGGAGAAGATTATTAGGGATACTATGGACTGCTAGGAAAACAAACAGATTCATCCTGGAAAGGATCAAACCGGGCTGCTCCTTGGAGGCAAGGATTCTAAGGCTCCGTCTAACATAGTTTGGACATGTTGCAAAGAGGGACAGGTCCTTGGAGAGGGACATCATGCTTGGTAGGGTGGAGGGACAGCGCAGGAGAGGAAGGCCCTCTTTGAGGTGGATTGATTCAGTGACTAGGGTAATCGGGATGGGTGTGTCAGAGACGGTGCGATTGGCACAGGACAGAGCAGAGTTTAGGGCTGTTGTACATAGGGTCGCCATGAGTCACAAGCAACTCGAGGGCACATAACAACAACAACAATGGTGATTGGTTTTATAAAATACAATGTATGTGAGGTACTATATGAAACACTGAATGAAGAAGTCCAAACACAGTGGACATAAATGAAACAATGTAGATTAATTTTGAATGCAAACTAATATAAATTTTATTTTTAAAGTGAAAAAATCATATGCTTTGTGAGTGATAGATAATATTACAAGATAAGGACAGTGAGACTTGGGATTAGGGTTCTTTATTGGTGACACTGCAGAATAAGTATGGATAAGCAGGCTTTGAATTGGAAACCAGCTCATCTGAATTACAAGAGTGACACAGTGACTGTACCAGTGCATTTGAACATATCAGAGATTGTGAGGATGGTACAGGACAGGGCCAAGTTCAGTTCTTTTGTTCAGAGTATTGCTGTAGGTTGTAGTTGACTAGACGTCACATAACAACATGTTGATGAACCTTGGAACCTTGTATCACCTCACTGGACCCTCCTGCCCACCAAGCTCCAGGCTCATATATCTAGTTTCCAAACTTTACGTCTGTGCTTGGATATCACGTAGTCCAAAGCTGAATTTTTTATGATCATCAGTCTGTTCTACCATAGGCTTCCACGTCTCTAGTTCTGACTACCTCAATTGTTTAGACCCCACAACAGACTGAAGTCATCTTTTGTGTCATACATACCACACATAAAAATTCCACTGATTTTGTTTTATAAATAAACCCAGAATGTTTCACACCACCTCTGTAACTGCTGATTTGTTTCAAACCACTGTTCCCTCTCATCTGGATTATTTCAAGAGTCTCCTGGAGTCAGGTCTTTTTGTATCTGTCTTTGCTCGGCTCCTGTTTATTCTCGCCAGAGCAACCAGAGTGAGAGTCAGTCTCTCTCTCTCTCTCTCTCTCTCTCTCTCTCTCAAGATCAGGTCAGTTCTCTGTTCTTATGACTTTCCTTTTCATTTAGAAAGTTCAAGTGTTGCAGTAACATGACCCAGCTCCCATGCTTTCTCCTTTTACTCTCTCCACTCAAGCTATACTGGATCGGGCTCCTTGCCAAGCAATTCTCACCTCTCAAGGCCTTGGCACTTACCTGGTGTCTCACAGGCTATTTCCTCTCCTCTAAGAGTGTGTCCAGCTGCCCACTGAGGGCTCCCAGTCCACCCTTCTTTCCTCTATATTCTTTATTACTCATCTCTGCTTTTTTTTCCTCTGTAGCACTTAACACCTACCTGTTATACTCTATACTTCATCTCACTTACTTGGTTATTGTTCTTCCTTTCTGAAATGGGAATTCCCTGAGGGCAAGAATTCTTGTTTATTTTGTTGTTCTCAGTTGTATCTTCAGTAAGGGCAGAAAATACATTGTTAAGTGTTCAGTACAGAGGAAATAAATGAGTGGTGATATTTGGCAATCTATGCTTATTTAAGAAAGCACTAAAATACTGACTAGGAGTTCTTTATACATCATGATGATAGTTGTCATGCGAACTCTTCAGCTACAGCTAATGAATGGAGTGTTCCCAAGTATCAGTCTGTTGAAGACTTTAGGGAACTTCCCGTTTCTCCAGAGAAGATTCCCATAGGTGTTTTTTTTCTGAGAATGGTAGGCTGGCAGCTGTTGAAGTACTGTGTAGGTTGGGTTTCTGGCATTCTAGGCACTGTGACGAAATAGCTGTGGGTTCCTTAGTCTGATATTCTTCACGTTAGCCCCACGGGTCCAGTAATTTATGTCTGCCGTCCCTAAAAGAGGAGCAGCTTGGTCTTCCTATCTCCAGAGAATTACCACTAGTCTCTGAAGTCTTTGATAATCATCTCTTCGTTTTCTCTTTTTCTCCCTGTTACCCACTCTTGTGCACACCTTTAACTTTCTTCATTTTACTGTGTCATTTACCCCATTAATACTCTCAACCTCTGTATATTCTCCTAGTGTTTTGGTGGTGGTGGTGGTGTTGATTTTGCCCTTGAGTGTCAATACCTTTTTATAGGTGTTTACTTTCAGTTTTACAAGGCTTTGAAGAGAGAGAAGATAAAATATATAGTGTACCATTATTAAACACTTTGTAGTTTTTACTATGAGTTTAAATATTGCACTTAAGATGTTTACTTGGGGTGTCCTATTTCCCCTAGCTGTTAAGTAGAGGCACTCCTCTTATGCTTATTCTTACAGACCTTGCTTAAGTTAACCATTACCTGAATGCAAATGGCATAAGAAATCTTAAGGGTTTTTTCTCTTTGCTTTCTTATTACTTCTTTAAGTACCTAATTTACTTTTTCTAAAACTAAGTGTAAAGTGAAATGACAGATAGTAAGTTTTTCCCTCTTAAAATAAATCTTTTAAAATGTTGAAATCAAATTACTCCTTTGCTAATCTGATTTTTAGGAAGGAGAGAACAAAAACATTACAAGGAGAGTACCTTTAAATGAATCATAATTACTCACACAAGTGCATGTAAACTTAGATATGCAATTAGGCAGCTAATTATGTTGAAAATGCAATTACATGCTTAAATACATGACCACTCCCTCTGACTCACCCAGTTGTTTCTCGTGTCTTGGTATTCTTCAGCTTATGATCGTTTATTATTAACTCCCAGCTGTCACTGTTTGAAAATACATGCTGGCGCTCGTGATATCTTTCAACCAGTAATGAAGGGAAAAGTTTGAAAGGGAAATTTTAATTTATGAGTTGCAGAATTGATTTTTATAAATTGGCAAAGTCTTATTCTCTTACTGGAGATGCAGGCTTTGCAATTCTATTTTAAAAATTATCATTAATAATAATTTTAAAACTCACTGCTGTGTCAATTCTGATTTACATCAACCCTCTCTCATATTTCTGTTGCTATAAATCTTAATGAGAGCACATTTCATGGCCTACGTGTAATTATTGGTTCTTCCTTTCTAACTATGCTTCATCCAGCAGCTTAAATTTCACTTTATATCTATCTACATAAACTGCCTATCTTTCTCTCCCAAAGTGACTGGTGGATTGAAACTGTAAGCCCAACATATAACAAACACATAAATAACACTAGGTCACATCTTAATAATAATGTCCTTGTTAGGTGCTGTCAAGTACAACTCCAACGTCCTGTGAATAACAAATCTGAACCCTATTCTATCCTGTGTCATTTTCTGACACACTCTCTGACCCACTTGAGCCCATTACTGCAGTCATTGTGTCAGCCCATTGGATTGAAGGTCTTCCTATCTTTCCCTGTTTTCAAGCATGATGTCTCTAGGGAATAGTTTCTCCTAGTACATGTCCAAGGTATGTGAGATAAAGCTTTAACACCGTTGCCTCCAAGGAGCACTCTGGCTGCACCTTCTCCAAGACCTATCTGTTTGTTCTCTTAGTAGTTCTTAGTTGTTCTCTTAGCAGTTATGGGATAATCAGTACAGCTCAAAGGCATCAATTCTTCTCTTGTCATCCTTATTCTTTATCCAGCTCTCAGATGCATAGCAAATGATTGAAAAGACTATGGCCTAAATCAGACTCACCTTAGTCCTTATGGTAGAATGTGCAGACAGCTGGGATTGAAGAATAAAAAGGGAAGAACTCATTCAGCATTTCTCCAGCTGAAAGAACTGAAAAAAACAAATTCAGGCCTCAAGAAAAAGTAATAATAATAATAGTGGTCTATAATATTTACACTTAATACAGCTCATTGGTCTGTAAGCATGAACTTAATTAAATAAATAAATAAACTTTTTTTTAAAAATTACTCACTGATACAAAGACCAGGCCTGATTTATTTGAACTTAGAACTAATGTGTAATGAAGAGGTTATTTTTTTAGGCTTTGTTTATCCCAAATGAGGTAACTATGAATTTTGCTGCAAGCATATTAACATATTTTATTATTGATCACTGATTCACATCCCACTGAATTTTTTTTTAAGTCCACAATAATGTCAAGTAATTGGTTGCCTACCTCATTGTATATCCAAGTTTACACAGGAATGAGTGAATATTTATAATTCATTTAAAAATAATATTTTTTACAGAAAATTCTTCATTCCAAACTATTTGTAAGGATTCCCGTTGGCTTAGTAGCTGAAATGCTCAATAATTGACAAAAAGATCAACAGTTAACAGAAAAGGATACCCTTTTCTCATGGTGCTTTTGAAAAAACACTGTGTTGCATCCCGCAGATATGGTAAGGCAGAAGAAAGTCTGAGGGTTAGGGTAATTTAACCTATCAAAGAGGATTAAAGTAACAAATCATACTAATATTGTTAAAAAGAACCAAAACTCAGTGTTTCAATATAAAAGGAAATAGTTCCTGAAACTATGAGGCAATGGCTCACAAGTTAAGGAGCTGACATTTTCCAGATCTCTGGGCCAGGTGACAAAGTAGAGGCTTCTGGCAGCATGAAGACTTCTGCTGGTTCACATAGTTGCAGGTGGAGGGTCCAAGTCATCTCACATCCCTAGAGGTAGATACAACAATGAAAAACTCATTGCTTTCAAATCTATTCCAGTGAGTTTCTGAGGCAGTAAATCACACAGGAGGACTGCTCATCTTTTTCCTGGGTTGTTGTTTGTTGTTGTTAGGTGCCATCAAGTCAAGTACAACTCATAGCAGACCTATAAATAAAAGATCTGAACCTGTTTTATCCTGTGCCATCCTCACACTCCTGACACACAAGAGCCCATGACAGCAGTCACCGTGTCAGTCTACCTGGTTGAGGGTCTACCTCTCCTTTGCTGGCCCTCCACTCTTCCCAGCATCATGTTCCTTTCCAAGGACTAGTACCTCCTAGCAACATGCCTAAAGTATGAGGCACATCCTCATCATTCTCACCTCCACAGTGCACTCCGGCTGCACCCTCTCTAAGACATCTCTGTTCGTTCTCTTGGCTATCCATGGGATGTTCAGTGCTCTTCTGTAGCATCACAGCTCAAAGACATCAATTCTTTCTTTGTCATCCTTATTCATTATCCAGCTCTCAGACGCATAGCAAGTGACTGGAAAAACCATGGCCAGGATCAGACATACCTTAATCCTCAATCATTACTCCCCAGTAATTTGGAGAGGTCTCCAACTGCAGATTTTCCAGGTGCAATGTGTCTCCTTATTTCCTGACTGCTGGTAGCAAGCATGTTAATTGTGGGTCCAAGCAAGATGAAGCTGTTAACAGTTTCAATCTCCTCTCAATCCATCATGATGTTTCCTTTTGGTCCAGTGGTAAGAATCTTTGTCTTGACATTGAGATGCAATTCATACTGAAGGCTGCTTTCCTTGATCTTCCCATTTTCTCAATGTCAGCCACAACTTGTCATGACCCACACAGTCAAATGCCTTTGTATAGTCAGTAAAGCACAAATAGACATTTTTCTGGTATTTCTTACTTTCAGCCAGGATCCCTCTCACATCTGCAGAGATACCCCCGATGTGACGGCCTCTTCTAAATCCTGCTTGAACTTCTGGCAGTTCCCTGTCTATGTACTGTTATAACTATTTTTGAATGATCATCAGCAAAATTTTGCTTGCATGTGATATTAATGATTTTATTCTGTATTTTCCACACTCAGTTAGGTCACCTTTCTTTGGAATGGGAACAAATATATGGACCTCTTCTAATCTGCTGGCCAGTCAGCCATCCTCCAAATTTCCTGGCATAGACTGGTGAGCACATTCAAGGCTGC
Organism: Elephantulus edwardii; assembly: GCF_000299155.1. Lineage (NCBI taxonomy): Eukaryota > Metazoa > Chordata > Mammalia > Macroscelidea > Macroscelididae > Elephantulus > Elephantulus edwardii. Next base: position 4,868,355 of record NW_006399973.1, on the reverse strand, counting down.
ATCTGTTAATTGAAACAAGTCAGTTGGTACCCCATCAATTCCTGGGGCCTTATTTTGCCAATGCTTTCAATGCAGCCACTGGTAAATTTGAATACACAGCCTTTGAGTTGGCAGTGCAACTAAGCTATGGACGAGGCCACCAGAGTCCAAGTGTCTGACCAAGTTTCTCTTTACTTACTGGAAATTACTGCTTTAAAATGATTGGCTGCTCAGATAAGATCATAAAATGGAAACTGTTCTGTAGTGGCTGATCTCATTGTTGACATCAAATGAATCTTGGCTGAAAGCAAAGATTACCAGAAAGATGTTAACTTAGGTTTTCTTGACTGTGCAAAAGCATTCAACTATGTAGATCATAATAATTAACATTGAGAAGAATGGGAATTCCAGAACACCTAACTGTGCTCGTACAGAACCTTAACATGGACCAAGAAGATGTCATTTGAATAGAACAATAGAACTTTCAGTGGCTTCATGTGTATGTGAAAGTTGGAAAATGAACAAAGAAGAAACTGCCTTTGGTTTGTGGTGTGGAGGATGAATGTTGATTATATCCTGAGTTACCATTAAAAAGCAAAACAAATTTGCGTTGGAGTAAGTAAAGCCGGAGTGTTCCTTCAAAGCAAAGATGGTGAGATCTCATGTCATATACTTAGGGCATGCTTTCAGGAGGGGCCAGTCACAGCAGGGTGTGGTGGGATCATGCTTGGAAAAGAAGAGGATCAGCACCAGAGAGGAAACCCCTCAGTGAGGTGGATTGACCCAGAGGCTTCAGCAGTGGCTTCACCACAGAGACTGTGAGGGGGGTGTCAGACTGGGCACAGTTTTATCCTCTGTGGTACCCAGACTGGCGTTGAGTGAGAACTGATCACTGGCACCTCATGACAACCAAACCACTGAGAATCAGACGGGGCCAAATGGACGCAAAAATGGCTTTCACAGGTATCAGTTCACTGAAACGGATCATCAGGCTTTACTTTGGGGACATCTCTGGATGATTTCTGACCACCAGCCTACTAGATGGTGCTCAAGGGCTTAGCTATTTATGCCACCCAGAGATCCCAGCACTCTTATTATTCCCTTCTTATTGGGTAGATTAACTACTAGCTTTTCAACTTGGGGAGTTCTGATGGCATTATGGGTAGAGAGTTGCATTGTTATCCCAAAGGCAGCACCTCTCTGACAGTTCAAATCCACCAGGTGCCCCAGAATAGAAAGATGAGCAGTCTCCTCTCATGCGCTAAAAGGTCAGCTATGAGTCGATTCCAACTTGACAGCAGTGGGTTTCTAGAGTTTTGAGACTTCTAACTTGATAGTAACCCTTAGAGGAAATCTCATGTTACTAAAACATGCAATTAATACCAGTGTAAGTAAAGCATTTTAACTTGGTTATGATGGTTTTGCTCTTCCCCAACCCCGAAAAGTAACTTGGGAAACATGATTAATAAAATCAACCCATTAGATTTAATTTTGTTTTTAATGGGAATATTTCCTCCTATAAAATTTAATGGTCATGGATTTGATTGAAGAGACTGTTTACCATAGCCAGACCTGTCTCCTGAGAGGTAATTTATAATAATTCCGTTAAAATCCAGATAGCTAACAAAAAGAATGTTTATGGAACATTACAGAGATAACTGTGTGAAAATTATATTTGGGACTGTCCCATAATTTGGTTCTTACTTTTCATCTCCCAAAAAAAGTTAGTAAAAACAGCATTCTTTCTGGGCTTTGAAGCCCATGTTTTCAGTTGAACTGAATTGTTAATTATCATGGGGTCCATTAGTTAGTTAACCAGTGCCTCTTTGCTTAGAATGCAAAACGTTATTGTTGTCGTTAGGTGCCTTTGACTCATAGTGACCCTATGAACAAAGGATCTGAACCTAGGCCTGTCCTGTGCCATCCTCACACTTCCTGACACACAAGAGCCCACTGCAGTAGTCATCGTGTCAATCCACCTAGTTGAGGGTCTTCCTCTCCTTTGCCGACCCTCCACCCTTTCCAGCATCAAGTTCACCAACGACCGTTAATGGGATGTTCAGTGCAAAAGATACTGACAATTCCCCAAAGAAGGTTTCAGTATCCAGTAGTTATATGGTAAGGTTCCTTGTGTGTTTGTAGCTGAATAAGGAACATGATAAGGTTAAAAAGTTCTTTTCTAAACATGACCCTGTTAGTCTTAGTGCTTTTTGATAACATCATCTTTATTTTTTCTGATTAATCTGTTCACCATAATAAAATACATCACTTAAGAGGATCTTAAAAGAACTATTTTACTTTGTTAGAATACTCTTCCTTCAGTCTGCCCTTCTTCACAAAGTTTAAAGCTAGATTTAATAATTTCCATTAGATATTTTTCTGTATGATTAATTACTATAAAAATAAATAGGAAAGTAGTCATTAGAAATTCCTTTTTGTCCAAAGCCAGTCCTGTCTCTTCTGAAAGAGAGAATTTCAATAGACTGCCTTTTCCATTGAATGGACATTATTTCCTTTGGAATAAATGCTGACCTCAATAGATTTGACACAGTGTTGGAAAAGGTTTCTATCAACAGTAAAAAAAAAAAAAAAAAGTTAAAAGCAATGGGAGAAAAAAATAAAAAGGCAGTGACATTATTTTGTAGTAGTAGTTCTATATTAATTTTTATTAAGGAATTATAAACACTGGTCAACTCTTTGTCTGCTTACACCATTCGTTGGGGCTAACTTGTAGTCCCTGTTAATCCAATGCAGGTTGGTTCTGAAGAATTAATGGATAGATTTCTGTTCTCCACCCTACCCTATATCAGTGACTTTAGTTTCTGTTTGTCTGACTATACAGAGAACCCTGCTAGAAACCATAGTGGAGGAATGGTGCTGACAGATGCCAGAGGCCCTGCCATTATCATTAGTCTCACTGGTCTCTGCCTGGTGTCTCCCCTACCCAACCCACCCACTATGGGTCTGGAGTCCCTGTATTAGCATCGCTCTGGTTCATAAGAATATAACATCTGGTTCATAAGAATATAATTGCTGCCTCCTGTAAGGAATTAAATGAAATGAGCAATGCAAGGTTTAGCTGATTTAGTTGAAACAGGTTAAAAGAAGATAGTTCTCATTTTAGACTATTTTATATGGTAGCAAATTTAGGAAATGATGTTTGAAGTATATGGTGGGAAATGATGGTACCAAATTTAGGAAATTGTGTAAGTTTGAAGTATAAAGTATATTTTTTATAGATTTTCTTTTTTAATATGATTGAGGACAGATTAATGAATGGTTAATTACTATACATAACTAGTTATTTGTCCTTACTTTAAGCCTTCTCATGCAAGAATATTCACTAATTATTTTGTATCCCAGATTGAGATGTTTCTCCTTTGTAAACCTGGAGACTTCCTATTTTATTATGCTTATTTATTTTTAATTTTTTTTTAAATTTTTTAAAAATACTTTATTGTTAAACATTTTCTTCCCTCCCTCAGCCCACCCTGCAGTGCACCCCTTGTTCCAGATTGTTGTCATACATATAATGCCTAATCATATATTCCTTTTGGACAGCTCTTCCCCTCATCAGATATAATGTAGTGTTTATTATCCAGCCACTGTTTTCCCATTCACTTCCCACCCCTCTTGTCTGTACTGTTTTATAACAACAGTGTTATGCAGTATATGTCATTTGTGACTGAGATATTTCACACAGCATAATGTCCTCTGGGCTCCCCCATGTTGTGTAATGTTCTAAGAGTTCATTGGTTTTAATGCTGCATAATATTCCATTGTGTGAATGTACCATAGTTTTTCTATACATTTGTTTGTTGATGGGCACTTGGGCTGTTTACATCTCTTTGCTATTGTGAATAATGCAGCAGTAAACATGGGTGTGCATAATCTCTGTTTGAGTATTCCTCTGTTTGCTCTAGTTTCTTTAGGGTCTATTGCCAGTAATAGAATTGCTGGGTCAAATGGTATTTCACTTTTTGAGAAAGCACTGGACCACTTTCCATAGTAGCTGTACCATTTTATATTCTCATCAGCAGTGAATAAAAGTTCTCATCTCTCCACAACTTCACCAGCATTTGTTGTTTGCTGCCCTGTTGAACTTTGCTGTTGTTGCTGGGGTTAGATAGTTGTTTTGATTTTGAAAGTTTCTTCATGTATTTATTTGCCATCTGAATTTCTTCTTTGGTGAAATGTCTATTTATATCTTGTGCCATTTTGTGACTGGGTTGCTTACCTTTTTCTTGTTGAGGTGCTGAAGTATTCTATAAATTTTAGATATAAGTCCCTTATTAGATATGTGATTGCTGAATATTTTCCCCAATGTGTTGGTTTCGTTTTTTTCCCTGTTGGAAAAGTTTTTGATGTGCACAGGAATTTGATTTTTAGAAGGTCCCATTCATCTCTTTTATTCTCTTCTGGTTATAGGTTAAAACTTTTTTTTCTCCATTAATTTTATTTTTTATGTATGTTAAAGTTTACAAATCATATTTGCTTTACATTTACTCATACATATTTTGTTTTATAACACTAATATCAATTTCTAACATATTTAATTGATTACAATGTCTGATCACACCATGTTGTATATTGGTTTTTCCTTTACTTAGCTTACCTGGTTGTTTTTACCCTCCCTTTTCCCCTCCGTTTCCATTCTTATTCATCATCCAATAATGATTCTGTAGGTAAACTCTTCTGTAATTTTTTATAAAATTGTGGTCTTAATACCATAATGGCCCTTTTGTAACTAATTTATGCCACTCACTGTAGTTTTCTCTAGATTCACCCATGTTATATATTATTTCACACAAGTTCTTGATCATTTTTAAGTGAGATATAAAGCTCCATTATGTGAATGTAATATTAACCATTCATATGCTGTTGGACAGTTTGCTTCTTACTCTTTGATATTATAATAAGTAATGCTACAGTAAACTTGGTTGTGTGTTGGAACTCTTAAATCCTTAGGATATATATATATCTAGTAGTCTGATTGCTGGGCCAAATGATATTTTTATTTCTAACTTTCTAAGGAAATGCTGAACTGCTTTTCATGATGGTTGCACCATTTTATATTCCCACTAGCAGTATTTGAGAGTTCATTCTGTCTATTCTCTTACCAGCATTTATTGTTTGCTGTCTTGCTGAACTGTGGTATTATATGCTTCTTCATTGTACATATTGTAATTTTTAAAATACTTTACTGGGAGCAAATTTTTTTTTTAAGTTCTATTTAAGGGAATCTGGTTGTAAAAAAATCAGTCTTAATTGACATGAGAATGTCCATTTTCTAACTTTTTAATTTAAACCAACAGGTTTTGGGACCTGCTCCCAGGTGGTGTTCCTTCTTAGACAACTTGACAGAAGAATTAGAAGAGAATCCAGAAAGCACAGTTTATGATGATTATAAATTTGTCACCCAGAAAGACCTTGAAAACCTAGGTAAAAAAAAAAAATTATACAAATGTTAACAAACCACATTACTCTTTTTTGTTTTGGAGTTTTGAATATTAGAAGTGGTTGACCCATGTTTGTCTGATTTTCCCTTTTGCCAAATTATAAATACTCGTTACATTTATGCTTAGATGTTAAGATAAACTCAAGGTATGTAAACTTTTTTAGATTTTAATTAGGGACCTTTTTTAGCCTACTTTAGCGCAGAAAAATATCTTTCTAGAAAACAGTCATTTTTCAAGATATCTCAGAGACCTCCCACAAATCCTGTTCCTTCTATTTTCTCTTTGCTTATAGAAGATGCAAAGTGAAATTTAGAACCCATAGATTTTATTCTCAGATATAATAAAAACAGAATATTAACTTTTTAACACGTTGCTGCAAATGACGGTAGTACATTAAAAAAAAAAAGTTTCTCAGCACAGTAGTCAATTTAAAAGTGTGCGGCAATGAATAAATGGAAATCCAAAACCTCTGTAAAAAAAAGTGTGTGGCAACATGTTAAAGGTAATGGACCAAAAGAATGCTTCTTGTTAGAATAGCACATTATAAGGCATGGTTTGTAATGTACCAGACAATATTTTAAACGTATTTGTGTGTATGTATAAATGCATTTAATCAGAACCCTATAATGTATATCATTTTATGATTCCATTTTATATAAAGAAAGATACACACAGAAAGATTAATTTGCTAAAGGTTCATTCCATTGGTAATATGGATTAGGATATGGATTAGAGTTTAAACTCCGTTTCCATGCACTTGACCTCAGCCATGTTAACCCCTCAAAACCCATTGCAATTGTGTTGATTCTGATTCATAATGGCCTTAAAGGACAGAATAACCACTCAGTAAGGTTATTAAGGCTGTAATCTTTACAGAAAGAAGCCCTTGTTGCTTGGTAGCTTTGTATTCTGAACTCCTCTTACGATCTATAGCTTGGAAACATGATGGAGGGTCAAGTTGAAATCAACTGGATAGCAGTGGGTTTGGATCCATATGGAAACAGCTGGACACTTCACCACTGGCCGCTTGGCTAATGTTTCTTTTAATTGAAGGAGATAGTTACAAAAATGGAGGATTCCTTAAACGCTCAGAGGTGCATATTTATTCTATTTTCTGTGCCCCGTAACGGCAAGGATGATGAAACTTACCTCACTTACTTTGGGCATGTCAGGACACACCAGTCCTTGGGGGGAAAAGACATCATACTTGGAAAAGTAGATGGTTAACAAAAGAAAGGAAGACTCGCAAGGAGATGGATTGACACAGTCACTCCAGTAGTGGACTTCAGCAAGATGGAGATTGTGAAGATGGGGCAGGAGAAATAGATCAAAGGTGGGATAATTTTTTTCCTGGAAAAGGGCTACACTTTTGAAAAACACAGCAAACCCATTCTTCACAAATCTAAGCAACCTAGTTATTTTGGGAACAAAGAGATATACATATAATAAATATGATTATTAAACAGGATTTCACATTTGTTTTTAGTCTATATCACATAGTTTACTTAATCCAGGCCAGAATTAGTTTCTACCAGTAAACATCAAAATAGTTTTTAAAATTTTAAGGTTTTTAAAACAAAGATAGTTCTATTCAAGCATTTTAAAATGACTTACGAGTGAATACGATCTCCTTGAATTCACTTTTTGAAAATTTCCAACATAATTTTCAAAATGTGATCATAGCACACTCACTTGCATTCTTAAATTGGAGGAAAAAGATCATTATTTTATGGGTGTTTTTTTTCCAACTACTGTATTTGGTACAATTTGGGTACCATTTCAGTCCCTTTAATATAGGGAGCTCTGGTAGCCTAGTGACAAGAAGCTGTGCTGTAATCCTGAAGGCATGCAGTTCAAGGCCACCAATAGCTAGCTCCATGGGAGAAGGATGGGCAGTCTTCTCCTGTGCAGTTAACTGCTTCTGAAAACCTTCCAGAAGGTCAGCTATGGGTTGGTTCCAACATGATGGTACACCACAACAGTAGCCGCATAGAGGAAGAAAACGGCTCCAATCGCAAAGACGCAGTTCAGATCCACCAGTTGCTCCAAAGGAGAAGACTGGGCAATCCCATTTTAAGATAACAATATTCAATAAAGTAACATTTATGTTAGAAAGAGTTTTCATATACATTATGAGCATATTTTAATACTAAATGAGTTAACAGTAGTAACTTTTCAGCAGATTTTCACATAAAAACAGCTTTTAAAATAATTTATCTTCAAAGTGGAAGCAAGACTATATAACATATGTTTCTGTTAATTCCTAAGAGTATTCATAGTCCCACATTGTTGTTGTTATGTTCTGTCGAGTCATCTGCAACTCAAGCGATGCTGTGTACAACAGCTCTGAATCCTGCCCTGTCCTGAGCCAATCTCACTGACTCAGACAAGCCAACCCCCATTGCCCCAGTTACTGTATAAATCCAACTCTTCCGAGGTCTTCCTCTCCTGCACTTACCCTCTATCCTTTCAAGCATGGTGTCCTTCTCCAAGGATTAGTCCCTCCTGGCCACATGCTCAAAGTATGTGAGATAGAGCTTCAAAATCCTTGCCTCCAAGGAGCATCCTCTCCAAGACAGACTTGTTTGTTTTCTTGGCAGTCCATGGTATGTTCATGACTCTTCTCCAGCACTACAACTCAAAGACATTGATTCTTTTTCTGTCCTCTTGAGTCATTGTCCAGCTCTTGATGCATAGCAAATAATTGCAGAGACCATGGCCTGGATCAGACACACCTTAGTCCCTAGACTGATGTCATTGCCCTTTAGCACTTCGAAGAGATCCGTGACAGCAGAGTTTTCTACTGTAATTAATCTATTGAGTTCCTTAACTTCTGGTGTTTAAAACTGTTGATTGTGGAGCCGAACAAGCAGAAATTGTTAACAATCTCAATCTCTTCTCCATCTATCATGGTGCTGCCAATTGGAACTGACATATAAAATTTTAAAATCCTAGAATGATGAGCATAAGGAGCCTTTCTTTACTAGTCTTTCATAATTAATAGAGACTTTTAAAATTAAATTTTTGTGCTTAGTATTACATATAAAATATGAACAGTTGATATTTTAACATTGGATTGAAAATTTCCTCCATAGTAAACTGGCAATTAGTAACTTTTAGTACAAGTAAAATCTTAAAACTAAATAGATCATGAAAGACTGTTATATTTTAAGAAAAACTTTCTAAGAACTTACTTTCTTCTAAATGAACTTTTCCTAGGTCTCACGCATCTCATTGGATCACCTTTTCTCCGGGCGTATATGCATGGATTTTTTATGGATATAAGACTTTATCACAAGGTAAATGCAAAACTACAGTGATTCTTTATCAGCCAGTAGCCATTTCTTTGTTATTTACTTACATTTTCATAATGTATATACTTAAGATTTTTAAGTATATTCTTTGGAGTAACAGTCATAGTTTATATATGAAGCATGCTGTGAAATAAAGATACTTTTATTTATTTATTTATTTTTTAATTTTTTTTTTGCTTATGAATCTGTAAGTTTTATTTTTTAAAAAAAGAATTGAGAAACATGTATACACTTATTTTAAAAAAATTACCTAGAAACACACTCCTAGTGAGAGATCAGTCCCTTATTAAGTTTTACATTTTGATCATATTTATTTTCTTTTTTAAAAGGTGAAACTGATGGTAAATCCATTTGCTTATGAGGAATATAGGAAAGATAAAATTCGACAGAAGATAGAAGAAACACGGGCGCAGAGGGTGCAATTAAAGGTAAATATTGAGCTCATTATTGAATTTATCGGAGAGAGTACCTAATTTTATTTTGTGCAATGTACTAAGGGAACCAGCCATCCTTTTCTTTACTTTTTATTCTTAATTTACATGTTATACTAATACTTATGGTACGCTTTATTTCCCACGTGGGTGAATAGTGTCGTTCGATTGTTAATTAACTTAGCACTCCTGTGGGAAACAATATTGCCAGCTAGAAATATATTGTCCCCTCTACTAACCATATATGATTAGTGTTTTAGTTTTGAGAGATTTAGAGCTTTTCTAGTACCCATTTCTTCCTAGACGTATCCTACGCTTTCTATTTGTGTCATGTCTCTGAGGAAAGGTCATTAGATACCAGACTCTAGGCAGGAGATAGAAACCATACCAGTAATAGAAAATTCAGTGTAAAACATTTGTTAACCAGGTCCTGGAGAACTGGAAAGGCATTACTAAACAAGATATTAGCTGCAAAAAGTCCATAGCGCTCCAGATCAGGGAGAGCAGAAAAGAGGGGGGCCCTGGGAGCTGGTGCTGAGCCCTTAAGGTTTAACTGAAGCTAGGCCTGGGACTGCTGTACAGTTACAAACTAGAATCAGCTGCTGCTGCTGCTCGAACTACCAGTGTCTGCCAGGGTGAAGACCTGTTCCAGGAACACGACAGGAATAGGAAAGAAAGAGCAACTCCTGACTCTTTTCTAGAACCCTTTATCGATTATGTCTAATCATTAAATAATGCAAATATTTAGAACTGAAAAGGATAAAAAATCATAAATAAGCTCATTTAGTAAAAAACAGCTAAAAAAACCCTGGTGGTACAGTACATTGTGTTTTGGACTGCCAACCTGAAGGTCTATGGTTCAGATCCACCAGCTGCTCCTCAGGAGAAAAATGAGCAGTATCCTCCTGTAGAGATTCATAGCCTTAGAAATCCAGTGAAGGATACCCATGAACTAGAATGGACTCGGCAGCAGTGGACGGCTAGTACAGAAAGTACTGGGATTTTTTTAAAAAAAAATTTATTTTGATACTCTTCTACTTTGTTACATTTTATAAGGGAATGATGAATGTATATGTGTATTGGCAAAGAGAGACTGAAGTAGAGTGGTATTTGCTCTAGTTTACAGTATTATCAGACCTACATACCTACATTTATAATGGATATTTGCTGTCTGGGGAATCGGATATATTCAACTAGTATTTTACCCTGTAGCCCTAGCCACAACTGCAGTACCAGGCAGATTGCCCAGTTATGGGTCATAGTCCCTTTATTTCTCACCTGTAAATTGCCAAGTGCACCTTCTCCCAGTTTATATTTTTGTGTCCTGGAAAAAGGGAAGAAGGCAAGTCTTTTCCGCACCTCAGTTATATTGCCCTTTCTGTACTATTTGGTCCACCTGAAAATAGGACTGACCTATGCCCAAATTATTTACTCCACTAGGGATAATGTTAAAATAAGAGTTCAGTGTCTTGTCTTTGTACAGTTATGTTTTCTACAGAGCTATTACACCTTGCAGCTACAGTGTGCAACTTTGAAGTTATTAACTTTTAAAATAACAATCTTAATACAGTTTTCTTTTTTTCTCTACTAGAAATTGCCAAAAGTTAACAAAGAATTGGCACTTAAATTAATTGAAGAAGAAGAGGAGAAGCAGAAGTCTACTTGGAAAAAGAAAGTTAAGGTAAGAGTTTATAAAACAGAGAAAATGTTGACAAATTTCATCTACATTTTCTTCTTATTGCTGTTCTGTGCTGTCGAGTTGACTGTGACTCAGTGACCCGGGTCACTGAAACCTGCCCCGTCCGGAGCCCATCTCACTGTCTCCAACGTACCTGTCTCCATTACTCCAGGTACTGTGTTCAATCCATCTCATCCTGGATCTTTCTCTCTTGCGCTCTCCCTCCACCCTTCCAAGCATGATATCCTTCCCCAAGGAGTGGTCCCTCCTGATGACATGTCTAAAGTATGTGAGATGGAGCTTCAGTCTCACATTTTCTTGACTGTAACTTACTTATTTAAGTGGCTCAGGAGCACAGTCTTACTTTCCATGTGTGAAATCTGGTTTATTTTTCTAGTCATTGCATCACATTGACAACCACCCATCATCTATTATCAGAGGTTTGTTGCTATAATATAGAAACCTGTTCCAAGTTTCAGTAGAGCCTATTGATTAGGGAGAAAGGCCTAGCAAAATATGCTCACAAAAATTAGCCAGTGTTAACTCAGTTTGTCACAGTGGTCCGGCATGCTGTGCATCACATCACCGAAGCAGACAGCTTTTCGTTCTCTTGTGCCTTGGGACCACCATGAGTAAGGCCAACTCAGTGGCAGCTAACAACAAATTTTTTTATTCTGTTTCTTTTCACGTTAAATTTTTTTTATCCTTACTCATAAGATAGTGTATTCTCAGTATGAAAGTTTGGAAATACCCTTAATTATTCTACCCAAAGAAGAGCACTATGATTATTTTAATGAATTTCCTCATTATCTGATTTCTCTGAAAATTACAAACTATAACAAGATCATGGTACACATCATGGAATAGATTCTGACTTGGCAGTGAGTTATTAGTTGATCGCATAAATAATTTGCTCTTTTCAAACAGATCTAATCTTTTTAATGCTGTAACATTCTACCTTACATATAGACTAGAATTTACTTACTCTTACTGATAAATATCACATTGTTTTTCTGTCTTCATTAGATTTGTTTATAATTACAGAAATGATAGATTTGTATTCTTTTTGACATTTTGGGGAATGTACATACCAAAGGGTAAAAAGAGTTAGTCTTAAGAAAAACCAGAAAATAAATAAGGGTTATGGCTTCATTTATGACAAGATTGATAATGTGAAGACATGAAGAAATTTTTTTAGGCAGCTGGTGGTTTCCATTGGCCTCCCCTTGTCCTGCATTTCCAGATGTTTAGTTCAAGAAGACAAATAACAGCCTTGGTTATTCACTAGTGTGAACTGTCTCCTGACAGGAGTCTGAGGATTCTGAGTGTAGTTGCTGTTGAGATAGCTCCAGCTCGTGGAGCATGACCTGTGTAAAGCAAACAAAATGTAGCTCAATACTTCTCCATCTTCATGATGTCGTTTTACCCTGAATGATTCCTTCAGGTTCACTTGGTCAGAGATTTCTCATCTATAAAAGGCAAACATAAGGCTAGGTAACCTCCAGAAAGCATTCTTTGTGCTGTGATTTCTAAGTGAATTTAGACTGACTGGGGTAATCGGGATGGGTGTGTCAGAGGCGGTGCGGTTGGCGCAGGATAGAGCAGGGTTTAGGGCTGTTGTGCATCGGGTCGCTATGAGTCGGAAACCACTCGACGGCACATAACAACAACAACAACCCATTGCTTTTATTCTTGTCTTCCATATTCTCTATTTCCTCATTCTGGTCTACTGTACTTTATTATTTATTTAAATCATACCAGTAGAAATCGTAATTTTTTTTAAGCCTTCTTTAAGTAAGCAGATACATCACTTTTAGATTTCTGTTTTTATTATATGAATACTATACTGATGTTTTTGTGATAGTTGTTAGGCTGCCAACCCAAAGGTAAATCCACCAGCTGCTCCTCCTAACCCAAAACCCATGCCTCTCTGATGAGTCTTATTCACCAGCTGCCCAAATCAAGGCAGAAAGATGGACAGTCTCCTCCTGTGCCGTTTACTTCCTGCTTCTGACCCCTCTGGAGGGTCAGCTGTGGGTCAGTTCTTGCTCTATGGTACTTGACAACAAGAAGTTGCTCCTCAGGAGAAAGGTGGGCGGTTTCCTCTCATGTGACTGACTGCCTCTGACGCGCTAGAAGGTCAGCTGTGGGTCGGTTTTGATTCGAGAGTTCGTAACCACACAGGGCAATAAAAATGGCTGTATAAGCTGAAACTAAACAAAATTTTCTTAATGGTCTGTGGCAACTATTACTCTTGTTTTATACCTTTGTATTTTTTTTTTGCCAGAGTATTAAAATGGTCTATCACAAAGGTATAAGGAAGTGACAAAAATAACAAAACTAGGATCTCCTTCAAAACTCAAGCACACTATTATGAAGTCTGTTCCAACTTGTAAAAAGAAACCCTATTGGGTTTCTGAGGCATTAAATCATAGAAGAGGAGACTGCTCATCTTTCTCCCACTTTAATTCAAAACATTAGATACAAACAAAACATAGTAAACGGTTTTATTTCTTTGTATGGTATTGGATCATTTGAACAGTGTTTACTTCTCATTGTATAACTCTATTGACTTAAGTATCTTTTTCGCCCTATTGAATTATCATATTCCTTTTTTTAAATATCATAGATGAGTGCACAACATTTTATCATTTGTCCTGTCAGTGTTGTGAAGTATGTTAAGCTTTTTTGACAGCGTCACTTTTGGGATATGTCTTCATCCTTTTGGTTCTAACCCTTCTCCTCATTCATGTCTGGAATCCTCCCTGGCGGTGCATCGAGAGCCTTTCTGTCAGTGCCACGGTCAGCATGGCTTCTGTCTCCTGAGTCTGAGGAACTCCTTTGCATTCTAGTCTAATTGTCTTGTCTTTACTGCACCTTTGTCTTTATTGGCCTGTTCTCTTTAGTGATCCATTTCTGTACAATATCCGAGTTCATCATTAGGAGTTAAGGAGCCAGCACAACCACTCCATGTGTTCCTTTCTTGGCATGAACAGAAGGATAGTGAGTAATCAGTCAGCCAGCAGACTTTGAAAGAAGCAATGTGACTGGCACTGTTCTGTGCACATCTTTTCATTACAAAGAGACTTCTAGACTGAAGAACTAGCAGCACAGATTCTACTTTATGCAAATACTCATAGTTGCTGTCCCATAATAACCAAAATTTTAACCATATTGATGAAGTAATGTTGTTACTTCAAGATAGTAGGTGTTTTCCTATTTGCAAAGCAAGGACTTCCTGTATGTTATCTCTATTGAAATCCATGTTTCACGGACAATTAATTTATACTATAACAAATCCTCTAGGGACCAACTGAAATAGTATTTATTTCAGGGCCTATTTGGGGGCCATCCTGCAATGGCTGTATTGTTACAACTACAAATGTTGAAAGGAAGAATCTTAGTAATTCTTACCTTTCATCAGACAGCATTTTGTCTCTAGCTATTTGATGCTGAAAGCTCTTTGTTTTACTTGTGCCATCTGATCGCAAATGCTGCAGTTAAATCCTTCTTAAAAAATACTTGAAAGAATTGTTATATCCATTAACAGGTCATTAGTTTTGCCTTTGAACTTTATTCTTCAAAACCTGTAGAGCTTTAATAGCTTTGATATCTCCTGATTTGAAAGTCAGTATCTTGGAGTTAGGTTCTGCTTTGGCTCCAACTAAAATTTAATGGAGGCAGACAGTAAAATATGTTCCCATCTATTGCTCACTGATAACATAATAAAAGCATATTAAGATGTTTATAGTACAGTTGATGATAAACCTGTGATGAAGAATGACCTACCACATAATGTCAATAATAAGCACTATCTGAATATTGTCCAAACACAGAAATTTGGTGGTATTAATTCTAATTAAAAATTAATTTCTCTTTTTAACGAGTGTATATTGACCTTTCAGTGTGCAAGAATCTGAAAGGTCTGAGTCTTTGATATTTAAGGTTTGACTTGGTTTTGTGTTTTTTTTTCCTATGCTAGCCTTTCCTGCAATTTTTCAAAATTGTAAATAGCAGCTTAATCAGGGATAATGCCATGTACGATGTGTCTGGGCCATGGGTATTTTGTGGCTAGGATACCATGTTGTTGTTGTTAGGTGCCATCAAGTCGTAGACGACTCATAGCGACCCTATGAATGAAAGGCCTGAGCACTGTTCGTACATAGTTTCCGGAGGCAAACCAATTCAGAAGTGGATGCCGCTCCTGCTTCCAGGCTTGTTTTAATTGGGAAGCTCCACCAAACCCTGTCCACTATGGATAACCATTACTACATTTGGCACATCAGTGTCACAGTGTTCAGCATCACAGCAACCACGAGTTACCTCTGTACAGCAATGCGCAGACCAGTGCTATATCACCTAAAAGAATGTTTGACAAAACAATTTGAACCAGGCCCAAGGGCCCTTTGGGGCTTTAAGCCACTGCCTGCCTTAAACCCTAGGCCAAGCCCCAAGGGCCTCGCTTCTGGGGGGAAGAGCAGTCCTGCACATCACACACAAGCCCAAAAAAGCACTCAATCCCAAAAAGTTGCCACTACTTGCGCATGCACGCAGACCACCATGCTCAGGCAGCAAGGAGTCAGAGAAACCCTGGATGGAGCCATTCAGGAAGGACATGGCCGCCTTCTCTCCCCTCTCCCTTTGGGACTTTAAGCCACTTCCTGGATACCATGGAAGAGACATAA
This sequence comes from Elephantulus edwardii, assembly GCF_000299155.1. NCBI lineage: Eukaryota > Metazoa > Chordata > Mammalia > Macroscelidea > Macroscelididae > Elephantulus > Elephantulus edwardii. The sequence goes on along the minus strand of NW_006399973.1, from coordinate 4,852,809 downwards.
CAGCTTCAGAAATTATTAAATACTGTTAGGAATTTATATTAAACTACTAATTCATCTCTGTAGGGAAAAACAAATAATTACTGATACTCTGGGTTGTGTCCTATCAATTATAACATCTAAGATATTAATTTAAAAACAAAAAAATTCACTTTTTTACAACTTTAATTTCTTTTGTTTTTACATTTTTATGAGTTATACATACACATAGTTTTAAGAATTAAATAGTTTTCCAAGGTTAGTAGGAACACCATCTGTCCTGTTTTCATATCACTGCCACCTGTACCACCCGGCTCCATTTCACCTCTCCTGAGGCAACCACATTGGCTTTTTTTAGCTGAATATTTTGATAGGAAACTATTTTGGTAGTGCTGCTTATTAACATTTTTAGTGTCAGGTGTTATCTTTTGATAACTTACTGAAAAAGAAGAATTCTGCAATTTTATCTTGCCCCTCCAGACCTCTGTAGTGTGAACTTTTCCCATCTATATACATTCTCTCTCAGTAAGATTACATTGTCATTTTGGTTAAGTTAGTTTTTAGTATCCCATTGTTAGGACTGTGTGAACACTATAGACAAGTCAGGAGTTGTGTAGCTTGCACAATTACATTTTCTGCACTTTGCCCTTGGCATTATCTCCCCCCCTCCCCTTATTTAAGTATCACTAATTAACCCTCAGTACATTGTTAGATGCCTGAATCTCTTTTCAAGAGGTTTATATGCATCAGGTGTGATAACCAATTTTCACATCCTTGAAAAGTGTCTCCTAGGTCTTTCTGCCTACTCTGTTTTGTACTAGTGACCTCCTAATCCTGGTGTGTAGTCATCATCCCAGGATCTCCCTTTACCATTATCCTGAGCATTCTCTCTGCCTCAGCTTTGTAAGAACCTTCTGTTTGCTGAAGTTTTCAGACAGTCAATGTGAGAGGATAGTAAAAGTATTTTCAAACATCCAAGTTTCTAAAACAAAAAAATTACCCTTATACCTTGCTTTCTCCAGGAAATTCCTAGAGGGTTTTTTCTATTAAATAACAGAGTAAACAAAAAATAGTCCAAGGGAATCCTGAACTGGATGACCATGTGCTATGTAGTAGGTCTATTTTATATATGTTACTTAGAACAGGAAATAAGGAGACACATTGCTCTGGGAATATCTGCAGTTAGGGACCTTTCCAAATTTCTGAGAAGTAATGATGTCACTTTGCAGACAAAGGTATGTCTGATTCAGGTCATTGTCTTCCCAATTACTTGCTGCACATCTGAGAGCTGGACAGTGAATGAGGATGGCAGGAAAAGAATTGATGCCTTTGAACTGTGGAAGTAAGAGCAGTGAATATCCCATGGATGGCCAAGAGAACAAACAGATAACATCTTCAAGAGGGAGCAACCGGAGTGCTCTTTGGAGGCAAGAATAATGAGGCTTTGCCTCACATACTTTGGCCATGTTTCTAGGAGAGGCTATTCCTTGGAGAGGAACATGATGCTGGGAAGGTAGAGGGTTGGTGAAGGAGAGGAAGACGCTCAAACAGGTGGATTGACACTATGACTGCTGCAGTGGACTCTTGTGTATCAGGTAGTGTGAGGATGGTACAGGGCAGAACAGGTTTCAGATCTTTTCTTCATAGGGTCACTATGAGTCGTACTCAACTCGATGGCACCTAAAACAATTTTAGAATAGGATAGTAATAGGAGGTATCATACTTGTAATGCTCACAACTTGGAGCTGGGAGCTTTCACTCTGGAAACTCAAGTTCTTTAGTGCTAGGACTTTCTTTTGGGGGAGAGAGGAAAATTTTTTTTTTTTTTTGAGAGGAAAATTTTAAGTAGTTTTCCCCTAATGCCTTGGTTATTTATTCATGTTTAAGGGTTGTGGTTGTCGGAATAGCTGATCTTCCATCTGGTTTTCAGAGGCAGTAAATTGCATGGGAGGAGACTGCCCATCTTTCTCCCATGGAGCATCTGGTGAAATTGAACCATATACTTTTGGGATCGCCTCTAGGCTACCAGGGCTCCCTGTATTTATGAGTAAGAGATTTAAAAAGCTGAATGGAGACTCCAAGGTATGAGCCAGTTTCTTCACACCTCTGATGTGGCGGAACTATTTATTTGGTGAAATTCCAAATACCACTTTCTTTTCTGTCTTTCTCTTAATTGATCACCTTCTCCTGCATGAAAGAGAGGGGCCTGGCTACCAGCATTCTGAGGACTGACCACTAGAGGTGGAGAGTATGGGACTGTGAACTAGATGCTTTCTCAGTATCTGATGTGCAAGCATGCATTTCAATTCTGTCCTCTCTGTGCTGCTCTCACCCATCAGACATATCTTTTCCCACTCCAGAGAAGAATTTGAATTGAGGTTGGGATTTTTAAATAGACTTTTTATTCATTTTCACTTTCAAAATTTCTTTGCTCTTGTATTATTTCCCATGTTCTCTCTTGTTACTAGTTTGGTTGTTTGCCTTTTTTCTTTGTAGTTTGCAGTGTTGTTTCAGGAGAGGTTAGGAGGTGATGTTTAAAACTCGGAAATCTGCACCAGCTGAATTTGATACCATACCATTGAAAGAATTGCTTAAAGTCACAAACATGCCTTATTATGATAAGAGAACTAATAAGAACAAACATCATACTCATATCTACATCTTCTTTGAGATAGGACTATATAAGAAGGACAGTACAGACATTTTCCAATTCTTAATGGTGTTTAACATATGTGTGTGTGTGTGTGTTTATACAGCTCACTAGATACAAACTACTTTAGAAAATTACTAATGATACCTTATACTAATTTTTTTTTAAAAAAAGACAGCTGTGAAAATAAACAATTAGAGACTAGGAAAAGTCCTTGGGCAATATAATCAGCTGACCCAGAGGTATTTTTATTTTATAAGTGTTCATTTAAAGCATACCTGTCTTTAGGCAATGCATTTTATTTCTTTTAAATTAAAACACACATATAACATAATGCTAGCAACATATTCTTTTGACATTTTTAGATTTTTCTCTCATCTACTAAGTTAATTTAGTAAACATTAATGTGAAAGGGAAAATATCCTTTTACATTTATTCTTTTTTATGATCTGAAAATGTGCAATAGGTAAACAGCTGTTCATTTGAAAAATCTTCATTTTTTACAGTATCACTTATCCCATATTTAGAGATCTTTCTAAAGTTTACTTTGTAACTCCCTCTTCTCCATTGAGATCTACTGATTTATTCTTAAATGCTTAATGCCTTTCTTATACCTCAGACATAACTGTGTTGAACAGGAACATAATTTCTTACCCTTTACCTTATGCCTCTTTCTCTGATGGTCTCCACTTAAACTCCTAACCCTGTTTTTTTGTTAATTTTTATATTGATTTGTATACATTGTGTTTCTCACTTTCCTTCATTCATTCACATTATATTATATACATCATTCTCATGCATTATGTTTTATAAAATTAATCCCCACTGAATTATGCCCACCATTACTCCATTTTTTCAGATCCTTGCCAGATCTTTCCCTTTTCCTTTACCCCCTCCCTCCACCCATCTAATTGTATGACCTTGTACTTTCCCTCCCTGCCCATCCTCACCTCTCTGTTTCCACCCCTTCCCACCGTGGACCTCCATCTAATCATTTTTTCTTTTTAAGAGTTAATTCTCCCACCTCTCCTGTTATGAGACCTGCCATTTTTTTTAGCTTATAACAATGATTCTTTCCTAGAAAAGATTCTCTCTCTGTCTCTGTCTCTCTCTCTCTCACACATAGCTCCTCATAGCGACCCTGTATACAACACCTCTGAATCCTGCTCTATCTTGAGCCAACCTCATTATCTGACACACCTACTTGCATTACTCCAGTCACTGAATCAATCCATCTCATCCAGGATCTTCCTCTCTTGTGCTGACCCTCTACCCTTCCAAGCATGATGTCCCTCTCCAAGGACCGGTCCCTCCTTGCAGCATGCTCAGAGTATGTCAGATGAAGCTTCAGAATCCTTGCCTTCCTAGAGCAGCCTGGTTTAACCCTCTTCAGGACAAACCTGTTTGTTTTCCTAGCAGTCCATGGTATACTCAGTGCTCTTCTCCAGCACCACAACTCAAAGGCATTGATTCTTTGTCTGTCATCCTTAGTCAGTGTCCAGCTCTCTGTTGCATTGCAAGTAACGGTGAAGGTCATGGCGTGGATCAGGCGCACTTTAGTCTCTAGACTGACATCATTGCGCTTAAGTACTCTGGAGAGGTCCCTGACAGCAGATTTTCCTAATGCCATTTGTCATTTGATTTCCTGGCTGCTGGTACCAGAGTGTTGATTGTGGAGCCAAGCAAACTAAAGCTGTTAACTATCTCAGTCTCTTCACCGTCTATCGTAATGCTGCCAATTGGCCCAGTGGGGTGAATCTTTGTTTTCTTGATATTGAGCTTCATTCCATATTGAAGGTTGGAGTCCTTGACCTTCAGCCCTACTTTATCAGATCTGGCTCCTTTACCTGTTTGCTAAAGCAGTTTTTGCATTCTTCTTTGTAACTCCAGTCTCTCCCCCAATAGTCCATGGTAACTTAAAAAACTTGAAGTTTAAACTCATTGCTGTCAAGTTAGACCTGTCTCATCCAGGTCACCAGGACCCCTGGATAATTGTTAAAGTAAAGCACACTTCTGTTTGTCATCCTTTTTCACTTTTTATCCTCTTCTTCCTCTTGTGTAAGAGTTCTTTTTTACCTTCAGAATAAAGGTCATGACCTTTAAAATCCTTTATAATCAGGCCTCTGTTGAAAATGGTCTTTTCCTTTTTTTAAAAAAAGCTTTTAAAATTCCTGTCTTTTTTTTTTTTTTTTTTAAATTCCTGTCTTTTGAACCCACTTTTCTCTCATACCTGCTTCTAGGTACCATGTTCTCTATGAACACTCTCAAGATTTTTCTTGTTAGTATTGCTTGCTACTTTTATTTTTGTTTTTTATTATTATTAATTTTAATGAACGTTTACAGAGATTATGGATTTCCATTCATTCACTGTTGCACTTTTCTCCTTGGCCCCCCACCCTAGTTCGCTCTTCTCTTTGAAAAGTAAAAGAAAAATTCTTTCATTGTT
>NW_006399973.1:4817406-4847220 GCF_000299155.1 Elephantulus edwardii | reverse complement strand
GCCTTCCATAGTGGTTGCACCATTTTACACTCTCACCAACAGTGAATAAGGGTTCCAGTTTCTGTGCAACCTCGCCAGCATTTATTGTTTGCTGCTCTGTTAAATTTTGCTTTCTTACGGGGTTGAGATGATATCTCATAGTTGTTTTGTAGAGCTAGGGGTTTTGAACATTTCTTCATGTGTTTGTTTGCCATCTGAAAGTCTTCTTTGGTGTCTGTTCATATACTGTGCCCATTTTGCAATTGGGTTGTTTACCTTTATGCTTGCTACTTTGTACTCTAGTACTTTATGTCTTTTTAGCATCCTTCTAAGGTGCCTTGTAGCATAACTACTGACATGTTTTTTCTTCTCCTTTATTAGATTTCAAGATAACTTAGTATACCTCATCTATTTAGAACTCAACCACTTATACAACTATGTTTCCTCTCAGTAGTCAAGAAACTGTAAAATAATGTCTGTGTAGTATTACTGTCTAAACAGAAAACTAAGCACGCTGCCGCCATGTCGATTCCTTACTTAGGACAGAGTAGGAGGTTCCCAGGGGTTTAATAGCCAGCTGTCACATCTTCCTACTCCAGAACTGCTGGTGGGTTCGAACCACTGGCATTTTGCTTAGCAACTGAATGCCGTTTAACTGCTACATTTTTAGAACTCCTTAGTAGAGCTTTGTTGTTGTTATTGTGCCTCATCAAGTTGGAGCCGACTCATAGCTGACCCCCCCCAGCAGGTGTTCAGAGGCAGTAAATTGCACAAATAAGTTTGTTTTTCCAGACATTCAAGGCTGTTTGCTCTTGCTTATAAATCTTGAAAATTGGGCTGGATTGTCTATTTCAACACCTGTCGCTATAACTGGAACAGTAGGAGAAACCCTAAATGTATAAAATTTTGTCATTTGTTCCACGTGAACAAGCAAGTTTTTAATACATGTAGAAAACTGTTCTAAATGGAACAGATAATAATTTTGTGTCAATCCTTACCTATCCCAATGAGTCTTTAAATCCAAACTTTTAGTTTATGTCAGAATGACAAATCTTACACTATAAACTTTGAAAACAATTAAATGGGCTAGGGAATGAAACTGAAGAGACTATCCTATAACAGAATCCACAGCCATTGGCTCCAGCACATGTCAGCCTATAGGACAGAGTAGAACTGCCTCCTACGTTGCTAAAGCTGCAATTGTGGAGCAGACGCTCACATCTTTCTCCCACAGAGCGTCTGGTAGGGTCAGACCTTTGGTTAGCAGCCAAACACTGTAACTACTGTGCCACCAGGATTTCTGGCCATCCTGTAAGGATTTAAAAACTACCAGTATTTCTAAATCGTTCATTTAGACTCCGTAATCTTAATCCACCAACCCCAGCCCCTGATGGACACACCATGTTACTTGTTGATGTATTTATCAGAGTATACTGTCTCCTAATTTTGGAATATGAAGTTGAAACACTCACTAATTTTAATTCATCATAGTAGCTATGACTAAAAATGTATATTTCAAAAGTTCGTTTCCTTGAAAAGTGTTTTGCATTTAAAATGTTTGAGAATTCTTTCTAATAAAGATGAAGTTAGCCTAAAAAGGCTTTAGATCATTATGTCAAATGACCAAGTAGTAGAGATCATCTACAAAACAGGTTTATAAAATTTGCTTTTTTAAAGGGAGACAAATCCCACGAGCAAGTGGGCAGTTCTAGAAACTAGTTCTAAAGAAATTTCATAATGTATTCTTTATGCCATTTTTTTAGGACAGTGAATGAACATTCTTCAGCCATTTCTTCTGTCAGATTTTATTCAGATGTTACTGTAAATTTTTCTGTGCTTTTCCCCTTTTTTTCTTTATAGAGTCTTCCCAATATTCTCACTGATGATCGATTCAAAGTTATGTTTGAGAATCCTGATTTCCAAGTAGACGAAGAGAGTGAAGAATTTAGGCTTCTGAATCCACTTGTTTCGAAAATCAGTGAAAAAAGGAAGAAGAAACTAAGACTTTTAGAGCAACAAGAACTTCATGAACAAGTAATGCATTCCTTATTATTCAAAATTAACATTCTTATGTAAATTAGAACCTTTGAATATTCTTGTGATATAATTTGTTTGACATTGACCTTAGGAGTCTGTGTCTCTTTAATTAATGGCATTTCTTTAGATATGTGCTAATTGGCAGCTGTCACATTCTCTGAGGGGCTAACACTATTTAGAAGAAAATCATCAGCCGGTATTTGATTGGGGGAAAGAGGCTGCTTCTTACTATTTTTAATTTCAGGAAGAGGAGGAAGAACCGGAAGGAAAACCAAGTGATGCAGACAGTTCTGAGAGTTCAGATGATGAAAAGGACTGGGTTGAAGAGGTCAGGAAACAGCGCAGACTTATCCACCAGGAGGAAAAAATGAAGCGGCAGGAACAAGTCAAGGAGGACCAGCAGACAGTCCTAAAGCCCCAGTTTTATGAGATCAAAGCAGGAGAAGAATTCAGAAGCTTCAAAGATTCTGCCACTAAACAGAAGCTGATGAAGTGAGTAACACTGCTTCCAGCGAGGAGTTGACATGTTGTCAGAGCCCTTTATTTTCTTAGTTGACATATTCCCTAAAGATGACATTTTAACATCTTTCAGTGGTAGGGGCTGGGGGAAGGGTGTGGAGATGTGGAGAGGCAGCAGTGTGAAGGAGGCATTACAGCAAAGCCACAGGGGACATCATGGCACTATCGAAATAAACTGGGATTTAGAATTATTACTAAAAACTTTTTGAGGACAAGTTTACATATAAATAATAGTTATCTATAAACAGTATAACCCTGAGAATTTGGGCACGTAACACTTTCAAACAGCCAGAGCCACACTTTTTTCTGTTGTTCTGTATTTTCCCGTTGAGTTTTCTAATGTACGGAGAGATCTTATACTAAGCCCTCTATGTCAGTAGTTTTGAAACCTTTTGACAATGGTAAGTGAAAAGTAAATATTCTTTGCCTCTTATTTTAAAAATTAAGGTCTCTGTTTTGGTAATTCCCAACTCAGTTGACCTGATTATTGTAGCATTCACTTGGAAAGTTTGATAGATTTATCACAGATGTAGATGTTTTAGGCAAAGAGCCTGTCAGTCTGGAAAAGGAAAGCAGTCAGTAGCTTGAGAGGGAGAGGCCAGGCCAGGCAGTGATGTGGCAGCTCCAGTCCCACTGGCTGTCAGGTCAGTTTCTACTCAGGTCGATCCCCGGGTATGTGCTGCATAGGTTTTCAGAGGCTGGGGTTTTGAAGGCCTTTCTTCTGTGACACTTGTAGGAGGACTCAGTTAACTTTTCCCTTAGCAGCTGAGTACATTAACTATACCACCTTGCCACTCCAGACAAAGTGGTAATGGTATTATTTTGTGCTGTGGAGGCAATTCTAACTCCTAACAACCCTGTGATGGTTGTGTATTATCAATTCAGAACTGACTCATAACTGACCCGTCAGTAGCTTTTCAGAGGCAGTAAATCACACAAGAGGAAATTGCCAGTCTTTCTTCCATGGAGCTGCTGGTGGATACGAATCATGTGCCTTCGTGTTGGCAGCACAATTCCTTTCCACTAAGCCACTAGAACTCCCTTACAACCATATATTGTTGCTGTGTGCTGTCAAGTCAGAATCAACTCCTAGCTGACCTTCTAGTGGGTTTTCAGAGGATTGCCCATCCTTCTCCCTCAGAACACCTAGTGGATTTAAATCATATGTCCGTGAGAATGCAGTGCAGCTTCTTACCACTAGGCCACCAGAGCTGAACAGCATAATACCACCACACGGTTTCCTAGGTTGTGATCTTTCTAGGAGCATGTTGCTTGGTCCGTCCCTCCACAGAGCTCCTTTGTGTGTTTGAACCACCAGCCTTTTGGTTAGCAGCCATGTGCTTTAACCGCATGTGCCACGACTCTCTGCTGTTGAGTCCTCCACCACGATGTTAAGTCATTCCTCACTTACTCCTTCTCCCAAAGCTACGTGGCCACTAATCCACCTTCTGTCTCTCCAGACATGCTTGTTCTGGACATTTTAGAGAAGTGGAATCATAGAATGTGATCTTTTTCAACTTGGAGTAAAGTTGACAAGATTTATCCATGTTGCAGCATTATTAGTACTTCGTTGAATTTCTTTACCCAATATTATTCTCTTTTTTGGATATTATGTTGTTGTTGTGTACTGTTGAGTTGGAACTGACCTGTAGCTGAGCCTCCAGCAAGTTTTCCGAGGCACTTAGTTACACAGGAGGAGATGGCCCATCTTTCTCCCATAGAACAGCTGGTGGATTTGAACTGCACACTTTTGCGTTGGCAGTGCAATTCCTTACCACAGAGACACCAGAGCTCCCCTTTTCAGATACACCATATTTTACTTACCCTTTCATCAGTTGATGAGCATTTTACTGTTTCCACTTTTATGGCTATTTATACTTAATACTTCTGTGAACATTCGCTAATACATTTTTGTTTGAATATATACTTCAATGTCTTTTTGGTATATACCTAGGAGTGGAATTGGTGGTTTATGTAATAACTATTGTTTGAACCTTTTGAGTAGCTGCCAAACTGTTTCCCAAAACAGCTGCCCCGTTTCCCAGTCTCGTCAGCAGTGTGCAGTCTTTTTAGACAGCAGCTGTTCTAAGTGTTCTATTTGGAGTCCTACTCGGAAGTGGACGGAAAGGCTTCTTGCGTGTAGCACTCTGATTCTGGAACATGAATTTATCTGTTAGAGTATTGTCTGTTTTATTTGTCATTTTATTCTCTGCTCTTAGTTCAGTAGCTGGGACAGAATAAGCACCTAGTAAATAATTGTTGTGAAAGCGTGACCCTGTATGCTTTGGCTAGCAGCAGGTTACTCAGGAAGCAGCTCCGTCAGTCTGCTGAAAAAGAACTTTTGTGCCTCATAACTTATTGATGAAAATCTGGGAGAGATTGTTTTTAGTGTAACCATGGTAACAGAAGGTGGGAGGCATAGCTATTCTCACTCACATTCTTCCTTTTGCCTGTGGTTTGTAGCAAGATTAATGTAAAAAACAAAAGCATAATGTTTGTTTAAGAAGGGGAATTGTATAAGTGATAATATTTTTATGAATTTAAAGAAAACAAAACCCAGTGCTTAAAGTACTAACCCTTTGTTTATGAGCCTCCTCTGTGGGCAGTGTTAACATTTGGTGCTCCATGTTCATTGAATTTCAGTCTTGACTAGATTCTTTGGAAAATTCTAAGCCTGCATTATCTTAATGTTGTTCAATGGAGCATAAAACCGTTGTCCTTCAGAGACTTAGGTCACTTCAGAGTGACTCCTGCTCATTACACCAAGGCGGTCAGTAAGGGACAGCATCAAAATTGAGTGCGTTAGGCTTAACTGTTCACTTAGACATGCTCAACTTTAAAACGACGTACAGTAAAATCTATGAAAGCTAGAACCTGTATAAGGTGGAACCTGTCAGAGAAAGAAAATCCAATAGTATTTTCCACTGGAGCAATAGGAAAGAGCCTTTCAATGTAAGACCTAAGAAACAGGGCTGTCCCATCAAGTTGCAGTTCTCAAGTTCCACCACATTTGAGTCTGTTCTGTTTGCCTGGCATAGTAATGTAACTTGAGAGACATGCATATTTTTGTCAACACATACGTAATATGCTGTAAGATTCTGGCTTTATTTGAGGGGTTCTGCACTGCTAACCCAAAGGTTGTGTGATTCTGCGAGTTCCAGTCCACTAGCGGGCTCTGCAATAGAACAATGAACCGGCTCCTCTCCTTGTAATTTATAGACCCAGAAACCTGATGGGGGAATGTCACCCTGAATGGGAACTGACTTGACAGCAGAGAACCTTTAGCTTTGAACGTTACTTACTAACTTATCTGACTCTTCATCAGATCATTACAGAGTGCCTGCTCTGACACCAGGTGCTAGAAGGGCTTCCCTCTGTAGAGTTCACATTCTGAGTGATACTCTTGAGTTATAAAGAAGCATGTGATGTGAAATGCAAAAGAAAGAAAAGGCTTGACTTTACCTCTTGGAGTGTTGAGGAAGTCTTTATAAAACATTACCCTGAAATTGATCTTTTGGAAGATGAAAAGAACCCTAAAGGCACAGTGAGTGCGATGGTATTCCAGGCAGAGGAGCAACTCGAACAAAGGAATATAGAAAAGGGAGAGGGAGAGCATGTTGGGGTGGGGAGGGTAGCGTGCTCCCACTAGGCCGTTAAGTGTGTGGGAGAGAGCAGATGTAGGTGCAGCTAGGAAGCATAGCCCCAACCTAAACAAAGAAAAGCCAGTGAAGACTTAAGCCGGTCAGATCTCTAGATTCCCTTCGCTGTAATGTGAATATTTTTATAATAAAAGCAGACAGTATAAGCATAAAGTGCTTATTTGTTAGAAATCTGTTTTAAAAAATAGCAGGATTTTTTTGTTTTTAAGAAACTTCTACATTTTCAAGAGAGAATGTAGGGAGAAATTAGACACCTAGAGATGGGTTCCAGTCCGAGAGTAGTTTCAGTCAGACATGATGAGAGTCAGATCTGTCGGGTGGAGAAAAACAGACTGATTTTTAAACCAAATTATTCACAAGACAGTCTAAGAATAAGAAAGAAAAATAGATGTAAATTGCAACATAGCTTGGTTATGAATTTAATATCAAGAGAGAAAGGAATGATGATATTAAAATTCACTGAGATAATGAATTCAGAATGAAAACCAGGCTTAAGACTAACTGTAACAAGCTTAGTTTTCAGTCTGCAGTCCCTAATTGTCTTCCTGGGAACAATCTTCAGCGGGCACATGGAAAAGTAACTCTGAGACCCTAGAGACCAAGAGTCAGTGATGTTGGTTTAAGAGATACCAGTGTTTATTGTGTAATTGAAACTGTGGACTAAAAATGGCTTCTCATAAATGTGCAAGTGAAATGAGGATTAAGGACAGCACCCCAGAGAACTTATTTCCCCCTGAGCTCTGGTGGTAAGGAGCTGTGCTGCCCACCTGAAGATAGGTGGTTCCAATCCACCAGTTAGTTGCTCTGTGGGAGAAAGATGGACAATCTCCTCCTGTGTGATTAACTGCCTTTGCAAACTGACCAGAGGGTCAGCAATGACTCAACTCTGACTTGATGGTACCCACAACAACTGCTATTATAAAGATCACATACCTTTCTTTAGAAAAATACACATGCATGCAAAATAATGTATATACATATTTTGTAGAGGTCACAAATATACAGTTCCCCTAGGCCTACAAATTCTAATTTAGAGAATAAGCAGTGAAAAATAGTAAGAAGTTGGCAGAGAGAAAGGTGGGTGGAGTGTAGAGAAAGGTGAGAAAGAGCAAAGCTTGGAGAGAGCTTCCAAGAGAATGAAATGGCCACAAATGTAAAGGGGAGACTGAATATCTGTGGGGAAAGGCCATTAGGAACCTGGTCTTATTGGGCTTAGCTTTTCAAGAAGTCAGACCAAATGTGTGATTGCAATGAATTGATGAGTGAATGGAGATTACAGAAACACTGTGAACAGTTAAGTATAGATTAATCTACCAAGAAAGAAATGAGACTACTATAGTGCCATTTATTATTGTCTATTAAAGACAGTAATTTTATGGGAGAAGTTGTTTTGGCACGTTAGAGAGATTCTTTTTTAGCAGGCAGAGAATAATTAACTATAGAAATGGGGTTAGTGCCAAACGAGAGAATGAAATAAATTGACATAGCAAAATTTGGGAAGGAATGAAGAGTAAATGTGTCCAGGAGCATTAGATCGTGGGATGACTTGAGAAAGGCCAAGGAGAGGGAAGAAGTCCGGATGGGTGGACACGGTTACCTGGCTGGTGGGAATATTGGTGGTCTTCATTAGGAGCCTGAGCACCCATCCTTTTCTGTCACCTGATTGAAGCAGCTATGGATTGTAAGCCCCAAGGTAAATATTCAAACTGCTCTCTGCTGGTAATCAGTGGAGGAAGGGAGTCTTCAGAATGAAAGCTTTCTCATTTTCTGTAAATGAGGGTATCTCCCCTTCTTGGCAATTACTAAATTGCTAGCTGCTGGGTGGCCCTTTCCATTAGGTCGATGAAAGCATTCTTTGAGGTAGCTCCCTCCCCTGTGATAGGTCCTAGAAAAGCAGCAGGTTTTGAAGATAGTCCTTGCCTTTGAAGCAATTACTAACTTCACCAAATAGTTTCAGTAGCTCACCTGAGCCTTTGTATCACATCTACTGCATTACTTTCTTTGAATTAACAGTGGTGAACTTTCACTGTTCCGTTAATTTTCACGGATAATCAGAATCTGAAGAATGAAATCTTGTTCTGCAATGTTGTTGTTTGCCTTTCGGTCGAGTATGACTCATAGCGACCTTATGAACAAAAGGCCTGAAGTCCCTCTACAACTATCGACATTTATCAGTTCATAGAGTTTCTGGAAGTATGTTGTTTAGGAAGTGGATGCCACTCCTGCTTCCAAGGTTTTAATATACACATTTTAAAAATCTAGTTCTGAAATAATTTCATTCCATTTTTTTTATAAAAAGAGACTATTACTCAAGTAATATATACACATGCTATCATTATATTACTTAAAAATATTTAGTAAAAGGTGGAAGTCTCTCTTACTTTCCCAGTACTTCCCACTTGCAGTAATTCTTTATGCATCTTGTTGGCCTTAAATATTCATTGCACTCATATATGTATACACTCCTATGTGTACTAGTTTTTTCTTCCCTTAACATAAATGTAATACTAATTATATTATTACTTTACTTAGTCTTTTACTTTAACAATGTATCTTGGAAAAAAATTTTTTATACATATACCTGTGGATCTATCTACATTGTTGTTACCTACTAGAATCTGACTCCTGCCAACCCTATGGGACAGAGGTAGATCTGCTCCAGAGGGTTTGCTGTGCTGTTTTTTTGTTTGTTTGTTTTTTATTTGTGTGTGAGTGTACCGTCAAATCAGATCTGACTGGTACAGGAGGAAATTGTCCCTCCTTCCCCAGCAGAGCATCTGGTGGATTCGAACCGTGAGCCTCTGGGATTGTAGTTGCAGGTCCTTGCCACTAGGCCACCAGAGCTCCCCTTGCTGTGCTGTTTTTAATGGAAGCAGGTTACTTTATAAATGCAGGTGTTTTACACAACATGAATGTGCTATTTATATAGTTTAATTACAGATATTTATTTAGGTGCTTCTTTGTTTTTCTCTTATCCTTTTCACAGTTAGAAATACTTTTCGTAATTTTGTTTTAAAATACCTTTCTAATAGTGACATGTTCTTGATCAGAAGGAGTAGTGATAGACATTGCTCTGTTGCCCTCCAAAATGATAAGCAGGTTCTGCTCTGACTAGATTGCGTGTTTCTGCACACTTTCAGCAACAGTGGAGGCTAAGAATCTTTTTAAATTTAGCAAAGCTAATTGATAAGGCATTTGATTTCGTGGTTGCTTGGATTTACATCTCCTAAGGGGTTTTAAAGTAGCAGAAGCAAATAGAAAGCATCAAAATAGAAGTTTTAATAACCCTTACTCCGTCATGCTGTCCAGTCAGTTCCAGCTCACAACGACCCTCCATTGGGTTTCTGAGAACTTAATTTGGCAGGGACGAGGACTGCCTGTCCTTCCCCCGAGGTGAATTTGAACCACTGGAGGTGCTCAGCCCTTGCTTAGCAGTGCAGCCCGCTCTGGACTGCCATTAGAGCTCCTTCCAGGAACCCCGACAGCACAGTTAAGTACTAAGCACAGTACTTGACTTTTAAAATTTTTTACTTTTTACAAAGTCTAAACTGTTCAAATGTGAATTCCACTTATCCGTTTTTCTTGTTCTTTTTGGTGTAGGACATCAAAAGGTGACATTCCATTTCAGTTAGCATCTGACTCCTGAATGCTAAGCATTCTTCCATTCTACACAAGCAATTTAAAAACTTCTCAGTTGGGAAGAATTTTTAATTAAAATTTCAATATGTGTGTGTTTCAAAACCTCAAAGAAATAAATTGTTCCGTTTCTCTGGGGCATAGAATAGATATCTAATTTTATCCCCCTCCCCCCCCCGTGATAATACATAGATAGATAAAGATAGGATTGCTAATAATTTCCATTTACCCCTAGAGTCATCTTATTTCTGGACTAATTTCATTCACTTGACACTTTTAAGCTATATATATCTGTTTATCAATCATTCCAAACTTTTGAAGATATTTTTGATTCATCTTGCTCTGGTTAAATCTGGATAGGCTTGAACCTGTAACCTTTTAGTTAGCAGCCGAATGTATTAACCATTTGCACCACTCAACAACTCCTAAAATTCTTAACTTTATTATTAGTTATATAGTAATCAAAGGTATATACATCCTCAAATTTAAAGCCTAGACAGAGACCAGAAGTCAGAATGAGGGAGCAGAGAAAGAAGGAATTACGGGTGTGGGCTTGCATAGTGCTATGTCGGCTGTGCTGAACAGTGTTAAATAGCCAGAACAATGTAATTTGATTATCTGAATTTTGTTTTCTGTTAGAATTGAGGTTTTTCAGGTGTTACCCCAGCTGTGTCTGTTTTTAAGTTGTCTCTGATCAGCATCACAGTCAGGGAGCAGACTTTGGAATTGCTGGTTAGCAGCCACATTGAGTAAACTGACTTTCAAAGGGAGGGAAGTGGAACTTACTTTAATGTAGAAATCTCCACACACAGTCCCTCTCTGTGTCTGATCTTCTGCCATGGCTCGTTCTTAAACCTAGCTTGTCTTTCCAAGTAGCCTAGACAGAACAAGTTTTTACAAGTGCATGTCAAAAGTACATTGAGAGAAAACTAGAATTTATATACCCTATCATGGCAGAAATAAGAGCATTCTTAAAAGGCTAGTAATTTCCCACAATTTACTTGAAAAGCCTTTTTCTTCACAAATTAGTGTTTTCTGGGTACCACCTTGTCCTAGTGGCTCCATCTTATTCAGCATTCCTGTTAACTTTGAATCTCAGAGTTTATAGTTATAAAGCAATGGACAGGTTGAAGATTTTGCCTATGCAAACATAATTTCCATGCATGCTGGGGTCCATTTTATTCAGTTGGTCTTGAGGAAGATTATCATTGGAATTCCTAGTGAAGATATTTCCTGAATAAAACTTTAAAAACCAGGAATGATCTGACACACACCTGGACACCAGAATCCTCCAGATGAAATCCTGGACTTGGGCTTTTGAATCCATCTGTGGCCTGGGGCAAGTCATTTAACATCTTACCTCCCTTTCTGCCATCTGTAAAGGATAAATACTTCTGTCTCAGGGATGTTGAAAGGATTAATTAGTTAGTCTGTAAAGAACTTTGAAGATGAAAAGTACTTTAAAAGTGCTTCTTAATAACATTATTGCTTAGAAAAGAGTACCACTTTTATGCAAACCATTTTATGCCTCAAATTATATAAAGAAGGTATGTTTAGTACATTACTAGTAGTTATAGAGATAAATCTCTCAAGGTGTGAACATCAAACATTAACTTAAAAATTTCAAAAGAGCATCAGTTTGTCTTAAGGATCATTTCAGAGCTGTATTCTACCCATAATCACTTATAAAAGTAAGATTTTAGGGAGGAGAAGACCCTTTCACAAAGCGGAGCCTTAATCTTTTTATTCAGTCAATTTTTAAAAAGTATTCACTTTTAAAATGTAAATTCACTTTGGGTTGGTACAAGGAAGGTCAGAGAGGGAAGTATTATTTACTAATTTTTGAGGAGTAAATAAAAGATGAGAGAACCATATTCTTGCTTTTCTTTGCCCTCTTTTCTCCTCAGTCATAGTGGAGGGAGATTTTTCCTCAATCTCCTCCTATCATAGTGATAGGAATTTATTGGTTTAAACATTCCTAAAATGGTTAAAGCTGTGAAAACTAATTCAAAGTATACACCTATAAGTTTTCTTTCTTTAAACCAAGGGGGGGAAAAGGACCAATATCCTGATTTTATAATAAAATTGTATCAAGACAATGTCCATTGATGTGTTATATATAACTAGTACAAAGTTATGTTTATTATCAATAAAAAGAAAGGAGAAGGGAGGTTATGTTAATTAGGCAAATGATAGTGAATTGCAGGCCATGGCAAACCATAACCAGACAAAGAGGATGTGTAAAGAGACCATAGAAGAACTTTAGGGAACATCAAGAAACAAAAGGAGACTGAAATTGGGGAAAATATTTGTCAGAAATAACAATTCAAGGACAAAATGGAACTGAGTAATAGGGGTGACTAGCAAATCAGGTAGAATTGACTCTCAGTGCTGCTTTTCTGTCAGATTTTTTTTTCCACATTTTTCATACTGTGGGATGATGTCCTGAGTGAAAGAAAAAGAAATTCTCTCTGCTCTTCTTTGTAGCTTTAACCTGGGGACATAATCTTTGTTTATCCCTTTATAAAAGGGATGTTGTGTATGTGTATGCTCTTGAGCCGATTCGGACGTATAGTGATCCAGCAAGAAAGTAGAAGTGCCCTATAGGATTTTCTCTGCCCTAATTTTTATAAGAGTCTGGTCTTTCCTCCTGAAAAGCTGCTGGGGGCACTCAAACCACCACGCTTTGAGCTTAGCTATTGTGCCAGTAGGTTCTTTAGTAGGCTGGTAGGTTCTTAAAGTACTTACATACGTACATACCTAACTTGTGTATGCTTATGTGGTTTGCTTATGTATAAAATGTTTTAGAAGCATCAGTGTCGCTGAGGCATCAGAAATACTGTTCCTTGCATTTTGAACTTAGAAATGTGATTTGGTAAAAAAAAAAAAAAAGAAAAAAGAAAAAAAGAAATGTGATTTGGTAAGGTAAATAGCAACCACTGGAATATTTGATACTGCCACTTGAAATACTAAATTAATATTAATCATTTAAATTAATATGGTTTTGCAAGTTTTTTTGTTGTATCTCTGTCTAGTATGAATAATGACTACTTGAATGCCTGTGGGTTTTTCCAGCAAGCTCTGGTGCCATAGTCCGTAGGAAGTTGTGCTGCTAGCCCAGAGGCCAAACTCTCTAATGGTTCAAATCCACCAGCTGCTCTGGGGAAAGATGGGTACTCTCCTCTTGTATGATTTATAGCTTCAGAAACCCAGTGAAGGCTCAGCAACGTGTCAGTTCCTACTCAACAGCAATGAGTTTGATATCTTTTCCATTGATTGTGTTAAGCGAATAAAATTTCCTTTTAAAATTTGTTTCATATGGTAAATCAAAACATCATGCTAATTAATTACTCTCTTAAATTTTCTACAGCAAAACCCTGGAGGATCGTTTGAAACTTGAAGCAAAAAATGGGACTTTGAATGTTTCAGACACCACTGTTGGTAGCAAGCAATTGACATTCATGTTAAAGAGAGTAAGTAGTTTTTAGTCTTGTTTTTAATATTATTCTTTAAATCACAAAAGAAAATCTGCTTCTTAAAATGTTTTGTGTGCATCTGACCTTGGAACCGCCTTCCCAGGCTTTGCCCCATCAAGGGAAGTTTGTGTTCAGTATTCAGCCATTATACCTGCAAGCAGGACCCTCTCGGGTTGTGAGAGCATATTGCTTGATAAAAACAGAGACAGGAAGGATTATTACTAAGTGTCCTAAAAAAAAGGCAGAATGTTAGTGACCCAAGAGTTGACATTGTTCTCTGAGTTTATGATGAACCAACAGCCTTGGTGTCCTGCTCACATTAAGGTATGGAAGCTACTGGTTTTAGTATATTCACAAATGTGTTAGCATTACCACTCTGTAATTCTAGAATGTTTTCATCACCTCAAAAAGAAATACCCATATCCACTGGCAGTTACCTCTCTTCCTGCCTAGCCCTAGGCAACCATAAATCTTCTATCTTTACACTTTTGCTTAACCTGGGAATCTCATATAATATAATGTAATGTGGCCAATCTTTTGGCTTATTTCTAGTTGTTGTTGTTGTTGT
The DNA here is from genome assembly GCF_000299155.1 of Elephantulus edwardii. Lineage (NCBI taxonomy): Eukaryota > Metazoa > Chordata > Mammalia > Macroscelidea > Macroscelididae > Elephantulus > Elephantulus edwardii. Next base: position 4,833,346 of record NW_006399973.1, on the reverse strand, counting down.
TGTTATGTGCCGTTGAGTCGCTTGCGACTCATAGTGACCCTATGTACAACAGCCGTAAACTCGGCTCTGTCCTGTGCCAATCGCACTGTCTCTGACACTCCCATCCCAATTATCCCAGTCACTGAATCAATCCACCTCATAGAGGGCCTTCCTCTCCTGTACTGTCCCTCCACCCTCCCAAGCATGATGTCCCTCTCTAAGGACTGGTCTCTCCTCACAACATGTCCAAAGTATGTTAGATGGAGCCTCGGAATCCTTGCCTCCAAGGAGCCACCTGGTTTAACCCTTTCCAGGACAAATCTGTTTGTTTTCCTAGCAGTCCATGGTATTCTCAATACTCTTCTCCAGCACCACAGCTCAAAGGCATCAATTCTCCTTCTATCCTCCCTAGTCATTGTCTAACTCTCTGATGCATAACAAGTGATTGTGAAGACCATGGCCTGTATCAGACACACCTTAGTCTCCAGAGAGACACCATTGCTCTTCAGTACTTTGGAGAGGTCCCTAACTGCAGATTTTCCCATGGCAATGCGCCTTTAAATTTCCTGGCTACTGGTGCTAAGAGTGTTGACTGTGGAGCCAAGCAAACTAAAGCTGTGTACAATCTCAATCGCTTCACCATGCATCCTGATGCTGCTAATTGGTCCAGTGGTGAGAATCTTTGTCTTCTTGGCATTGAGCCTCAATCCCTATTGTAGGCTGCAGTCCTTGACACTCTGCAGCAGGTGCTTCAGGTCCTCCTCAGTTTCAGCAAGCAGGGTTGTGTCATCTGCATAACGCAGATTGTTGAGAAATCGTCCCCCAATCTTGACCCCACATTTCTACTCATAGAGCCCAGCCTCCCGGATAATCTATTCTGCATACAGGTTGAAAAGGTATGGAGATAGGATGCATCCCTGGCGTATGCCCTTCCCAATCTAGTAGCATACTATTTTCAAGATTCATGCAATTGTATCATTACTTAATCTAATTTTACTGTCATAGGATATTCCGTTGGATGGAAATATCATTCTGTCTCATATTTATTTATCATCAGTTAGTGAACATTTTGGGTAATTTCCTTTTTATTCCCCCTAATGGCTTTTGTGAATAATGCTGCTATAAACAATAAAGTGTTTACATGGACATACATTTTTATTTTTTTTTGGATGTATATCTAGTAGTAGAATTACTGGATTATTTGGTAACACTTGCTTAATCTTTGAGGAACTGCCAGAATATGACTTAACCATTTTACATTCTCACCAATAGTGTATGAGAATTCCAGTTTCTTTGCATCCTTGCCAACACCTTTTATTGTCTTATATTAAAACATGTTTGAGTGCTAGTGGCTTAATGGTTACACTGCCCACCTAAAGGCTCATGGTTCAAATCCACCAATTGCTCCACAGGAAAAAGACAGTCTCCTCTCATAAGATTTACTGCCTCTGAACAATGAATGAGTGGAAGCCCAAAATCTCTGTAAATGTTTATGAAAATTAATAAAATATAATTATAGAAAAAAAAAAGATTTACTGCCTCTGAAAAACAACTTCAGGGTCAGCCATGTATCAGTTTGACAGTACTTACCACAAGAAGTGTGTTTAAGTAGTTTCTCTTTGTGGTTTTGATGTGCATCTCTCTAATGACTAGTGAAGTTGAACCTTTTCTTGTGTAATTATAATTTGTTTTCTTTAGCAAGGAATTCTATTCCCCAGCCCTTTGCTGTGCATCTGTTATACTTCTGAAAGTTCTCCCCAGCTGCATTCCAGGAGCTTGCAAGATGATAAGAATTTTTTTATCTTAAAGACTGAAGAGCTTTCTTATTAAACCACTCTCTGCTGAGAGTAAATTTGCACTCCTACACTTATCATTTAAATAACTGAATTTATATTCAGAGTAACTTTTTGCACACATCCCTGCTTTCTCATAAATTCTCTGTGTACATTAAAATAGTTCTTGATTCCATCTGATACTCGAGAAGTGCTGAGTATAAGCCAGGAACCAGTGCAGTGGCATGAAGAATCATAAGTTTAGTAGCTAAATTTTTAAGAGGCCTCTTAGTGCATTCAAATGTGCAATCTGCTTTGCAATAGTGTGAAAGTATTACCCTTTTCCAATTTTTTCTTTTAAAAAGGAAAGATTTTAGGTTAAATATCAGTTTTCAGTTTGAAGTTATAAGAAAATAGGATGACTCAGAAATTTTCTTTTTTGCTAAAAACAGAAGAAACTTTAAGAAATTATTAACTTTAACCTAACAACCACTCTGGAAGGCAGTTTGGCATGTCCTCAAAAAGCTGAACATAGAAATTCCATGTGACCCAGCTATTCCACTGCTTGGAATATACCCTGAGAAAATGAGAACTGAGGTACAAACAGAGACTTGAACACAAGGTTCATAGCAGCATTATTCACCATTGCAAGAACATGGAAACAGCCCAAATGTCCAACCACAATTGAATGGATTGAGAAATTGTGGTACATTCACGCAATGGAATACTACGCAGCACACAAGAACAATGATTTTCTAAATTCCTGCCTACTTTGGGAGGGACTGGAAAGCATTATGCTGAGTGAACTGACTCAGTCCCATAAGGACAAATACTGTATAAGACCATTATTATAGAATGAATATGAAGATCCAAGGGGAGATAGGGTGGGTGCAGAGGGGTGACGATGGGTAGAGGGGAAGTGTTAATCATAGGGTCGCGCAATTTGATGGGGGTGGTGGTGAAGGAAATGGGAAAGGTCCAGTATGAAAAACAATGTATATAAACTTTGTAAATAAACCAGTTTAAAATTTTTAAAAAATAAATTAACCACAGTAACACATACACACATAGAATTTAAATAGAAAAAAATGAAAAGTTGTATATATGTGTGTGTGTGTATATAAAGAAATGTTTAAATGCCATTATAACTGAATCTGACAACAACTTTGATACTTTTGGGGGCTGTCTCCATAAAAGTTTGATTTTTGTTTTGTCACTTAACTGCAGAAATTTTAATTATTAAACCTCAGCTTTACATAAAATAATTAGGGTTTGGTTTGTGTATTTGTTTATATAAATCTCTTTTTTATGTTAGATGTATAATAAGGTAGACTCTCGAGTTTTTCCATTATTTTCTTGTGTACTGAAATGTTAGTAAAATTCAAGGAGGAGGGGATGAAATTTCTGCTTTATTTAATATGGAGTAGTGGCAAACTGAGATGAGGAACCAATTGTAATCTGAAATTTTCATTTAATGCAATTCCTCATTAAAATTGTGCTGGTTTTGCATTTATCCTCCACCTTTCTCTGTGACAGAATTGCTAAGTAATGTAGTAAAAGAGACAGGCACAGGATCATGAAGAAAAAGGAGAAGAAAACTTAGAAATGCGTTAATTGCCCCATAAAGCATAATAAGTTGGTCACATAATGGCAGTGCCTTCCACTTAGAACCATTTAGAGAGTGGCTAATGATAGTCTCACTGGATGGAGATGTGTCTACAGAACAATGGCTTCTTCTTACCCTCATCCTCTATAACCTCCTACTTGTGTTGAAAAAAATCAGGCTGAACTTCTGAAATAGGGTTTAAAGAGGTGCATAGATCATCCGTGAGAAATATGCCTTTGTAATCAAATATGGAGAGCATCTTGGACAGATAGGTCAGATTGAAGACTCAGAAAGTAAAGCACCTTCATTTAAAAGGTCTAACACATTTGATAGCATTTTCCAAAAGCAGTTGAACAAGAATTACTTTTTTTAATTTTTTTTTTATTTTCTTTTATTATTTTGTGTGTGTGTGTGTGTGCCATCAAATCAGATCTGACTGGTACAGGAGGAGATTGCCCCTCCTTCTCCAGCAGAGCATCTGGTGGATTCGAACTGTGTACCTCTGGGATTGCAGTGCAGCTTCTTGCCACTAGGCTACCAGAAACTCCCTAAGAATTACTTTTTTTAAGGATTAATTATTAATGGAGAAACAAAAATATAATTTTTTTAAGCCAGTGTTTATTTTACAAGAAACTTAATATTATTTGCTCTACTAGAGAGGGCCCACTTTCCTTTAGAGGTTGTTTTCCGTTGGTCATACATGTTGAGTGCCTGCTGTATTCCAGATGCTGGGACCATGAAGAACAAGGGAGTATGGTCATTGGTACCATAATTCTCAATTTCTTGAGATAGTGAATAAAAACTGTGTCTGTGTAACTATACCTATATTTAGTGTTCTTAATGAGGACAGAGGGCTCTAAAGTGCCTTTGGGGGAACCCCAGCCTAGGAAGAAGAGTTAGGAAAGTCTAAGAGATATTGTAAGTTGGGTGATAATGATGAATTTGGGCCTTGTGAAGGGATGTGTCCCAGATATAAAGCACCTTATAGGCCAAGTCCTTGTTTGGAGAGGAGGGAAGCCTAGTGGATTTGAGGGTCTGTGAGGGCATCTGGTGTCTTCACAGAGTGAGCAAGGATGAGAATCCTATCAGGTGTGACTAAACAGGTGAGCTGGGCTCAGTCAGGTCAGTCCTTCTAGGAATGGCACTCTACGTTTTTAGCCTAAGAACAGTGAGAAGTTACGGAAAGGATTTAATAAGCAGAGGACTGACTTCCCTTTTTGAAAAAATCATCCTGTCTACTGTTTCAAGAACAGATGACTGAGAGGAGTTGAGTAGACCGTAAAAAGGCAGTTTAAGAATGAGAGTAATTTGTGTACTGCAGTCCCAAAGGTGCATGGTTTGAATCCACCAGACGCTCTGCTGGAGAAGGAGAAGCAATCTCCTCCTGTGCCAGCTGAATTTGATTCGATGGTACACGAAAAGAAAAAAGAAAAAAAAAGAATGAGAGTAATTTGAACAAAGGTGTAGACCTCAGAGATGGGACAAGGTTGAGGAATGTACTTTGGAAGAATGTGCAGGGCAGATTAACTTTGAAAAGACATTGGAAAAAAATCATAATAGGAAAGTTAACAGTTACTCAGAAATCTGGTTTTCTGTTTTGTTGTGTGCTGTTGAATTGATTCCACTCACAGCGACTCTGTAGAACTGCCCCTGAAGTTTTCCTAGGCTGAAATCCTTACAGCCCATCATCAAAAGATGATTGGGCAGTAGGGGGGAGATCATCAAGTCATTTCTTCCTGGAAGTACTGGTAGTTTTGAACCACCAATCTTTTGGTTTACAGCCAAATATTTAATTCTTGCACCATCATAGTTCAGTAAGCGTTTCCTAGAAAAGAAGACATTCATCCTTTTGTCCTGTTTAAAAATTGCTTTTCATTCCTTACTATCCCCCTTACCTCACCTCTTTACTTTTAAAATATTTAATAATTAGGCATGGAAAAAAAATCTAACTGGATGTGAATATAGAGCCTGTTTAAAACTGAAATACATAAGTATCATTAGGTATATAGAAAAATGCAGATGTAGTCTGACAGATTTCATAGGTATATAAAAGGTTGTGTCTCAACTTTGAATGTATATCTAGACAGTATTTTCTCTGTCTTCTTGCAACATTACCAGCTAAGAGTAATTTTTGCACTTATATTTTAGAGTTTGTATTATCCAAACCATCAGATATGTTAATAAAACCACTTGGTTGATAGAAGGCTGAGAGTAGGGGTGTTGTCAGCTCAGCATTTATTGATAGCAAGTTTCTTGCTTTTGACGGGAATGTGATTTTTTTTTAAATCACAAGTTTTGTAATCAGTTCTGGTGAATGCATAAGCAAACTTGGGACTTTTACTTCATCTGTTTTTCGTTTGACTTTTAAGACCATGTAAATAAAATGATGATCCTGATTTATAAATTAAGACAGTCCTAAAAGAGAAATTCTAAGCATTTTGTAACAATAGCATTTTCTTAAGACATCTCTTTTTCAGGGGCCATTCTCCTTTAAAATATTCTAGTACTATTTGTATGTTGGTTGAAAAACCAAACTCAGGCATTGTATTTGAGGCGGACACTTCTCCTGACCTGGGCATCATCATGCATGGTCTGTTTTGAAATGTGATGGCAAGCATGGACTTGGGTCCTGCAGCTCCTGCCAGGGCAGTGTTAGTCAGTGGGAGCCCCTTTGGCCAGATCCCTGGCCCCCATTGGTCAAGGGGCCTGGAAAAGCATCTCTCTTAAGGCAAGGCTGTGGTTGGAGACTCAGTGTAGACATTTGGTGGCTACAGAAGCAGTATTGGAATTTTCTTTTTTTTTTTTCTTACTCATTTCATTTTCTCCTCTAGTCTGAACAGCAAAAGAAACAACAGGAGGCTGAGAAATTGCATCGACAAGAGAGGAAAAAGCTCCGCCGCTCTGCCAGTCACCTGAAGTCAAGACACAAACAAGGACGACCATTTCACTGAGTATGGAAGAGTCCTCACAAATCACGTGTATTTAAACATCTGTGACTCTCAGTGTGATTTGAAAGGAGCACATCACCACCAAACCAATTCTGTGTAGGGCATATTAAAACACAGACAATGTTTGCAGAGGTAAAGACTTCGTAACTTGTCTTTAATTAAGCCTCATTGGATTAGACTTTGAAGACTACCCTTACACCAAATGGTTATTGCATAACCTCATGTGTGCTTTTTATATATGTTCTTGTTTCTTTATGTAAACAGTCTCTTTTCTCCTGATTTTAATTGTGTAAACCAGGTGATATTTTTAATATTATATGATATGTACAGTAAAATTAAAAGTTTTTCCTATACTAAAAATTAAAGTTTATCATGTGTCAGGGACCTTTTTTGTTCTATACTGCTGCCACAGAAATACAATGTCTGCTTTTCTTGGTTGTATATATTACCCATATTTGTGTTTGTGTTTCTAAGACCAAGTTGGCAGGTTTGTCTATGTGTTAACTCTAGAATTTTTTTTAACAAAATATTTTTCTATCAAGAGAGTATCATTTAATGAGCATCAGCCCCAAAAGGAGCCCTGGTGCCACAGGAGTTAAGCATTTGAATTTTAACCAAAAGGACCATTGGAATCTGCTCATTAGAATTCTTTTAGGGAGAAAAACCTCCTGATTTGCTTCTGTAGAGACTGCAGCCTAGAGAAGCCGCTGGGATGGTTCCACTTGGGAAAGTGTAGTTCTGTGAGTTAAAAATCCTCTTGAAGGCATATGAGATGGACATTACTGCTTATTCTCTCAGCAAACTATAGGCATTTGCTGTTTCTTAAATCTGTGTGGACATTTAACTTGCTAGAGGACATACTTAAAAAATAAATACTTTTTATTTGAATAGCCTCTTTGAATTCATTTGGAAATGAACTTTGGTTCTTTTCTTCATTTTACATATTAATGTGCTTTTGGAAGTACCCCTGTAGATATTTAAAGCTTCTTTACATAAAACTTGTTGAACTGTAAATGGTAGAGTCTTTGAAATGGCAGGTGATAGAACTTGCTGAATGGTAAACTGGGCTGTTTATATAACCATACTGTGGACCATATTAGCTAAATGCAGTAAATCCATTCAGCTAACACATAATTGTGAACAAAATTTTAAAAACCACTGAACAGTTTACACCCGACTTTCAACTATAACAAGAGAACTTACCCACCAAAATCCAACTGCTTCACACATGAGCCTCTAGACTGGAGACTTAGGGCCCAACTGACTTTTAAATATCAAGACCCACCCACATCCTGATTAACTTAAACAAGAGGCTTCCAGCTGGTCTCATAAAATACCTGGATCCAGGGCTTCAAATTCAAGCATACCTCTTTTTTCCTTTCTTGCCTTCCTTCTGTTTCAGCATTGTTCCTTATTTCTTCAGGTCTCCCTGGCTTTTTCTTGCCTCTGAACCCCCTGACTTTGCTCTCCTTATCCTAGTACTGCTCGTGTACAGTCTAGCTCATCCCACAGGACAGGGGCCAGCTTGGGTCATCTTTACTTCTCTGGTTTGAGAAATAGGGTGTCTTTCCACAAGAAGTATCCATGGGGTGTGTACATATTGGCTGATGTTTGTATGGGCAGTCTCCTCTTGCACATTTTACAGCCTCTCAAAAACCACTAAAGGGTCAGCTATGAGTCTCTTCCAACTCAATGGCACATAACATTCTGAAAAACTTCTTTTTATTGTGCCATGTTCTTAGCACTAGGCCACCAGAGCTCCCTGTTGGGCAGCCAGCCCAGTTTGAATAAACCTCAGCAAGATTTTCTTTCCTATGATAATTTTCTAGAATTCTCACAGTCTGTTGGATCATCCTTTTTTAAAAACAACAACAACAAACTTAGGACAAATATGAATCTCTTCAGTTGACCAGAGAGCTGTTTTCCGTTTATTGGGAGAGACTGGTGAGCAGTTCCAGGGCTGCATCTGTTTTCTCTAGTTCAGCTTTGACATCTTCATTCAGTCCAATTGATTGTTGATCGATCATATGCTGTTTCCCAAAATGGTTCCATGTCAAGTTCTTTGTGGTACAGTGACTGTGTGTTCCTTCTGGATTCTTTTGATGCTTCCTGTATCCTCCATTATTTTACCCAGTGAACCCTTCAGTATTGGAGCTTGAGATTTTTATTTGTTTTTCCGTTTGAGAAATGCTGAATCTAATTTCAGGTCTTTGCACATTTCATTACAGTTTTCTTGCTTTATCATCTTAATCTTCTTGAAATCTTATGTTCAGTTCTTCATCATTTCTTGCCTTTTTCTTAGTGTCTCTATGTTCAAGAACAAGTTTAGAGTTTCTTGTGCTATCCATTTTGGTCTATCCACACAGACCACCCCTGTCCCTTTTCTGGACTTTTTTTTTAATGATTTTTTTTGTTGGGTTTGTTATTTTTAAAATGCTTTTTGCTCTCTTCATGGATTATGTCCTTGATGTCATCCCATAACATGTCTGGGCTTCATTCATTAGTTTTCAATGAATCAAATATTTATATATAAATTTAGAGCTTTTATGCTGTCTGATCCATAGTTTATTAACTATTAAACCTAAAAATCTAAAGAAAGAGCCTTTAAAATATCTTTTCTGTAAGTATTCCCCAATTTACTTTAAAAATTAGTATGGTAACTTTGTAAAATATCTATATGTAGTTGTTATATGCCATCGAGTCACCTGCAACTCATAGTGACTCTTTGTATAATAGTTCTGAACCCTGCCCTATCCTGAGCCAGTCTTACTGTCTCCAACACACCTACCCCTATTGCCCCAGTCACTATGTCAATCCATCTCTTCCAGTGTCTTCCTTTTCTGCACTGTCCCTCCACCCTTCCAAGCACTGAATCTTTCTCCAGTGACTCGTCCCTTCTGACAACATGCCCAAAAAAGTCAGATACAGCTTCAGAATCCTTACCTATAGAGAGCAACTTGGTTTCACCCTCTTGAGGACAGGCCTGTTTGTTCTCTTGACAATTTAATACTCTTCTTCAGCACCACAACGCAAAGGCATCAATTCTTCCTCTGTCATCCGTATTCATTGTCCAGCTCTCTATTGCATAGAGCACTTTAAATGTCATTTAATTTTAAATCTGGTAAGAACTGTAGTTTCAAAGGACTATGGTATACCTTTCTCATGAAAAGTAATGTGTGCTAACTATAGAAGATTTAGAGACTAACAAAAGAGGAAAAAAATATCTGCAGTGTTTTAGAAAGCATTCTCATTTTTTTAGAGAAATTTTAATTTTGCTAGTTAGCACAGACTACTTATTAGTTTATCTTTTATCCATCGAATGCTTTATATGTCATAAGAACAGAAACATTTTATAATATGATTGGACTAATGTTAGTAGAGTTCTTTTAAGTACTGTTTATGAGGTGTTTTATTATGCCTGCAACTGAAATTATTAAAAGTCCTAAGGCAGTTGTGTTTTCCACCTCTCATAGAGGATTCACATCATTTATTCGCCAGTTACAATGAGAAGAATGGACTGGAAAGGAGCAAAGGTTTAACCAGGAGGGTCCTTTTAAAGTGCTATAATAATCCTTCCACCAGTGGCTCCTTGGGGAAGCTAGGCCCTCTCCTCCTGTTACGATTTATAGCCTCAGGAACCTGAAGGAACATTACTAGGAGTCAGAATCACCTCGATGGCAGTGAGTGATAATAATTGTGCAAGTTGTACTTTGGACTTTTCTTCCCAGTTTCTGTTTGAACTTGCATGTGAACAATTGGTCCTCAGTGAGTCCCTGGCCTTTTTCTGACAGATGATACTGAGCTTTTCTGCTGTCTCTTTGCACTCCTCTTTAATTTGTCCTTTATGGCATATTAAACCCTATGATTGTCCAGTTCACAATGACCAGAAATGCTCCTTGGAGGCAGGCATGGTGAGACTTTGTCTCACATACTTGGAGCGTGTTTCAGGAGAGGCTTGTCTCTGAAGAAGGACATTGTGCTTGGAAAAGTAGACGCTCGGTGAGATGAGTTTCCGTAGTGGCTACATAAGCAGGCTCGAGCACAGCAGCGGTTGTGAGGACAACGCAGAAGTGGGCTGTTTTTTTGTCTTGTGCACACACGGTCACTGTGAGCTGTGACCCACTGGACAGCATCTACCACGGCAACAGTTGGAGCTCATCAAACACTTCACACAAAAAAAGATGCAGCCCTCTGCTTCTATAAAGTTTACAGCCTTTCCAGATTGTGCATTTCTGGCTGTATTTGGTATTGTCTTTATACTGCATGCTAAGCCTTCTAAGCTTGGTCCCCCTTTGTCTCTTATGAACTTTATGGTTTGGGGCTTTACTCTCAGGTCTCTGACCCACCTTGAGTTGATTTTTTTGTGTGGTGTGAGATGTGGATCCTGTTTGAGCTTTCTGCAGGTGGAAGTCCAGTTTTGCCAGGCCTGTTTGTTGTAGAGGTTTTCATTTCCCCATTTGATAAGTTTTATTTCCTTGTCGAATATCATTTGACCATAGATATGGTACATTCTCACAAAGGAATACTATGCAGCACACGGGAGCAATGATTTTGTAAATTCCTACCTAACTTGGGAGGGACTGGAGAGCATTATACTGAATTAACTCAAGTCAGTCCTATAAGGACAAATACTGTGTAAAACCATTATTGTAGAATGAGTATGAGGATCCAAGGGGGTGTGGGGCAGGAAGTGGAAGCAGATGGGTGAGGACGGGCAGAGGGTGGGGTGGTTAAGCATGGGGTCGCTCAATTTGATGGGGGGAATGTGAAGGAATTGGGAAAGAGTCGGTATGAAGAACAATGTATTTGAACTTTGTTGCAATGAGTTGAAATTAACTCAAAGGCAATGGATGTAACAGTCCTGATGAGAAGGTACTAGGTTGGACTAGAATGGAAAGCAATGGTAGCTTCTTCGTATCTTCTGAAAGAAAAAGGAGTCAAGCATAAATTCCAAAGGATTTGGCCTGAGCAGTGGCATGGAGCGAGTTGTCCCTGGTGGACGTGGAGTCTGCAGCAGGAACAGGCTTAGAGTGAGGTGGCAATGAGCGGCGGGCTCCGTTTGACCAGAGGGAGCATACTTAAAATGTAATTCATGTCCTAGATCATGTCCAGTCCCTGCTCAGAGTTGTTGGGCCATTTATTGCTCACTCGCAGTGAAGGCTAACGGCCACACGACTGCTCTCCCTTTCTGCTCCTTACTCACCGACTGCTGTCTCTACACTCCAGGCACCTTGTGAGCCCAGGACCTTTGCAGTGGTCTACTGGCTGGAGTGCTTTTTCTCTGGAGAGCTTACGCACCCCTCTTAGTCACTGCTGAAATGTCAAGTCGGGAAGCTCTCCCAGCTCTACTGTGTTTAAAATGCCCAAATATACCATCACCTTTATTGGAACTGATACCTGGTAGAATGTCCTTATTTTAGCTTTCATTTTAAAACATACTAAAGCAGAGAAAAGTTTCATGAACTCCTATGTGCCTATCACCCACCTTCAATAATTAATGAGAAAATAATATTTTGTTTTCTCTCTCTGCCTGTTCATCTCTCTTTGCGTCAAATCCATTTTATCCATTAATGCTTACTACAGGTTTACTTGCTTCCCGTTTGTCCTCCTGGCTCCACACAATGAAATGTCAACTCAGTAAGGATAAAGACATTTTAGGGGAGGAGTCATGTGTCCAGTTTCTAGAATAAAGCCTGGCATGTAGTGCTTATTTAGTAAATATGTATTAAACAAGGCAAGTGGAAATTGTTGGTTTTAAAAGCATGAGAATGACTAACTTGAAAAGAGCTGGTTTGGAGGGGCAGTGGGAGTCCAAGGGGCTAAGGTGTAATTGACTACATGACTGGGTGTGGGGGATTATGATTATAGACAACACTGGAAATGTGAGGTCAAGAGATGGTTTTCTTCCCGCCTTCCCAGTCCACACCGTCCTCCACTGGACACGCATCCCTGGCGCCCGCGGCGATATTCAATGACTCTGAGCAGGAAGAGGCCGCCAGCAGACAGACATCCATGATGGTGACCGGAGGGAGCTCCAGCAGCGGCCACCAGCATCTCAAAAGCACTAGCAAGTGGATGTCTGCGCTAGAGAATCTGCTCAAGGACCCAGAAGGCGTGAAAAGATGCAGGGAATTTTTTAGAAAGAAATTCCATGAAGAAAATGTTTGGTTCTGGCTAGCATGCGAAGACTTTAAGAAATTTCAGGATAAGAAACAGATGCAGGAATAGGCCGAGGAGATCTACAACACCCTCCTGTCCAGTAAAGCCTCGTCCCAAGTCAACGTGGAGGGCCAGCCCAGGCTCAATGAGAAGATTCTGGAAGTACCACACCTTCTGATGTTCCAGAAACTCTAATACCAGATCTTCCATCTCAAGAAGTACGACAGCTACAGCGCTTCTTAAAGTCTGACTTATTTTCTAAACACAAGCGAACCGAAGAGGAGGAAGAGCTGCCTGATGCCCAGAGTTCCATGAAGTCGAGCTGAGACCCCACTGGGCTTATAGTTGCTTTTTTAATCACAAGGATGGAAATGTGCAGCCCTTTTCCATGGATACATGTATTTTATTAAGTGCTTGGCCAGTCTGATTTGCATGATGGCTAATCTTACATAAAAATCCCAAATAGCTTTGACATTTCCATTCACAAACATCCACATGAAAATGGGGGTGGAAAGATTCCTTACATACTGGACACTTTCTGCATCTTGTAGCTTAATTAACGTCCTGTGAGGCCACCAGTGAAACACAGAAGAAGGAAAAAAGAGATGGTTTTCTTTTAGATGAGGAAAATCATGCCAGCATGTCTCCTGTGGTTAGGAATGCTCTAGAGAATAGAAAGATTACTGATGGCAGAGAAAGGACAATTACTGATATCTGGAAGCAAATGTAATAGTTATATTTTGTTATATAACAAATTTAGTGGTTTGAAATCACAGTTATCTCCGATTCTGTGGGTCAGAGATTCAGGAGCAGTTGAGCTGGATGGTTGTGACCCCCGGTTTTCCATGAGAGCGCTAACCAAGACACTGGCAGGACTGTAGTGGTCTGGGAGTGTGGGCCAGAGCACGCAGATTGACGTGTGGATCTTACAGAGATGCATGCACAAACCACAGAGAAGTGAGAAGACAGGACACGGCTGAACCAGGTCCATATAGTGAGGGAAGCAGTGGGCACTCACTTCTGATTTTGTTTCTCACTGAAGTAAATGGGCCAGAGTAAGTTTTCAAGAAGGGAAATGTCATTCTGTAATCTAGCCTCTTAGCCCTGCTCTGTACACGTACAAAATTTCTGTTCCTAAATGGCTCATCGTTGATCAGAGCATTCATAATTTGTTAATCATGTCATTATCCTTGTCATTGCTGCTTCTCCTTCCCACCCCTCCATCCCTATAATCATCCTTGGAGAAAGCACCATCTCTCTCATTAGTATAATAAACACATGAAGAATTGAGAAGACTAAAAAGCTCTTTACATTTTCTTTTGTTTTATGGGCTGTCTGATTTCCAAATTCTACCTTAGGATCTTTCAAATATGGCTCAGTTTGGTGTGTTTTCCCCCCTATTTATCTCACAGTCAGAAATTGTTCCAGTATTGCGACCCACAGCACATGCAGTATCAAAAGTATTAGAAAAGTATCTCATAGAATGTAAAAAAAAAGCACTCTGGTATTTTTATTTTCTCATGTTCTGGATTTAAGTGCACATGATCCAAGCCATGGTCTTCTCAATTACTTGTTATGCATTAGAAAGTTGAACAGTGAATAAGGATGACAGAAGAGTTGGGGCCTTTGAATTATAGTGTTGGAAAAGAGTACTGGATATGCCATGAACTGCCAAAAGAAGAAACAGATATGTCTTGGAGAAAGTGCAGCCAGAGTGCTCGTTAGAGGCAAGGATGGTGAGACTGTCTCCCATGCTTAAGGTATGTTAGGAGCAGGCAGTCTCTGAAAGAAAACATGCTTAGAAAGGTGGAGTTTCCGTGAAAGAAAAGAAGACCCAACAAGATGGATTGACAGTGTCTGTGACAATAGGTTCAAGTCTATCAGAGATGATGAGACTGACCTAGGATGGGAGGGTGGGGGGGTTCCAGTCTTTCTGTTCATAGGGTCGCTGTGAGTTGTAGCCAGCTTGAAGGCACCTAACAAGAACTTAGTAAATTATAGTAGCTGTTTTCTTGTTGAGTCAGCATCAGTTCATAGCTGACCCTCCAGCTGGTTTGCAGAGGCAGTAAATTGGATGGGAGAAGATTGCCCATCTTTTCTACCCCAAAGCAGCTGGTAAGTTCAAACCACATGCTTTGGAAATTCTTAATAAAGACACAAAATGTTGTTGCTGTTGTTGTGTACAGTAAAGTCAGAACCGACTCCTGGCTGACCCGCCAGTGGATTTTCAGAGGCACTTAATTACAAGGGAGGAAACTGCCCATTTTTCTCACACAGAGCAGCTGGTGGATTCACACCCAGTACCTTTGAATTGTTAGTGCAACTCCATACTTTCCTTATAATGGCAACGAATTATGTAGTAAGATTTCACAGACGTTTCTCTCAGAACTTTTGCGCACACAGAAGATGAGTGTTTTCAAAGCTGCAACCTCAGTATTAATTAAGCACAAATTAGATGTTATAGATAAATAGGTGATTTTAATAAGATAAATGATTCGGTGGTTCTTAAATAAACATCCAAGGCATGAAAAATCTGCTTGGGTTTTTTTATTTGTTTAATTTAGCTTTGAAATTCTTCTTAAGCCTAGTTTTACTCACTAGACATGTATTTGAAGCACAAAGTCCTAGAGTTGGTATTGCTATTTTAAAACATGTGGTGGTGGTGGTGATGGTGTTAGGGGCTGTCGAGTTGTCTCCAACTTAGGACTACTCCACGTACCACAGAACGAAGTCTGAGCTGGCCCCACAGTCTCCACTGTGTTCTGGGCCAGTTTCTGTCCAGCTCATTGAAAATCTTTCTCTAATTTTATTAACTTTCTACCAGGCATGCTTTCTTTCAGCAATTATAACAATTTTACTGCTCATGAAAGACTAAGACTAGTTTATTTTTTCATATCCAGTATTGTCTTTTGCATTTGAGAATGCTTGCTCCAAGGCAGGTGAATGAGTTGTTTCTTGGAATACCTGAATTCTGCTTGAAACTTCAGAAAGAAGAGACAAAGTATTAGGCCGAGGGGTTTTTTGTTTGTTTTGTTTTGTTTTTTAATAGTTTTTAATTTATTTTAATGAAAGTTTACAGAATCTTATAGTTTCTATTCTTTATTGTTGCACTTTTCTCCCTGCCCACCACCTCCCCCCACCCCAGTTTGCTCTTCTCTTTGAAAAGTAAAAGAAAAATTATTTCATTGTTATACAATCCCTCCCCCCCAAGTCCACTCCACTGTGCAGACTTCAGTCTGGACTCCTGTCATGACAATAATACCTAATCATCTATCCCTTTTAAACAGTTTTCTCCCTCATCTGTTTCAATGCAGTATACATCATTCCTCTCCTCCTCTGTCTTACCTCAACCCTGATGTCGGTCCCGTTTTACAACAGTGGCACTATGCAGTATTTGTCCTTTTGTGACTAAGATATTTCACTCAGCATAATGTCCTCCAGGGTCACCCATTTTGAATAATATTGCATGAGTTCCT
>NW_006399973.1:4796464-4816936 GCF_000299155.1 Elephantulus edwardii | reverse complement strand
AGAAGGATGAGCAGTCTCCTCACGGGCCAGATGGAAGGTCGGCTGTGAGTCAGTTTCTACTCAACAGCAAGTGATTGGGGAGGGCGGGGGGAGCCGGGTGGGGAAAGGAATTACTCTAATCTTTTTTTGTTTTTATATTAGTTTTTATTTCCATGCAAATTTCCTGAAAATGTTATTGTTAAATGCCACCTAATCCACTACTAAGTCCACTGCAACCCTATGAACAACAGCTCTGCAGTCAAATGCTCTTCCCCTGAGCTATACCCCCTGACTACAGAGCCGAGCCAGCCTTGCCCTGTCCTGTGCTATGCTCACGATGTCTGTCATGCTACAGTCCTTTCTTAGGTTACTGACTGTGTCAGTCCATCTCAGTACGGGTCTTCCTCGGCTTCTGTAATCCTCTCTGAGCACAATCTCACTTTCCAAGGATTGATTCCTCTTGAAAATATGCCCAAAATAAGTGCGACAAAGTTTTACCATCCTTCCCTCTAAGAAGCACTCTGATTGTATTTCCTTCAAGACAAATTTGTTATTTCGGCAGCCCATGAGATATTGAATACTCCTACAATCCAAAGATATCAGTTCTTCTGTCATCTTTATTATTCACTGTCCAACTTTCACTTACATAGGAAGCAACTGAAAATGCCATGACTTAGATCATGGCAACTGAAAATGCCATGACTTAGTTTTTAAACTGATATCATTGCTCTTTAGCACTTTGGAGAGGGCCTTGACTGCAGATTTCCCCAATGCAATACATTTTTTTATTTCTTGCCTACTACTACCGTGAATGTTGATTGTGGATCCAAGTAAAATGAAATCTTGACAACTTCAATCTTTTCTCCATCTATCACAATGTTGCCTCTTAGTCCAGTGCGGAGGATTTTATCTTCTTGCTGTTGAGATGTAACCAATATTGAAAGCTGTACTCATTGATCTTCTTTACTTTTTGCAAGCAAAGATGTATCATTTTGCATAATGCAAAATTTGTCCCAAAATTAGTCAGTGCCATTTTTTTAAATCTGGCAGTTACCCTTTTTTTTTTTCTATAATTATATTTTATTAATTTTCATAAACATTTACAGAGATATTGGGCTTCCACTCATTCATTGTTGCACTATTCTCTCTACCCTCCTCCCAGTTTGTTCTTGTCCAAATGCCACAGTGCTTGTCAAAGCCAGTTCTGATTAATCTTCTTTGTCAGTGTATCCTTTGCCATTCCCTATCACTCCTCCCTGAGAGAGACTTCACCCTGAGTCATAAGGAAAAGGGGACGGCGTATTCTCTTAGCTACTTCCTGCTGAAAAGGGACGCTGTGGGTTTCAGGGTGAAGATCTTCTCTCACTACTCTAAAGGGCCCCTTTGGCAGTAGGAAACACATAGACTATTATGGAGATTGATTTTGGAATTCAGATGCACTCTTATTGATTGTGCTTGGCTGTACATGTACATATCCTTCAAGATGTATCATGGGGGTGTTGCAACCTAGAAGACACAAATTTGACTAACAAGTTATAAGTACATGAGTCCAAAAATTATGGAAAAGTAAAAGAAAAGATTCTTTCATTGTTTTACAAACCCTCCCCCAGGTCCCCTCCACCATGTAGCCCTCGCTCTAGTGTCCTGTGATGACAGAAATACCCAGTTACATCTCTCTTTTAGACGGTTCTCTCTCTCCTCTGCTTCAGTGCAGTATACATTATTGAACCCATCTTACTCAGTGTCTCCCTAACCCCAAGGACAGTCCCATTCTACAACAGTGGCATCATGTAATATTTGTCCTTTTGTGACTGGGATATTTCACTCAGCATAATGTTCTCCAGAGTCAACCATTTTGAATAATATTGCATGAGTTCCTTGTTTTTTAATGCAGCATAGTATTCCATTGTGCGAATATACCACAGCTTCTCTAGCCATTCGTTTGTTGATGGGCACTTAGGTTGTTTCCAACTCCTTGCTATTGTGAACAAAGCTGCAATAAACATGGGTGTGCATATATCTGCTTGGATGTCAGCTATGGTCTCTTCAGGGTATATTCCCAGTAGTGGAATTGCTGGGTCAAATGGTATCTCTATTTGCAACTTTTTGAGAAAGCGCCAAACTGCTTTCCACAGGGGTTGCACCATTTTACACTCCCACCAACAGTGAATCAGGGTTCCAGTTTCTCCACAACCTCGCCAGCATTTGTTGCTTGCTGTTCTGTTAAATTTTGCTATTTTGACTGGGGTGAAATGATATCTCATAGTTGTTTTAATTTGCATCTCTCTTAGGGCTAGGGATTTTGAGCATTTCTTCATGTGTTTGTTAGCCATCTGAATGTCGTCTTCGGTGAAGTGCCTGTTCATATCCTGTGCCCATTTTTCTATTGGATTATTTACCTTTATCTTGTTGTGGTGCTCAAGTATTTCATAAATTCTGGATATAAGTCCCTTATCTGATATGTTATTACCGAATACTTTTTCCCAGTCAGTGGCTTCCCTTTTTACCCTACTGGAGAAGTTTTTGGATGTGCATAGGGATTGGCAGTTACCCTTGAATGAATGATTTTGGGACTACGGTGCTGCCTCTCAAAACACCTAACCTGGTTTCTACTCAGTGAGTGGAAATGTATTAGAAAATAGAAAGCCCTTACCCTTAATGATAACGAGGTTCTGGGAGTCCGTGTTAAGAAGCAGGGTCCCCACAGTACTGCTGTGGCATCCTGACCCCCGCACTCCTCTCTCCTCCGGAGGAAACTGCCCGTGTGTGCGTGCGTTTTCCTGCCCAGGGAGATTTACACACACACACACACACACACACACACACACACACGTTTTAATCGAGGAGGAAGTTATTATTTTTTTACGGTGGTTGGTTCCAGGCTCTATTCCTGCTTATTTTGTAAGCCCAGATGGAACTTCAAAGTCGCAGTGCCAAAAACTTTGGGCGGGAGACCAACTGCATTTTTCTTGTAGCCTTGGGTTTCTTTGAGATGCGGGACAAAGTCATGAATCATAGACACTAAGGATTTGGCGAGCTCTTGACGTGTAGCTGACTGAAACACCTGCCTGCGTGGATTTCCCCCTAACATCCTTTTCAACTCACTGTTTGGTTTCTGGTTACACAGAAAACAACACTCTCTTCACTTTAAAATACTCTAAATGGAAGCTGAAACTTACACCACATCTTCCCCCGCAACACTGCTCTTTCTCCCACCCCTTGCTAGTTCTGCATTCCAGATTTCTACAGTTTTAACTTCTCCTCAGGGCTGTTAATTTCCTCCCGTGTTGAAGTTAACCCACTTTCATGCCTTCCACTACTCCATTTTACTGCTTGTAGGAAGGACATTTTATCCCTGGTCATGCGGAATCTAACTCTTCTCTAACTTTACTAAACTCCGTACCATTTGACCGTCTACTCTGTTCCTTCTTAAAATACTCCTCAGCCACTTTCTCTAGGTTTCTGCCTTTGTCTCTTTGCTGGTTCTTATCCTTTCCCCCACTCTCCAGGGTTTCTCCTTTGAACTTTTCATTCTATCTTTAAACAGTCTCTGTTCTCTCCAGTGTTGTAGATTCTGGATCCTTCATCTGTTTGTCCCACTGGCACCTCGGATTCTTCATGTTCAAAACAACAACCACATCAGCCACAGCCAGCCCAACCACCACGTAACTGCTTTTCCTCACCTCCTTACTCAGCCAATAACCCTACTTAGAAATCATGCTTCATTCAGTGTTTCCATTTTTATGGAACTGATATGGAAGACAGACAATACAAAACATGATGAAGTTGAACAGTGTACTGAGGGATAGAGCATAGAACTGGGTAAGTTGTTGTTTGGCGCCTTCGAGTCAAGTACGACCCAAAGCGACCCTGTGAACAGCATATCTGAACCTTATCCTGCGCCATCCTCACACTTCCTGACACACACCATGTCAGTCCACCTGGTTGACAGTATTCCTCTCCTTCGCCGACCCTCTGCCCTGCTCAGCATCATGTCCATCTCCAAGAAACAGCCCCTCCTAGCATCATGCTCAAAGTGTGTGAGGCAAAGCTTTATCATCTTTGCCTCCAAGGAGCACTGGATAAGTGGGGGGCCACAGTGGGGCTGATGTCAGGTTTGGCCTCATAGGTGAGATTTTGAAAAGTAGTGAGGAAGGGAAGGGAGGTGGTTGGGAAATGGGAGGGAAGAATATTCTAGACAGACACTAGAGAAACCTAGATACTAAGCAGAAACCCCTACGGGGCTTTGTAAAACAACTTTGCGATAAGTGGCCCCAGGATGTTGTTATGTGCCATCAAGTCGACTGTGACTCATAGTGGCTGTACAAACAGTTGGAAACCATGCCCTGTCTCTTGATGCCTGTTCCATTCTCTTGATAACCGCCATGCCCCACCCCATTTTTACAGTCTTGTCGGGGGTCTCTCTTATTCTGTGACTCTGCCTTTCCCAGCATGATGTCTTTTCCCAGGGACTCCTAACAACATGTCCAAAGTATGTGAGGCAAAGCTTCACCATCCCTGCCTCTAAGGAGCCCTCTGTTTGCACTTTCTTCAAGGCATATTTGTTGTTCTTTTGACAATCTGTGGTTGTTCAGTACTCTTCTCCAACATTACAATTCAACGGCATTGATTCTTCTTCTGTCATACGTAATCATTGTCCAACTTTCAGGTGCATAGGAAGCAACCAAAAAAAGTCATGACGTGGATCAGGTACATCTTAGTTTTTAAACTGACATCCTTGCTTTTTACAACTATGGAGAGGTCATTCATAGCAGATTTTCCCAATGCAGCATGTCTTTTGCTTTCTTAGCTGTTGATTTTATGAGTGTTGATTGTAGATTCAAGTAAATGGAATTAATGGCAATTCCAATCTTTTCTCCGTCTATTATGATGTTTCCTCTTGGTCTAGCTGTGAGGTTTTTTGGTTTCTTGATGTTGAGCTGTAATCCATATTGAAGGCTGTGGGTTTTGATCTTTTACAGTAAGTGTTTCAAGTCTTTTTTATACTCAAGTCCTATGCTCTGTTGGATCACCTTTTTTTCTTTTTTCTTTCTTTTTAATTTGGAACAGGGAAAAAATGGATCACTTCCAGGCAGTTGATCAGGTAGTTAGTTGTCTGCAAATTTCCTGGAGAGCTAGTAGAGCAGAGCCCACAAGCCAGACTTTGCCTTGCCGTTCAACAAAGGGCCAAGCATCATCATTGCTCTTGCAGAGGAGGGCAGGGAAGTGTTGGAGGGATTTTCATCTCATGAAGGCCCTTTGGACCATTGGGAGGACACTGTCTTACACTCTGTAGAATGGGGAACCGTTGTGTGGTTTTAAGCAGAGAGGTGACGTGGGCTGACTGAAGGTTTTTAAGCAGTCTCTGGCTGCTGTGTTGAGAATAGACCGTAACAGGTGCATTTATTCCCTATGGCTGCTGTTGCAAACAACCGCAGACTTGACTTAAATGAGAGTTTATTCTATCACTGTTTTAGAGGCTAGAAGTCATGGTTAAGGTGCTGCCAAGGCCATGTCTCCCTCAAGGCTCCTGGAGTGTATCCATTGCGTTATCTAGTTTCTGGGGACTGCTGCATCCCATTATGTTCCTTGGCTTGTGGCCACATCACTCCACTTTTTGCTTCCTTCTTCCTATCATGACTACTTCTGTGGTCTCCCCTAGATCTAGATCCTTAATGTGTTCACATTGACAAAGACCTATTCTTCTTATAAGGAAAGGCCACATTTACAGGAGACACAATTAGAACTGGGTCTCTTCAGGTGGCCCTTCCTCAGCTCCTCCCAGTGAAGAAAGAACAGAACTAGGAGTAAACTGGACTTCTTCACCCTCACCCTTCTTATTCTCTTTGTAGGTGCTGCAGCCTCTATCCTGCCCTGCACATCTGTCTCTCCTCTATTGAGTGTCTGGAGCTTGACACACAGCGCTCAGAGCATGAGGGGCTAGTGCTGTGGGGTGGCTAACAGGAAAGTAGGTCACTATAGCACCATACGGGGCCACTCCTGGGCTTCCACTCTTATTGGACCTTTATAACTCTTGTAGGGCCATTGTCAGGACATTGTCATCTCACTGTCATGGATATTTTCACCTCTTATAGCAGGTGAAAGCCCTTGGCCTTGCATATGGGCGACTTCTGGGATCCCTGTCACCTCCGGGAGAACCTCAATTCCCTAGGGCGACCCACCAAAGGTGCAGGCCATGTGACTGGACGTGCACCCCCAGGAGACGGAGACACTCCTCAAAGCTTTGCAGAATCTGGAATTCTGTGGTGGCCCTGGGTCCCAGCAGGGATGGCTAACTTCTTGGCTACCAGTCAAAAGGTTGGTAGTGCACACCAACCTCCCTCCACTGGAGGCCTGGTGAGGAGCCTCAAAAACCCACTGAAGCAATCTCCCCGCCCCCATACCCCACCCCACACACACAGGTCTCCAGGGGCCAGAACTGACTGGTGCACAACTGGCTTGGTTTTGAGGATTTTTTTTTCCTGTGCTTGAAGATGAAAACAAACTAAACCAATGAATCTTTGTGTAGTATGAAATAAATACTGCTTTTTCCATATTGGTTTGTATTAAATGGACCATCTTTCTTTCTAATTTTATGTTTCTGCCATTTTTAAGTTTTGGAGGTTTCTTAATCAAGACCGGTGCAGCTCTGAATCGGGGGAGCTTTCCCCTGCAGGCTGCACCACCCTCTGACAAGGGCTGAGTTGTGTGGCCCACCCGGGCCCATGGACACTGATCCTCTAAAAAGCGGTGTCGTGTGAAGCTGGCAGGCTCCACTCAGGACTCTGCCGTCAGGACTCCTGCAGCAGGCACCTCCTTGGCCCGCTCTTCCTCCATCAGTCTCTGCAGCCGCCTGGCCTTTTCTGCTCACTAGACTGAGCTGTGGGAAACGCTACGCTTTTAATGATTGAGGGCTTTCAAAATCCCCGTTGGAGCCTGGTTGGAGCCAAATCATTTAACCCGTCTGTGCCTTGGTGTCTACATCTGTAAAATGGGTTTAATAATATCTGTCCCCTAAAGACTTCAGAGGATATTTGTGGAGCTTAATGAGTGAGGTCCATTAAATGCCTCAGAAGAAAGATGTAACTAAATACAAAGCACTATTGTAATTAGGTTTCAGGTTCTTGAAGCCAAGTTGCATCTTGTTTTAAGAGGGTTACCATCACGACAGGTTTGTTTGAAACATACATGTGTGAAAAGTGTAGCCATACATCTCACAATAATAACTAAATTTCTTTTTTGCTGGTTTCTACTGTAATTAAGAGGGAGTTCTGGTGGCTTAGTGGCAAGAAGGTGTGCTGCAATAATCCTGAAGGCACACAGTTTGAGGCCAGCAATAGCTCTGTAGGAGAAGCATGGGCAATCTCCTCCATGTGATTAACTGCCTCTGAAAACCTGCTGGAGGGTCAGCTATGGGTCGATTCTGACTCTGCAGTACACAACAGCAACAGTTGTGAGTAAGAGCCGTATAACTCCTTACCAATAGTCTTAAGTTGATAGCCAGCTATTACTTTTCACAGTTCATTTTGGTGCCGTAGGCCTTACTGTGGCAAAGGAGCCCATTATCCTTTCTCTTGGATATACAGTGAGCGCTTAATAAATAATGTTGGATTAACAAACAATCAGGCCCCATCAGTCAATAGGCCCTGAGTTGGTGCTGCTGGGCAGATGGAGGGATGCTGGGACGTAGTAAGACATAATAGCGCTGATGTTCACCACACTCTTCACCTGCACCAGGCTTTGTGCTGTTTCACACGCATCATCTCTACTCTTACTGGCTTAAATGAGATTATTTAACTCATTGCATTTGAAGATGCCATCAGGAAGTTCCTAGAACACCCAGGAGAGAGTATGAAACAGAGGCACTAGGACTCAACCCATGAACTTCTCTCCTGATCTGTGCTTCTTGAACTCACCATGTACTGCCACCTCCATGAAGCCTGCCATGACTGCCCTCTGCATTGTGATCTTTGCTTCTCAGAGACCCTGTGTTCTCCACATAGAGCCATGGTGCAGGCTAACTTTTCCACCTTTCTCTCCAACATGTTCTGCTTTCCCCGAGGGAAAGAATGGAGCCTTTGAACCCTTTGCTGTGTTGCCTGGATCACCTGAGGTGGCACCTAGTCACAGCCCTGTCAAGTCTCACAGCCTCCAAGATGATGAAGGCTTGTCAGTCATGAGACCCCACACCATCCTCAGTCTCCTCAGGTGAGCATCACAAGCGACAGGTGAAGGAGTCAGAGTGAACCTCCATTTGTGAACACAGAAACGGTGGGTCGGGATGCAGACTGGGGGCTGATGGCCAGACTATCACTCCTGCTGCGAACCACTTTCTATCCTTAGAATGTCAGGTGGGCTGACTCAGGGCACAGGAGCTCCAGGGCCATGGCTGAAGCACTCAGTTCCCAGTAAGATGAGGATAACGATGCGAACGAGCCCTAAAGCGCCTTCCAGGAGCCTGGCACTGTTTCCTCGTGTGATATAAATGAACTCACCTAGTTCTCCTGACAACCTCATGAGATAGGCCTTAGTATTATTTCCATTTACAGATGAGATTACTGAAGCCCAGAGACATTAAGAATTCTGTCGTAAGTGACAGAGATTGTTACTCCTGTCCTGTTATCCCTCCCTCATGATGAGGGGTCCCCTCACCTCCCCCATTGCTAAGTCCACAGGACCCTATCTCACAGTCTTTTCCTCAGGAATGGCTCCTGTTCAGCACCTCACAGCTGCTTCTCTCTGAACTCCACCAAACCCAGGGGGCCTTCTGTGAGCCTCCCTCCCCGCCTCCCACAGGCCTTTCCCAAGTGGCGAGGACCCCATGCTCACCCACAGTCAGTCCTTTCTACCAGGGCCTGATTTAGAACAGAAGGCTTCCATGATGTGCCCCAGAGCCCCAGGCTTGGACTTACCACTCACTGCCTTCATGCATGGCTGTTTGTTGAAGTTGTGCTTTGAGCTCCAGGGGACTCGGGCAGCTCTATCTGTCTCTGGTTATCCTGCAATGAGTCCCACTTTGTAGGTACTTGGCAGAAAGATGGTGAGTGAACGAAAAGACGAGTGTGCACCTTCTCAAATATCGGTCATGCAAGTGTTTCCTTTATTTCACAAACTGGTTGAGGGGCAAGCTTAGGAACACATCAATGTGGTGTCAATGTGGTGCTTGGACACTCATTCCTGAGAAAAGTGCTAAAGGAAAGAATTTACTGGCCTCACTTTGCTCGGCGTCCACACGAATTCTAGACAGTGCCTATCTGCCTAATGCCAGCCCAAGTCCACGTGGGCAAAGGCACCAGCAATTACTACTTCAGTGTCAGCATTCATGAGATTCTGGAGCTCAC
This sequence comes from Elephantulus edwardii, assembly GCF_000299155.1. NCBI lineage: Eukaryota > Metazoa > Chordata > Mammalia > Macroscelidea > Macroscelididae > Elephantulus > Elephantulus edwardii. Next base: position 4,807,616 of record NW_006399973.1, on the reverse strand, counting down.
CTGGCTCTGCACCAGGTGTTCTGCAGACTTCGTTCCACGTAGTCATTTTTCTAGGAGCAAAGCTAGAAGGTGGCAGGAAAGCCCCTGCACATGGGGGCTGGGTCTATCAAGAGAGACTGACAAAGATTCCCACCGGGCTTGTCCTCTCACCTCCTGGCCCCCAGATCTGTCTCCTGGCCCATAAAGCATGGGATACCAGCTTCAGCCTCCTGGTCTGGGAGGTGGAGCTCTTTTGGGGGTGCACAGTGTCAGCCTGTTCCAGCTCCCCTGGGCTTGGTTGTATGATCTTTGTATGATCAGCTGCCCAGCCTAGATGTCCTCAAGTGACCTGAGAAAGCAGGGACCCTACCACTGGGCTCTTAACAGCTGTAGGGAAGACTCACTACCATTTCTCTGACCTGTTCCTAGCACTGTGTGGGCATGAGTATAATACAACCATCGGGGGTTCTTTCTCTTGAAGTTCATGGATGGCTTGGAGGAGATCTGGAAAGTTCTCTGAACTTGAAAGTCCAATGTGGCCTGTGAGGAGATGTCCATGGGAGTTCATTAACTGAGAAAGCCCAGAGCTTGGAGGATTCTCCCTCAAAGTGGATCAGAGGGTAAACCTCACTGACTGTCCTGCTGAAGACCAAGAGAAGAGGCAGCGTGGCCTGTGGAGAAGTCGGTGCAGCAGCAGATGCCCTGGATGAGCCTTGAGGCCAATGTCTTCCCGTGTGGTCCTGGAGAGGTGAGCGGACTGCATTGGACAGCTCTGCAGAGGACGCCGCGGGCCGCGTCCAGGGGTGCTGGGTACCCTGGTGAAGCGTGGACTTCCCAGCATCCTCCTGGGGAAGAGGGTTCAGAAGATTTCCCCACCAGCCCATCAGATCAACGCTTACGGACCTCTGATGAGAGGAAGGAGTGTGAGCAGGCGGCCACCGGCGAGCAGGCACACCTGCAACAGTGGTGCTTTGCCCTCCTGAGCCATGGAATCACTGACACAAAGGAGTCGGAGCAAACGAGCTGGGCAGAGAGGAAGTGTGGCTTGGGCTTGACAGACGTTTCTTGAGCGAGGGAATCGTGAAATAACATTAGATGAGAGTAGCAAGTCCTCAGGAAGTTTTAGAAGATTCAGTTGAAAACAGTTTGCTGTTGTGGTGACATCTAGTGAACCAGGACTCACAGAGCGCCTGTGGACAAGACTCTAAACCTGGCTCTACTCTGATGGGAGACCCCCTCGCCTCACGCAGGCGCATTTCTGCAGTCACAATGACGATCCACCTTGTTGACCCTGCCCGGTGTAATCTCTTTTCCCAAGAAGTGACCCTTCCTGACAGCATGCTGGTCTTGGAAAAGAAAGTAAATCTAAAAAAACGACTTCGTGCCCTGAGCCTCAGGTTCCACCACCGTAACTCTCAGACAACACAGGCCCTAGCCCACAGGGCGACTGTGGGGGTCGCGCACGGGGATGGCATTTGGGAGAGTCAGCTCCCCCTCCTTGCTGGGGCCCCTGGACCACAACCCAGGGAGTCCTCTGACCACCTTTGTTCAACAAGGCAATGACCCAAAGAGCAAACGGGCAGGAGGAGGCCACCGGATTCGGCCAAATGGCACGCGGATGGATATCAGCTCTCATTTCAGAGCATCCACCGAGGCTGGGAACAACTACACTGGAGGATGGATATTAATAAAGTCCTGAATGTTCAGATGGGAGGATAAGGCTGGAAAGATGAAAGAGGACGGTACAAAATACACACCTCTCAATTAATTAACCGAGAAAGAAATCATGGGGTTTGACTGAGGTAAGCAGAGGGCCAAGGTGCATTCCAAGTCGGTGAGACGGCGGTTCAGTGTTTGGCAGGTTTTCTCCAGCCCTGCAACAAGAATGTGCTCTGTGTCTGCATCAACTTCAAATGCGAAGGCGAATCCCACCCCAGCCCTGCAGGCCTCCCAGGGAGCCTCGGCGGAGCAGGTGCCCACGCCCGCGTCGGCAGCCTCAGCTTCAAAGACGCTGCTGTCCACAGCGCACCGTGTCGGCTGCACCCAGGGCTCAGGGCCAGCTGCACGGGGTCAGGGGCTCGTGGGCAGCCCCTCAGCACAGGCGGGGGGAACCCAGAAACCACCCGGACGTGCTGGGCTCTGGTTCTGCAGCTCCGCACAGCAGCTCAAAGGCGTGGAGCCTCAAAGAAATTACATAGAAAAAAAGGCAAGTTCTAACTGCTGATGGCCTAGTGGCAGAAATCTGCGGTGCAGTCTGAAGGCACACAGTTCAAATCCGCAGCTCAGAAGAATGACGGGCAGTCTCGTCCTTTGCGATTAACTGCCTCTGGAAATCTGCCAGAGGATCAGCTGTGGGTCGGTGCTGACTGGACGGTACACATCACAACAACACAACTGACGTGTGGGGAGCTTCACTGAGGATTACTTTGGAGGTTGGAATCCGCCAGCTGCCCTGCAGAGTAAAGAGGGCCAATGTGCTTCCGTGTGATTTACAGCCTTCGAAAGCACCCTGAAGCGTCATCCATAAGTTGGATCAGATGCGATTTGATGGCTGTGAGTTGAGTTGAAAAGACTATCACACATTGTTAGAAACTGATCGGGGAGGGCCAAGCTTTAGCCAGAGGAGAGGCGATGGAGGAGAATGGAGCGAGGAGAGGTGGGATGATGGCAGGACCAAGGGTTCTCATTGTGCTCACTGTCCTGACATCACCCACGAGACTGTGGCTGAGGAAACGGAGGGCCCATGGGCATGAAGAACTTGCTAATAGTAGAGAGCTCTGGAGGTGGATAAGCAATTGTGCAGCCAACCCAAAGACAGGTTGTTTGACTCCACCAGCTTCTTGGGCAAAAAGATGTAACAATCTCCTCCCATGTGATTTATAACCCACTGGAGGATCAGCTGTGAGTTGGTCCTGACTCAAAGGCACATAACAAAGGTTGTTGTTGTTAGTGCCCACTGAATACAACCCATAGCGACCATATAAACTATAGATCTGAACCCTGTCCTATCCTGTGTCATCCTCTCACTTCCTGATACACTAGAATCCATTGCTGCAGTCACTGTGCCAATCCACCTGTTAGAGGGTCTTCCTTTCCTTTGCCCTCCCTCTGCCTTTTCAAATATCATGTCCCTCTCCAAAAAGTAGCCCCTTCTAGCAGCATGCTTGAAGTATGTGAGGTAAAGTTTTATCATCTTTGCCTCCAAAGAGCACTCTGGCTGCAGTTTCTCCAGGACATATTTGTTCCTTATTTTGGCAGTCCCTGGGATATTCAGCACTCTTCTCTAATACCACAACTCAAAGACATCAATTCTTCTGTCATCCTTATTCATTGTCCAGTGCTCAGATGAAGTAATTGGGGAAAATCATGGCCTGAATGAGACGCACCTTAGTCTTCAAACGGACATAATTACTCCTCAATAATTTGGAAAGCTCCCTAACTGCAGACTTTCTCCGTGTAGTACATCTCCTGATTTCCCTGACTGCTGGTACCAAGAGTGTTGATTGTGGATCCAAGTAAGATGAAGTTGTTGACAGTTTCTTTTCTCTGTCTATCCTGATGTTGACTATAAGTCCAGTGGTAAGAATTTTTGCTTTCTTGATGTTGTGATGTAATCCATATTAAAAGCTGTATTCTTTGATCTTCTGCAACAAGTGTTTCAAGTCTTCCTCACTAACAGCAAGAAGTTAAGTCATCTGCATAATGCAGGCTTTTGATCAGTCTTCCTCCACATAAGATCTTGACTCTGCATTCTTCTTCATAGAGCCCAGCTTCTCAAATAATTTGTTCAGCATACAGATTGAACAGATGCAGAAATAGAATATAACCCTGACATATTCCCTTCTTAATTTTAAGCCATGTAGTGTTCCCTTGATTTGTTCATACAACAGCCTCTTGGTCTTAGGTTTTGCATGAGCACAATTAAATTCTCTGGAATTCTCAATCTTCTCAATGTTAGCCATACCTGTTATAATGCACACAGTCAAACACCTTGGCATAGTCAATAAAACATAAATAGACAGTCTTCTGGTATTCTCTACTTTCAGCCAGAATCCATCTGACATCAGCAATGATATTCCTGGTGCCATGGCATCTTCTAAAGCCTGCTTGAACTTCTGGTAGTTCTTTATGTGCCATTCTGGCTATTTTTTAATGATATTAAGCAGTATTTTGCTTGCATATCATTAATATCATATTGCTTAATAGTTTCTACATTCAGTTCGATCATCTTTCTTGGGGATGGGAACAAATAAGGACCTCTTCCAATTCATTGGCTAGACAACTGCCCTCTCAATTTCCTGGAATAGACTGGTGAGTGCATCTAAAGCTGCATCTGTTAATCGAAACAAGTAAATTGATATTCTTTTGATTCCTGGGACCTTACTTTTTGCCAATACCTTCAACACAGCTTCCATTTCCTCCTTCATTACCATTGATTCTTATTCACACAGTACTTCCTTAAATTTTTTCAGTGTCAGTTCTTTTTAATACAGTGACCCTGTGCATTCCCTTCATCTTCTTTTGATGCTTTCTGGTTCATTCAGTATATTGCCCGTAGCATCTTGCAGTATTGCAACTTGAGGCTAAAATTTGTTTTTCAGTTCTCTCAGCTTGAGAAATGCAGAACAAGTTCTTCCCTTTTTATTCTCCAATTCTAGTTCTCTGCACATTCTATTATAGTCCTTTGCTTTGTCCTCCTGAGCTGCCCTTTGAAATCTTCTGTTCAGCTCTTTTATTTAAGCATGTTTTCCCTTCGTTTTGGCTTTTTTGACACTCTACTGCAATTTTCAAAGTCCCTTCGGAATCCATTTCCGTTTTTTCTTTCTCCTGTCTTTGTAATGACATTTAACAAAGTTAGGTGGTGGCAAAGATCATCTGAAGGCAATGTTGGATCCTATTCCCCTGGCCTTTCCATCACTGGGCTCTGGAGTCCACTGGGCTGCGTCATCGCACTGACCAGAGGGTCGAAGACAGAAAAGGAATTGACTGGAATTGACTGAGCTTGCCTCAGAGTTCCAGGCAGCAGCCTCAATGATCACTTCCCTCCTGCCTCAGGTGGTGCTTTACTTGCCTACATTAAACACAATGACCTGTTTGGTAGACCAAACCATGATGGAAAACAAAAATAAGGCAGCAGTCAAGACTCCAAAGAATATGAAACTGGAGAAGCCTCCAATGAAGGTGAAACTAGGGTAGGGACTTGCAGAAAGAGGGAAAGGGATGCATACCCATATTTATTGCGGCTTTGTTCATGATAGCAAAGAGCTGGAAACAACTCAAGTGCCTATGAACAAACAACTAGAGAAGCTCTGGTATATTCACACAATGGGATACTACTCTGCATTGAAAAACAAGGAACTCATGCAATATTATGCAAAATGGATGACCCTGGAGGACATTATGCTGAGTGAAATATCTCAGTCACAAAAGGACAAATATTGCATAATGCCATTGTTGTAAATCAGGACTGACATCAGGGTTGAGGGAAGACAGAGAAGGAGTGGATGAATGATATATACTACATTGAAACAGATGAGGGAGAGAACTGCTTAAAAGGGATATATGATTGGGTATTATTGTCATAACTGAGTCCAGAATGAAGACTGCACAGTGGAGTGGACTTGGGGGGAGGGATTGCATAACAATGAAAGAGGGGTTTTTTTTACTTTTCAAGGAGAAGAGTGAATTAGGGGGGAGGTGGTGGGCAGGGAGAAAAGTGCAACAATGAATTAATGGAAATCCTAAGTCTCTGTAAACTTTTGTTAAAATTAAAAAAAGAAGAAGAAGGAGGAGGGGGAAAAAAAGCGAGAAAGGGAAGGGCCTGGTTAGGAAGGCCCTTAATCTGTCTGGGCTGCTGGCCATGAGGGGTCAGGCCACCATGGCACTCTTGCAAATGTAGGTGTGTTACAGTCCTGCTGGCTTCTCTCTACCTGTTAACTGGCATCCCTGTTGCCAGACAGGGAAGTGGGAGGGAACTAAGAATCTTTGAAGAGTAGTTTAAGAAATTTCTACTGGAAAATAATTATTTTCCCTCAGGGTTTGGCCTAGCAAATAGGGTCATTGTCTTTAATGTAGCCAAGTAAAACAGCACCTGAAGGGGGAGAAAAATTAGAAGATTCCCCTTTCTTCTAGGAGAGTTGAAAGGCACGAAATGCAACTAGACGGGGCCAGGGAAAGGGAACCAGTATAAGCCTCTGGTTTAGTGGCTAAAATTAGCCCAGCTTGCCCTTAGCCACAGGTGGCCCATGAGGTCCTCTGATGGCCATGTGGACCGTGGCTGACATCATGCCAGGCTTCTATCATCTGACTCTGCTCTTGTGAAAAATTCTGTGATCACTTTTTAAATCTTTGCTCTTCAGTTCCCAAGGCTAGCATCTTCAACCTTGGACCTCAAATTAACCACTTCAGGCTTTCACAGACCCTCAGGGACTGGCAGGCAAAGGTGTGGATGACCACATGTAAAGACAGAGAAAACACACACATATAAATGAGTAAGTATCCTTTACGGCAGGATACTTGATAGTCCGAAAATCAGCTTAGAAGTCATGCCATTTGTAAAAAAATTCCATTTCAGATCCTCTGCATTCAAGACTCTTCCAATTCATAGCAACCTTAGAACAATGTAGGACTAATTGCCCTATAGGTTTCCCAAGCTGTAAATCTTTATGGAGGCTGAAAAACCTCTTCTTTTTTTTTTTTAAATTTCTTCGGAGTAGATAGTGAGATTGAACCACTGACCTTCAGTTAGCTGCTGAACTCTTAACCATCATGCTACCAGGAGTCTTTGTATTTATAATTTTTCTTTCTGTCTCATTGGAATAGAATCTTTCTCTCATTGCTATAGAGTTGGCAATGTCTCTGTTTATAATGTCATTGCTGTGTGAGTTCAAGCTGGAACCAACTCATAGCTGACCCTCTCGTGGGTTTTCAGGGAGGGAATTGCTCATCTCTGTCCCACAGAGCAACTATTGGTTTCAGACTGCCTGCAATTGGGTTAGCAGCACAGCTCCTTACCACTAAGCCATCAGAGATCCCTCTATTCTATTTATAATTGAAAGATAAAATTGTATAAAACCCATGCATAAATTCAGAAACGCTCTGTACAGACGTGAAGAAAAGTAGAAAGCAGTTCTGAGAGTTCTAAAACAACTCACATGATTGTTTGGGTTGGTGTTTTGTTATTTTTGTTTGTTTTGCTTTTCCTTGTTGTGTACCATCGAGTTGGATCTTACTGAACAGAAGGAGATTGCTCCTCCTCCTTCAGCAGAGAATCTGGTGGGTTTGAACTGCATGCCTTCAGGATTGCAGTGCAGCTTCTTGCCACTAGGCCACCAGAACTCCCTACAACAACTCATATAATTGAAGTTGTACACGTATGAGTGGGAGAGGAAGCCCTCTCATGAAAACAATGACTTTATGAACATTCTTCGTAATCTTGATTTTTCTAAAAATCCCAGTGGGATATTTATGTAAATTTGCTAAACTAAGGCTACAAGTGATCTCAAGAGACAAAAGAAGACTTGCCAAAAAAGCTGTCTAAATTGTACTGTCAAGTTGTAAGAGAGAAATACTATGGGGGAGAACGCCCATGGATGAGGCTGGCATGGAAACTGAGGCTCAGCTCTCTCTGCCTCCTGGCCGGCTTCCTCCTGGGGACAGTGGGGGTCGTGATCAATCCACACCAGGTCTTACTGGCCTTGAACTGAGAGGGCCCATAAACAAAGGCCACTTGAATGGGGTCAAACCAACCCACACCTTGGGACCTTTGATCACACATGTGGGTTGAGTCCCATTCAGGCTACAGTAGTGACATCTTCTAGCTACCCATCTCCTGAATGCCCGGGGACCACAGTAACCCACCCACAGAGATCCCAAGAACATCTCACCCCATGGAAATTACTGGGGTTTAAAGTCTGTGCTTGACACTGACAGACACTGATAGTTTCTGAAAACTTACAAAGTTTACTAAATCTTCCTGGACTTTTTTGTTTTGACCTGTAAAATGTGCACAATTATGTCTAGCTCAAAAGGCTGGTGGTGGTATTTGTGAGATAAAGTGTGTAAAGAATCTGACTATCAGGGTCTTTGTTTCTTCTTTTAAAATCCTGCTTGGAATGAAATTTACAAAGAAATTGGTTCTCCATTGACTCATTCATACACACTGTGTTTTGTTTTGTCCTTACCCCCTCAATCATAAGAGTAAATCTTGTTCCAGATTGTTAATTGACCTGATGGAGCAGAACATAGCGTATCAGTATCACCTGTGATTAGAGCTATAGGTTGTTGTTATTATGTGCCATTGAGTGACTTATAGTGACCCTATGTACAACAGCCCTAAACTCTGCTCTGTCCTGTGCCAATAGCACTGTCTCTGACACTCCCATCCCAATTATCCCAGTCACTGAATCAATCCACCTCATAGAGGGCCTTCCCCTTCTGCGCTGTCCCTCCACCCTCCCAAGCATGATGCCCCTCTCCAAGGACCGGTCTCTCCTTACAACATGTCTAAAGTATATTAGACAGAGCCTCAGAATCCTTGCCTCCAAGGAGTAGCCTGGTTTAACCCTCTTTAGGATGAATCTGTTTGTTTTCCTAGCAGTCCATGGTACTCTCAGTACTCTTCTCCAGAACCACAACTCAAAGGCATTAATTCTCCTTCTATCCTCCTTGGTCATTGTGCAACCCTGATGCATAACAAGTGCTAGCAAAGACCATGGCCTGTATCAGATGCACCTTAGTTTCCAGAGAGACACCATTGCTCTTCAGTACTTTGGAGAGGTCCCTAATAGCAGATTTACCCATGGCAATACATCTTTTAATTTCCTGGCTACTGGAAACAAAAAAATAATAAAGTCAAAAAGGAAATGGGAAGGGATTGCCGTTTGCACCTCCAAGTCTCAGGACCACCTCTCTCCAGCCTCCTTCTCTTTTTGCTCCATTGTGGATACAGTCAGCCACAGGTGTGGACCGCAAGGCAGTGCTCCTGCTAGTATTTTCTCACATGGCAGACACTCGCTGTGATGCTAGATGGCAACCGGCCTTGGAGGTTTATTTCAAACTGTATCCTGGACGTTGTCCCAGTGCTGTGGGCTCCACCCTGCTTCAAAGGCTCCTTTGCTGAAGGAAGCCAAGCTGTAGGAGCCTGACCCATTTCCACCAGCCCTGCTCCTTGGCCTGAAGCACCTTTAAGATGTCACATCCTCTTCCTAAGAACTTACCAGGTGCACAAAGTCTCTGAAGAGGCATTTTAGAAAGTTCTACAGTCAAGAGGAGAGACGTCCTTACTGGGTGTGAGGCTATTGCTCGTGGCACATTGCCCAGGGCTCAACCAGGTCGGGGTGTCAGTGTGTGACCCTTAGTGTGAAAATTCCAGGTTTCCCTGTGGCTTCGTGGGCAACATTAAACCTCTAACTCTGAGTACATGTTGAACACGTCATGTCTTCCATTCACTCCTAACTCTCTCCCTTTGATTTTATAATTCTCTTCTCTTGGCTATATAACAGTTGACCTTTTCCACAAGTAGATGCATAGGCTGAAATAGGAACGACACACAGGACATGAATCTGATCTACACGAGTGGTTTTTAAAAACTGGTTCTCACATTCCTAGGTTGCAGATGGTCAGATGGCAAGCTTCCATTCAGTGTCTGTTATGGGAATGTATTGAATTTCTGCCCCTCATGGATGTGATCCTGACTGGAAATAGACTTTTTCTTTCTTTCTTTCTTTTTTTTTTCTCCTCCTAATGTTAATGAGAGCATACCAGAGCAGGGTGGGTCCTAAATCTAATGACTTTTGAGTAATAAAAAGACCAAAATAGACACAGAGACACATGGAGAAGACAGAAACCATGTGAAGATCCTCTATAAGCCAGAGATTCCAGGAACGCCCAAGACGAAGAAAGAATCGACAAGCCCAGACCCTGAATTGGGTGTTTAACCTCCAGAAGTATGAGAATAGGAATTCCTGTTCTCTGAAGTGACCCACTTGTGGTATTTCAGTTACACAACACGTGGTGACTGGGACAGTGCCCATTTCTTGCCGAGAGCATTCACAGCCTGGCCAGTGGCTTCTATTTCTTCAGGAGCATCAGGAGTGACTCTGAAAACAGGTGCTAAGATGGGACTGATGGCAGCTACTCTATAGATAGATAATGAATAAAATGACTATAGTGAACTGATTATTGCCAAGATATAATAAAACAAAAACTTTATTTTAGTATCAAGTGGTTCCCTGATTATGATTCAGAAAGCAAGGAATTCAACGTAGAAGTACATTGGAAACACATCATGGATCAGAAAGTTGCAGATTACATGCGTTACCTAATGGAAGTAGATGAAGCTGCTTGTAAGAAACAGTTCTCTCAATACGTAAAGAACAATGTACTGTATCTCCAGACACAATGGAGAAGATGTGTATGAAATCATATACTGCCATACGTGAGAATCCAGGCTATGAGAAGAAGCCCAAGAAAGATGTTAAAAAGAAGAGGTGGGATCGCCTCAAAACGTCTCTTGCCTAGAAGAAAGATCGGGTAGCTCATAAGGCGGCAAGCTTCCTCAGAGCTCAGGAGCAGGCTGCTGATAGTGAAACCAATTTTCTGTGAAGATTTTTCAGATAAAGACAAATTTACTGTGTGTGTGTGTGTGTGTGTGTGTGTGTGAGAGAGAGAGAGAGAGAGAGAGAGAGAGAGAGAGAGAGAGAGACAGGGGCTGTGTTGGGAGGAGGCTGGTCAACTGGGGTGAGAGCTGAATGGCAGGACGTGACCATGGGAGCCAACAATGGCTGCTAGAAGGCAAGAGAACAGCCGTCATCACCTTCCAGTTCTCATTGACAATCACACATTGAAGTACCCAATGATAGTATGTTTCCCTGGCTTCTTTTCTTGTTGTGGCTGTTGTGTACCATTGAGTTGAAGCCGACCCATAGCTGACCCTCCAGTGGGTTTTCAGACACAGTTAAAAGCACGGGAGGAATATACAAAAACCAACTCAAGGTGGATCATGGACCTAGGACTAAAACCAAGGACTATAAACTTCATTCAAGAAAAGCTTGGAAAAACTTTAGTAGTCCTAATCCACAACACAAAGAGTCTTCCCAGTATTCTGAAAAATTTACAACCAGGAGAAGATAAAATAGATGAATGGGACCTTCTAAGAATCAAATCCCTATGC
>NW_006399973.1:4772259-4795459 GCF_000299155.1 Elephantulus edwardii | reverse complement strand
AGGGTTTTTTGCGGGGAGAAGGGTGCAACAATGAATGAATGGAATCCCAAAATCTCTGTAGATGTTCATTGAAATGAAAAATAAACAACCTAAATTTTAAAAAAAAAAAGCACTGGAGGAGATTTCCCCATCCTTCTTAGGAGCAGCTGGTGCTTTTGAACATGTCTTTGGGATTGCAGTTCAGTTTCTTACCACTAGGCCACCAAAGTTCCCTCCTTTTCTTAGAGATGACATTTAAAAGAATGAGCCACAAGGACTCCCGGGGTTCATAGCATTACATCAACTGTACTAAAATATACTAGTTCAATCACTTTGGACTGATTCTTACTGTTAATTTTAATTGTTGAGAAAGGAAGTCCCTCAAGATGAATTGACACAGTGAATGTAACAATGGTCTTGAGCTTATCAGAGATCATTAGGATGCTACAAGACAGGGTAAGCTTCAGATCTGTAGTTCACAGGGTTCCTATGAGTCATATTAGACTCCATGGCACCTAACAACAACAACAATTTTTAATTTACAAGCAAAATGTTTTCTAAATACCCACTATGTGCCCAGTAGTCTGCCAGACAGTGTGATAGGGAATGGGGAGGGGGGGGAGGGAAGAAGAGTTTAAGAGACAGAAGAAAAGAGACAATGTGCCCCCCTCCACAAAGGACATGATTCAGCCAAAGTAGGCCAGGCCCGGGTCTAACTAGTCAGGGACCTCATCACCACCTTGTGAGGTCTGTACTGCTTTCTCCCTTTGAAGTTGAGAAAACCGACAATAAGTCCTTTTAACAAACTTATTCCCTCACATTTTAAAAGGCTAGAAAAATAAACCCAATTCTTATGAACATTGAATTGCTAAGTGGCCCAAATATGTTTGAAGCTGTCTTTCTGACTTAAAAGCAGTATTTCTCCATCATTCTTGACCGCTGCTCCACATACCCAGCTCAGGCCTCAGAAGATGCACAAAGCACACTTGCTTCCTGTCAGTGACTTACAGATTGTTCTGTGAGATAGTAGTTTGACTATTAACCTATCTAATCTATCTATATCTATCTATCTATCTATCTATCTATCTATCTATCTATCTATCATCTATCTATCTATCTACCTATACTTAAATCTATCTATCTATCTAGAGATAATTTATTTCAAGGAAATTGATCATTCAATTATGGAAGTTTGGGAGTCTTAAATCCATGGGTCAGGTGTCAGACTGGAGGCTTCTCCTAACTCACATGGTTGCAGAAGCTGACAAACCCCAAATTGCCAGGTAGACTACTGGCTCATGAGGCTGCAGGAGCTAGTGAATACCCACATTTGCAGGTCAGGCAGCAGGCTCACATCTGAAGAACTGGAGATCAGAAGATAAATCAAATGCAGGATTAAGACAGGGCAAACCTTAGCAGAACATCTGTATGTATTGAACACAGCTTACCTCCTCAAAGGGTATGCTCACATCACATAATAAAATTGAGGATGATTTGCTAATATCTGCTGAGCTACTCTGTCCTCTTTAGTCATTGTCCAGCTCTCTGATGCATAGTAAGTGAGAAGACCATGGCATGGATTGGGTGCACCTTAGTCTCTAGACTGACATTATTGCTCTTTAGCTCTCTTGAGGAGGTCTCTGACAGTAGATTTTCCTAAAGCAACTTGTCTTTTTATTTCCTGACTGCTGGTGCCAAGAGTGTTGATTGTGGATCTGAGCAAGATGAAATTGTTAACAACCTTACTCTCTTTTCCATCTATTACAATACTGTCAATTGGCCAGTAGGGAGAATCTTTGTTTTCTTGATGTTGAGATGCAATTCATATTGGAGACTGCAGTCCTTTTGCAATAACAAAAGAGGGCCCAATTTTAAAAATAAACAAAAGATCCTCATAGACTTTTCTCCAATGTCATGACCAATACAAAAATACAACTCATTGCTGTTTAGTTGGAAGTGAGGCATAACTGAGCCTCCAGCAGGCTTGCAGAGGCTATGAATCACTTAGGAGAAGATTGGTCATCTTTCTCCTGAGGAGCAGCTGGTGGATTCAAAGTCCATGCCTCTGGGTTGACAGCACAAATCCTTATCCACTTGGCCACCAGAACTCCCTTAAGCACATAAAAGACACTCAACATCATTAGCCACCAGAGAAATGCAAATCAAAACCACAATGAGATAGTATTTCATAATAAGTAAGATTCTATAATTTAAAAACAACAACTACTCCAATACCTAAATAATACCTAAAAAAAACCCAAGCACTCCAGTACCTAAATATTAGTAAGCATTGACAAGGATGTGGCAAGATTGAAGCACATTGCTAGTGGAAAGATAAATGGAGTGGTGGACATGGGGCAACGGAGGAATCTGTGTAACCAGGCTTGTGATTATCTCACAAAAAGCTGGCAAAGGCTAATCCCCAGGTTCCCAATCCTTGGGCTCCCAGACCTCAGCCTCCACTCTGCCGTGCTGCCTAGTTTTTCCCTGTGCTGCTCCAGCCTGAGATTGCTGCCTGTGCCTCTGGAAAAGCTCTTTCTTGTTGCAGGCCATTTTGCTAAAGTGAAGAAAACAATATCTCATTTCTATGGAAATCTATGCAAAGATCTCAGAAACGCATTGCCTTTGAGATGGAAGGACCTCACAGATGAATCTCCATTGAGTTGCCAAGGCTGTAAATTGCACAGGAAATGAATGCTCGTCATTCTCCTTTGGAATGGCTGGTGGATTTGAACTGCCGGCAAGACTCAGTCTTCTTTGGGTTAGTAGCAAAATGCCCTACAGACCAAGCCGCCAGAGCCATGGTCAGGCAGACTGAATCCCACTGGGGTCTTCTGAGAGTCCTGCCCCCTCTGAGAGAGGCTCAGCTGTTGCGCACATAAGTACTGCTCACAGTCGTGGTGTGGGGTCCATTTGTGTCAAAGGACCAAATGACAGCCAATATGGGACTAAGGACAGAAGAGTCTCTTGGGAAGCTGGCCACATGGACTCTAATATCATCTCATTGAGAAGATGAACTTGGTCTTATTTGAGGGGATTGTTGTTGTTGTCGTGTGCCTGCAAGTCGGAACCAACCCATAGCTGACCCACCAGCGGGTTTTCAGAGGTAATTAGTTAAACACACAGGAGGAGACTGTCCATTCTTCTATGGAGCAGCTGGTGGATTAACATGGAGCCTTCAGGTCTGTAGCACAGCTTCTCACCACTAGGCCTCTAGTTGTTGTGTGTCATCAAGTCAGAACTGACCCATAGCTGACACTTTACTGGTTTTCAGAGGCAGTTAATTGCACAGGAGAAGATTGCCCATCCTTTTCAAGTAGCTGGTGGATTTGAACCACATGCTTTCGTGACTGCATCACCGCTGCTTACCGCTAGCATACCAGACCCCCTTTATTTGAGGATAGGAGAGTAGAAAAACCAATTGTTGTCAAGTTAATGAAAACTTGTGGTAACCCCACATGTGTTAGAGCAGAAACACAAGCCATTGGATTTTCAATGGCCTCTCCTCTGAACTACCTGTGAGGGGATTCAAACCTTCAACCTTTGTGTTAGTAGAGAAATGAACAGCTATTTTCCTAACTCAGAAACTTTTTATTTGAAACGTTATTGTGTATCGTAGAGTTGAAACCAACCCATAACTCACTCTCCAGTGGATTTACAGAGACAATTTAATCACATGGGATGACACTGCCCATCTTTCTCCCATGAGAGCAGCTGGTAGATTTGAACTGCAGTCCTTTGGGTGGGCAGAGCAACTCCTTACCAGTAAGCCATCAGAGCTCCTTATATTTGGAAAGAGGTATTTTCCTTTTTAGTTCTGACTTGGATTAGAACCTAAAACCCTGCTAATTTAAATTGAATTTCTTTCTCTGAAAAGCACTTCTTGTTACTTTTGCCCTAGGGGTGCTGGATGTCAAGGGCCGAGCTCTGCCTAGGGGGAGCACGCCGTCCAGCTCACCCTGTGTCCCCAGTGCCCAGCCCTGCACGGGGCCCTCATCTTAAGTATGGGTGCAGTGAGGGATGGGGAAGGCTCTGAGCCTGGAACGATACCTCTTCACTCCGCTAGCTCGAAACAGCTAGTATTACGGTCTCAAGTAACAGAATTGAGAAGGGAGTAGTGCATCTGGATGTCTCATCATTTTTCCCAGAAGCAGAGCTGTGTCCTGGGATGGCCTGGGAGTGGGGAGCTGGGTAGATTCCTCATGCTTCCCTGAAAGCTGTCCTGGCAGCCTCGCCTCCCGGGGGCCCCTGCTTCCTTCCCTGTGTGGGAGAAAAGCGAGGCTTCCTCGCAGATGCTCAGACTTGGCTGGACATGCCCAGGCTCCTCTGAGAGCAGCTGATGAGCGAGGCAGCAAGCGAGGAGGCACAGAGACCCAAGGGTCTCACCCCGGCCTCCACACTCTGCAGGACTTCTGTGCTTTGTCTTCTGTCAGAAGTCAGATTCCGGAGGCAAATGCGGTTGACCGCTCAAAAAGCAGCTCCTTTCTAGGAAGAACTTTGGAGAGAAGGGTCTGGTGTCCGAGTCTCTGGCTTGCTCCACATTCTGCCTCAGTATCCATCTAAGAAACAGGAAGAGCAGCAGCGGTCTGCTCTTAGGTCACAGCAGTGGAGTAGCTGTGATGTGGCGCTGCTGTTGTTAGGTGCCATCGGCTTCCATTCATATCGACCAGTCAGCGAGCAGCAGAAAAGAACACTCGTCCTCGGCCATCCACACGGTCGCCGCTGTGCTAGAACCACTGCTGTAGCCACTGGGTCGAAGCAAGTCATCGAAGGCCTTGCTTTTTTTTTGCTCACCCTCTTTACCAAGTATGATACCCTTCTCCAGGGATCCAAACAGTCTGCGAAGTTAAGTCTTGCCATCCTCTTTACTGCTATTTTTTTTCCCTTTCTCTTATTATGTACCGTCGAGTCGGATCCGACTGGTACAGGAGGAGATTGCCTCGCTTTCTCCAGCGGGGCATCTGGTGGATTCAAACCGTGAGCCTTTGAGATTGCAGCGTAGCTTCTTGCCACTAGGCCACCAGAGCTCCCTCCTCCTTACTTCAAAGGAACATTCAGGTTGTGTGTTTACTGAGACAGATTTGTTCATTTTTTAGGTCAGTAAATCCAACCCTCCATTTAAAAAAAAAAAAGTATTACGGTGAAATATATAATGAAAAGTTTGCCATTTTAACCATTTTTAGTATATAATTCGGTGGCACTAATACTAGCCACATTATACTATCATCCTCAATTTACCTCTATAAGTTTTCTATCATCCTGAATCTCAGAAACTCAATAACCTTTTAGTATTTCTCCCATTCCCCAATTTCCTTAGCCTGGTTACCATGAATAACGTCTTATCTCTACGCATCTGCCTATTCCAGACATAAATGCAGGTAGCATCATACAATATTTATTCTCTTGTAGGCATCTGGGATAGACAGAACTCCCATCTTAGGGACAGGTATTATCTCAGGGTTCTTCAGTCTCAATGACCTATTTTAGTTGTCACCTCGACAGCATCCCACAACAATGCCTACTCCAGCCAATGTCTGTATCACCTTGGCACAAGGTGGTACAGATAATGGGTAAATAGCATTTGTATTTCCAAAGTGGTCAAGCCGTGACTTTCCTCTTCACAGGACAAAAATACAAGAGACTGTGGGGTCACACTTTGCAAGATCAAAGCTGGCTTCCAGAACTGGACGCTGGGATTGCACCAATTCTCCAGTTAGTGCATATAAGTCAGAAGA
The DNA here is from genome assembly GCF_000299155.1 of Elephantulus edwardii. Lineage (NCBI taxonomy): Eukaryota > Metazoa > Chordata > Mammalia > Macroscelidea > Macroscelididae > Elephantulus > Elephantulus edwardii. Next base: position 4,789,745 of record NW_006399973.1, on the reverse strand, counting down.
TGGGGCAGAGCAGACAGATGGGGACTGGTAACTGAGTCAAGATGGAGGGCAGGCACTTTGGAAGTCTTTGTTTTAGGGCTGAGTTTGGTCCTGCGGACAAGAGATGGAACAGTCTGTGGATGAAGTCCAGGGCAGGGCACAGTGAATGGGGCAGGGAGTCAAATCACAGGTCCTTTATCTTTGAAACATTTTTACACCAGTCTTCCTAAAATCTGAGTTGGGAGCGTGGGAGTCTTCACTCTGAAACCTACAACGTCCCTTTCCAGCAGGAAGTAGCTAAGAGAATACACTGTCCCTTTTTCCTTATAAATCAGGGTGAAATCTCTCTCAGGGAGGAGTGATAGGGAATGGCAAAGGACACACTGACAAAGGAGATTAATCAGAACTGGTTTTGACAAGCACTGTGGCAGTGGGACAATTAAAACAGACTTTCAAGGAAAAAAAGAGAGAGAGGAACAAACTGGGGGGTAGAGAAAATAGTACAACAATGAATGAATGGAAATCCAAAATCTCTGTAAATGTTCATTAAAATTAATAAAATTTAAAAAAGAAATAACATTTTTAAAAAATGAAAAAAAATGGAATATTCCAGGAAGATTCAGAGGTCAGCTTCTGTGCTAATCTAAGCCACACTCCTCAGGGTCCCTAACCACACTCTTCAGGGTCCCTAACGTGCTCTGTGGTTGTTAGGTCCTGCCAAGCAGGATCTGATTCACTGCTGACCCTCCAGAAGCCTTTCAGAGGCTTTAAATCACACGGGAGGAGATTGCTTATATTTCTCCAGTGGAGCAGCTGGTGGATTAGAAGACCCCTGGTGGGCACACTCTGATCTAGGATGGCTTTCACAGTCTCCAGTATATCACATCTCAGTTGCTTTCCCAGGATTCTCCCTGTTATTTAGAATCAGTGCAACTAAACTATCGGCCTCATTGCATCCTCTAGTGAGAAGGTCAGAACTTGCCCAAGTCAGCTATAGACTGCCTGGCTTGATCCACATGCTGTTTCTTACTTAATGGGGCTGGTTGTCGACATTTAACAACTCAATAATTGACATAAAAAATGGAGATGTTCACCCTTGCTTGAAAATATGGAAGATATGACAGCTCTGGGCCGGGAAGGGTGGGAGCAGAGAGGTGGCCCCTTCCCCGTCAGGATCGTGTCACTCACCTCTGCTCCTTACCTCCCTCTCCTGGCTCCATGACCTCTGCTTTAGCTTCTGAGACATGGGATTGCGGGTCCCAGGAGCTCTGGGGGTGGCAGAGCAGAGAGGAGGGCTTGTGGGATTAGGATTCAGAAGGTAAGAGGACAGATTGAGTGATGTAAGTGACCTCAGACTATTTGATCATGTCCTCGGAACATTGTGTTGCAGAGGTTGCACAGATTGGAAACTTGAGCTGGGTGGAGATTCATCTTCCTTTTGCCAAAGCAAGAGCCAGTGGCTGTGGGTTTACCATCATTAATTTTACATGAGTTAGTGGGCCTTTGAGAGAATCATCAGAGTCTTAGAATGTCCTCTGTAACTGAAATGTTTTGTAAGAGAACTCCTCCCTCCCTTGAGGATTTATGATAATGGAATGCTTCTCAAGGAGAGGTTGACCAGGCCCAAAAGACCTGCCATGTGGTATCAGCTGAACTTGGGGGTGGGGGAAGGCATGTAAGTGGAAGGGGCTGGAGAATGATTTTATCAGTCACACTTGTGTAATGAGGCCCCAGTCAAGGAACTGGGCATGGAAGCTCCACTGGGCTTTAGGCCATGAGCACTTCACACTGGGAACTCTCCCAGATCTCATCCCATATATCTCATCATTCGTATTTTTTGGCTATGATAAAACTTGGTGTACTCTGTGAGTCTTGGAATGACTTATCAAAGCCCAGGAAGCAATGATCTAGTTGATAAAGGGTTGTATTACCAACTCAAAGATAGGCGGTTCTAATCCACCAGCTGTTCCCCAGGAGAAAGGTGGACAGTCTCCTCCTGTGCCATTTACAGCCTTTGAAAACCCACTGGAGAGTCAGCTATGAGTCAATTCTGACTGAATGGTCCATAACAACAACAAGAAGAAGCAGTAATGGGAACCAGCAGGCCAGAGTACGAGCTCCAGGGGGACCTTTCAGCACACAGCTGGCATCTTGATAGCACAGAGGGAAGCCCCAAATTTGTAGCCAGCAGGTCAGAGGTCAGGGGTGAGGGAGTTGAGGGAACTTCCCAGTCTGTTGCTGGCAATCGAGGAAGTCTTGGAGGGTCAAGGCAGGCTGGGGGACTCTCTTCTCTCTGGACCTCTGCCCTCTCTCCTGTGGTTGAGGTCAGAGGAAGAAGTGCTGCATCTGCTGTCAGAACTGGAAGTGAAGTAGCCAGGAATACACTGAGACGAAGGCTTACAGCCTGGTGTCAGAAAAGTGGGATTGGAATAGATTCTTTTCCTTTGATTTTTCACATCCTTCCTTTACTCAGGAAGGAAAGGAAGACCCCCAATAAGATAGATTTTTTTTTCTTTTTTTCTTTTTTTTTTAATTTTTATTTTATTTTATTATTTTTGTGTGCGTGTACCGTCAGTCAAATCAGATCTGACTGGTACAGGAGGAGATTGCCCCTCCTTCCCCGGCAGAACATCTGGTGGATTCGAACCGTGCACCTCTGGGATTGTAGTTGCAGCTTCTTGCCACTAGGCCACCAGAGCTCCCCAAATAAGATAGATTGACACAATGACTTCAGCAATGGGCTCTTGTGTGTCAGAGACGATGAGGATGGCACAGGATAGGGCAGGATATTCAGGTTGGCTGTCACTAGGATCACTATGAGTCATACTTGACCGCACCTAACAACAACAACATCAACAACTTTACTCTAGGGACCTCTGGCCGCCTAGTGTTAAGGAGTTGTACTGCCCAAAAGCACATGGTTCAAATCCACCAGCTGCTCCATGGGAGAAAGATGGGCAATCTCTTATACGGCAATTTATCTCCTCTAAAAACCCACTGGAGAGTCAGCTACAGGCCGGTTCTGACACCTAACAACAGCTTCCTCTAGCAGGAGTCCTCTGGTGACCTAGTCTATAGACTAACACTGCCAATCCAAAAAACCTGCCTCTCTGGTGGTTCAAATCCACTAGCTGGCCCTGGGGAGTAAGATGAGCAATCTCCTCTTGTGTGACTCACAGCTTCTGAGAATATGCTGAAGGGTCAGCAGTGAGTTGGATCCGACCCAGCAACAATGAGAGTTTGAGAGACAGAGAGACATTATCACACTCTATCCCAAGAATGGCTCAATAGTTCTTTGCACAGGTGTGGTCTGGGTGCCCTGGAAGTGCCTATGGAATGGCTTGGGGTTATTGGCACATGGGCCACATGGTATCAAATGGCAGTGACGCCTGAAGATCAGGTACAGGAAGAAGTCATGGCAGCTGGCTTCTGTCACGGGCAGGTCCCGTCACATCACCAGGCACAGCCTCTTCCCCTGCCAAGTGGGGTAACAATACGCCCACCTCTCAGTGTTGAGAGAACTCATTGAGGTGAAGTTTATGAAAGTACCTCATAAGTCCCACTGACAGCTTGGTTTATTTCCTTTGGCAAGAAGCTGCACTGTAATCCCGAAGGCATGTGGTTCAAGTCTCACCAGCTGCTCTGTGGGAGAAGGATGGACAATCTCCCGTGCGAGTAACCACCCCTGAAAACCCACTGGAGGGTCAGCTATGGTACAGAACAACAATAATCAGAAGAGAGGGGGTGCTGTGGTGTCACAGTCCACGGAAGGCTACCATGCTGACCCAAAGGCTGCATGTCCCAGGCTTCAAATCCACTAGCAGCTCTGAGGGAGAAAGCTAGGCAGCCTCCTCCCACAGGGATTTGCAACCTCAGAAAGCCCACTGGGGGGGTTGCTATGAGGTGGAACCGACTTGATGACAGAGTGAGTGAATCAGAAGAGAAAGGCAGGCTAGTGCTTTAAGAAGACATAAGTGTGACAAAGAATATGAAATTGCCAAGAGCCTGATCCTTCTAGAGAGAATTTGATCTGACAGTTGGTATTTGGGCATTTTCTGGGGGAGAAGAACCTAGGAGGTGGTGCTTCGACTTAATCCCTCAGTCACCACTTGGATTCATTGTGAGAGATAAGGCATTGCTCCGGGCATCAAATGAGAGGGGTGCTCGGAAGTGGAGGAGGAGGGAAGCGCGGTGGGAATTGTGCTGAAGAAATGGAAGTGGAGGAGGAGGGAAGCGCGGTGGGAATTGTGCTGAAGAAATGGAAGTGGAGGAGGAGGGAAGGAACTTAATTTTGACTTGAAAGAACTTCCAGTGTAATAATGGAGACAAGTAGACAAAAAGTAATGAGAAACTTGCATGACTAAGATGACTGTATTTGTTTCTTGGGGCAGCCATAGCGCATTGGATGACTAGTAACCACAGAGATGTATTCTTTGTCGCAGTCAGGGTGTCAGCTCTGTTGGCTCCTCCCAGGGTTCTGAGGAGTCTGTTCCAGGCCTGTTCCCAGATTCTGGTGGCTTCTGGGTATCGGTGCCTTCCAGCTCTGTCGGCTACAGTTCCTGCCTCTGTCGCCACAGTGTCGTCTTTATCATGTGTTTATTCTTTTCATTTCCTAAGACTCATTCACGTTAGATTAGGGAGCCCCGGTGGCCTAGTGGGAAGGGATTGCACTGCCAGCCCAAAGCTATGTGGTTCGAATTCACCAGCGGCTCCTCAGGAGAAAGATGAGCAATCTCTTCCTGTGTGACCGACAGCTCCTGAAAACCCACTGGAGGGCCAGCTATGAGCTGGTTCTGACTCCATGGCACATAACAGTAATAGCAACAACATTCATATTGTTGTAGGATCTCTCTCGTAGGGGAGCTCTGGCGGCTTAGTGGTAAACTGTGCTGCCAACACAGAGGAATGTGCTTTGAATCCACAGCAGCTCCAAAGGTAGAAAGAAAGGCAATCTCCCGTGTGCTTCATCGCCTCTGAAAACCTGCTTAGCTCAGCTGGGAGTCGGTTTCTACTTGATGATATATAACAGCAGCAATAAATACTCTGGGAAGACCTTGTGTTAGCTTATCTGATAACAGCTTTGAGAAACCCAATTCCCAAATCAAATGGCATCCACAGGGATTTGGGGTTAGGATTTCAGCACATCTCTGGGAGGACACAGTGTAATCCACAACAACCACTAAATAATAATGAGATTCTAAATGGAATCCTGGTTCAGAAAGAAAGGAATTTCGGTAAATATAAAGAAGATCAGAATAAAGCATGTTGTTATTGTTGTTAATGGTCGTTGAGTTGAGTACAACTCATAGTGACCCTATGAACAAAGGATCTGTTCTATGGGATAATAGTGACACATCCATATTCGTTCATCAGTCCTATTAATGCGCCACAGTAATGAACCCTAGCTCATTGCTGTCAAGTTGGAACCAACTCATAACTGGCCCTCCAGTGGGTTTTCAGAGGCTGTAAATCACATGAGTGTAGACTGAGTCTCCATTTCCCTTTGGAGCAGATGGTGGGTTCAAACTGCTTGCCTTTGGGTTGTCGGCACAACTCCTTACCTATGAGGCCACATGGGTTCCCTACAGTAATGAAAGGTGTTAATAAGAGAGGAAATTAGGTACTGGAGCTCCACCTATTCCCCCCCCCCTTACAAATTTAAAATGGCTTTTTTAAAAAAGTCTATGACAATGTTGGGGAGCTCCGGTGATGTAGTCTGTAGGGACACACTTCTCTGGTGGTGCAAGCCCACCAGCAGATCTTCTGGAGAAAGATGTGCAAGTTACAACGTTTGTAACCCACAGGAGGGTTAGTTATGAGTCCAACTCAATGGCAGTGCGGCCTGTTGGGTACAAGAAGCCCAAGGCTTAATTTCATGTCTGCCCCAATTGCTCAGGCTGAGAGAACCAGGAGGTTCTTGAGCAGATGGCCAGGCCCTGGGGTCTTGCATGTGAGGGGAGGGCACCCAGAGGGCCCATTCTACACATACCTTCTCTGTAGGAGCCTGGTCAGGTATCACTTAAAAGGGGGGAAACAGGAGATTAGGAGGCCATTATACAGATGCATGGAGGACAGAACCCATGTTGTATTGCTTAGACACCAGACCTCGTACCTCACAACCACTATGAGGGCTGCCTCAGCATAGAGTTAAACAATGAACAAATGAACACATGAAAAGACTGGTTTACAGATTAGAAGAGAAAAAGAACGTCAAGGTCTAGTGCGGACTGAGTCACAACTGATATGCCCCCAGCTGTTTTCAATTCAAGTAAAGTAGCATGCTTCGGGAGTCCAGGTGCTCAGCAAATTCTCTTGCTTACCACCCAGTCTTACTATTTTCTAACTGCCAGAGGTCAGATCCACAAAGCAGCTTCTAAGGCTCACAGGCTTCCGGTCCTCTGCTGTGTTTTCCTGTTGGGACGCTTGAGGCTGGGAGCCCAGGGGCTCAGAGCAGCCCGCCTGGAGCAGCCTTGCACCTTCTGGTTCCTTCCCCTGGACATGTGTTTACGATGATCCTTGAAAACACAAGTGTTTGGAAAAGTCTTGAAATAGGAAACAGTCCCCGCTGAGTGTCTAGGTTACATGAAAGCCTAAAAAAAACCTCCAATCGTTTCCTCCTAGGTTGCCAAGTTTGGAGGTTCTACCCGGATCTGCACATCCTGAGGATGACTCAACCTGAGCTTCCCCCCTGGTCCCTCACTTCTCTGTGGTTTCCACTTGGAAGGCCAGCATCTGAAGGAGGCTGCCTTGATGAGGCCTTGGGCAGCCCACGGGCCAGCACACCTGCTCCTGTACAACCCCAGCATCCACCTCCAGGGCCCTCCCTGAGTCCAAGTTCTGACCTGCGTGCTAAAGCAGGCTTCAGTCTGTTTGCTGGGCATTTGCACAGCTGAAAATGTCAAAACAAGTGAAAATGGCTGACTTTTTGAGGAAGGCTGCTGTGCTGTTTTATCGTTGCTCTTGTGGACCCACCCTCTGGTGGGTTTTCAGAGGCAGTAAATCATGTAAGAGGAAACTGCCCATCTTTCTCCTGACGGATTCCATCTGTGGGCCTTTGGGTTGTCAGCACAGCTCTTTACCCACTACACCACCGGAATTAATTGTTTAAAAGTTAAATAAAATCGTTTTTCATAGCAGTTTTAAGCTTATGCAAAAATTGTACAGAAAACTTCCCACGCACCCTCTAATCCTCAATGTCAGCTGCCATTGAGTTGACCCCCAGCCCATGATGACCTCGTGCACAGTGACATCAGCCCGTCATGAGTCACAGAGCTTCCAGTGGCTAGTTTTTGAAGAAGGAGATCTTCAGGCCTTTCTTCCCAGTCTGTTGCAATCAGGCCTTGCCTGTGGTATACTGAAAGCTTATATTAACTAGAGCCTATCGTTTACATTAGGGTTCACTCTGTGCTGTGTAAGGGAGCTCTGGTGGCCTGGAGGGTAAGGAGTTGTGCTGCCAACCTAAAGTTAGGCAGTTTGAACACACCAGCCACTCTGGGGGAGAAAGATGAGTAATCTCACGTGGGATTTACATCCCCGGAAAACACTCTGCAGGGTCCTCTATGAGTCAGTTGAAAGTAAACTGCGATAAACGACATCTGCGCTGTCTAGTCAAATGCTTGGTGTCATGTCTCCGCCATTAGATCCCACACAGAATAGTTTCCCTGCCCTAACGGCTGTTAGCTGCCTGTGCACACGCACCTGGGAGCAGAGGCTGAGGCACTGGGCAGGGGGCGGGGGGCTACAAAAGGGTCTGAGAGAACCAGGTGTGGAAAGAAGCTACTTTGGAAAGGACGAGAGAGAGAGAGAGAGATATGAGGTCGGAAGACCCTCATCTGGTCTCTTACAGCTTGGACCTCTAAGACTGACCTCTGCAAAACTCTAGAGGTTTCTTCACATAACAGGGGAGCAGACATCAAACATGGTCACGTCTGGGGTCAAGCCTTTCTTCCCAACACACCCTACCTAGGGCCCATCAGTGGCCCTCTGAGTGCTTGCTGAAGCCCACTGCCTGTCTGTTAAAGTGGACAGACCTGTGAGTGGTCTGATCCTGGCCTCCTTCACTCATCCCAGGGAAACGCCCCTCACATGCTTTACTTGAGAAGACAGCCTTGAGTAACACCCGCAAAGCTCTGTCAGCCAAGGGGGTTCCCAGCAGAACGAGTGTAAATCTTTCTGGGGGGAGACCACTCGGCTTTCTCTCACGGATCCACTGGTGGATTCAAGCTGGCCTTCTGGTTAACAGGCGCAGCACTCCGTCATTTGTGCCACAGGGTTCCTTAACATCTCTATTCCTTCCCAGACACCACCTATCCGTTACCCTGGTGTGCCAGTATTGCCTCTTCCCTGCCTGGGTCAGCTTCCCTGGGGGCTGGGATTTTGCCTTCAGTGCTTAATTTCTGTGAAATGTCATCACTCAGCGAAGCAATGAGTGTGGGCGCTAAACAGCCGTTATAAAAAAGGAGAAAGAAACCGTTGCCAATGTTATTACACAAGGTGTGAGGCATTGGAAGGTTCTGGTAGAATGACCCACCCTGAGTTATATCAACCTTACTTGTTAGATTCCTCCAGTTGTCCTCGTCTAATGGGTGTTTACCACACTAATGGATATTTTCCAGGGGTTCTGACCTCTATTGTCATGCACTTGGTTTTGAGGATTTCTGGGGTGAATGCCTGTGACTCCACAGGACTTGGAAATCCAGGAGGTGGTTCTATCAGAAGGCAAGTGTGAGTCAAACTCGAGGTTCCAGCTCCTGGAACTGGATGGGATACTCAAACCCTATATGAGTATGTGTGGCCTCTGGGGTTGTCAGGAGGGAACATCACACTGTCCTCTCACTCAGCCTGGCTTTAGTAGCAGGACTGCAGCCAAGCCAGGGCCTAGATTCCAGGATAGATTCCAGGACCCCATTCTCTCCCATACTCTGCTTGGTCCTGCTAGCTGCTCCTGAGAAACATTAAAGGTGCCCATTAGATGGTCTCTATGGCTTAATATCATCACAGGAGTAGCATAACTCAGTCTTTTGTCATAAAAGAGTTTTGGGGAATTTTAAACCCATATAGGACTCGATGTTTGAATAGCTTTCTTGGCAGTATCCTCTTTTGGATGTTTGGCCCCACAGAGAAGCTATATTTATTTAAGAATACTGAGTGAAGCTGTCTAGTATGTGGTTCTCATGATTCCCTCAGAGAGTCTCTCAGTGCACAGAGCCCAAGGCAACCAGGCTGTGACCAGCCCAGGCCATAATTGTCACTGCTGGGGAGCAGCTGGTGGAGGGAGCCCAGCAGGCCTGGTGCGAGGCCTCCTCAGGCCCTGTGAGCCTATTGCCCTCCCTGGGGCACCTGCCCACCAGCCTCAGATCTGGCAGTTCGCAGGTTCTCTGCACTGATTAAAGAAGGTGTGCACATCTAGGCTGAGGGGACTCCTAGATGCAGAACCCCACTCTCTGCTCACACCTTCCTGCTTGGTTCTCCTCTGGGTCTCCGCTGGTCTCCGCCTCTGTTATTGCCTTGTTGGGGGGTTTGGCAGTTTTGGATTCTCTCTTACTCCAACTCAGAAAACATAAAAAAAGCTGGAGCCGCTAACACGACGTGAGGCACTTGGCCTATGCATGTGAGAATTTGGGGGCAGGAGAGAGGGTCTTGGTGTGTCTTGTGTTCTCACAGATACCACTAGAAGGGGACACCGGCTTGAGGTAGAGAAAGTGATGGAAGGTGGGTCTATCCGATGCCATCTTTTGGCTGCATTCAGCCCCACTCACCATGCTCTCATCCTACATAGAGCACAAGCCCAGGCAGATTTGATGGCCTAGTGGTAAGAAGCTGTACTGCAATCCCAAAGGCATGCAGTTCAAAGCCATCAGCTGCTCTGTGGGCAATCTCTTCTCCTGGGATTAACTGCCTCTGATAAACCACTGGGGGTCAACTATGGGTCGGTTCTGACTCATTGGTACACAATAACAACAAAAAACTGACACTTGCTGAGGCCCGAGGGAGCTCTGGTGGCGTGGTGGGCGAAGACTTGCTTTGCCAATCCAAAGACAAGTGGCTCAAAGCTGATCTGTTGGAGAAAGATGGACAGTCTGTCCACATTATTCATAGACTCTGAAAGCCTGCTGGACAGGTTTTGGACCTACCTGATGACAGTAAGTCCAGTTTTCAGGCCTATATTCACACAGACACATTTTAACCATCATCTGTGAGTGTTAGCCTTACTCTGACTGCTATGATACCAACAAGTGAACTTACTAGACTTTGCATAAAGCACAGAATCAACCCCATTTTATCTGTTGGGAGTATTTGTATCTTCATAGGTGGGTTTCCTAAAGTCGAGTTGTTAGAAAAACAGGCAGATTAGTTATAAATTCATCTCAAATTAACAAAAAATGGTAGGTTAGCCTGGGTGTGTCCCAATATATGCTGGTTTCAAGACTAAATAAAGTGTGCCTGATCCAATCCTTGGTATTTCCAGTTGCTTTATAGGCACCTGAAAGTTAGACAATGAATAAGGAAGATCAAAGAATAGTTGCCATTTGAACTGTGCCATTAGTGAAGAGCACTGAATATGTGATGGACTGCGAAAGAGCACACAAGTCAGTTTCTAAGGGAGTACAATGAAAGTGCACCCTCGAGGCAGGCTGAAACTTTGTCTCACTAACTTTGGCTCTATTTTCAAGAGGAAGCAGTCCTTGGAAAGAGGCATCATCCTGGGAAAGGTAGAGGGTTGATAAAAGAGGGGGATATCCTCCGTGGGATGTTGCAGAGCTCAATGCTGATGCTCACAGGGTCACAAAGAGTCATAGTTGACCTGACTGCATCTAACATGTCCCAACCATTGCATGAGACATATTGAATTTTGTAGTTAATTGAAAACCCTGTAGTTTGACCCTAAGGAGAGGAATGAGGATGGGAGGGAGACTCATTAACAAACTCAAATATGCCAATGACACAACGTTGTTGTTGTTGTTATGTGCCATCGTGTCACTTGCTACTCATAGCGACCCTGTGTACAACAGCCCTAAACTCTGCTCTGTCCTGTGCCAATCGCACTGTCTCTGACACACCCTCCCGATTACCCCAGTCACTGAATCAATCCACCTCATAGAGGGCCTTCCTCTCCTGCGCTGTCCTTCCACCCTCCCCAGCATGATGTCCCTCTCCAAGGACTGGTCTCTCTTTACAACATGTCCAAAGTATGTCAGACGAAGCCTCAGAATCCTTGCCTCCAAGGAGCAGCCCGGTTTAACCTTCTCTAGGATGAACCTGTTTGTTTTCTTAGCACCCTCAATAGTCTCTACCTACTGAAAACAAAGAAGACTTAGAGCATTTACTGATGAAGCCCTAAGATAATCAGCATGGAGTACACCTCAATATAAAGAAAACAGAAGTCCTCACACCTGGGCCAATTATCAACATGATAAATAGAGGGAAAAAATAAGTTGCCAATGATTTAATTTTACTTGGATCCACAATCAATGCCGGTAGAAGCAGTAGTCAAACTATCAATGAGCAAATAAACCAAATAAACCTCTTGCCAAGGACCTCTTTAAAATGCCAAAGTGCAGATTCCACTTTGAAGGCTAAGGCTGATCCAAGCCATAGAATTTCCAGTCATGTCTTACATATGTGAAAGCAAGACAATGATTAAGAAGGTTGAAGAATTGGTTCCTTGAGTTGTATGTGGGTATAGAAAACGGAACAAAACTATGGACTGCCAGAAAAAGAAACTAATCTGTTTTTGCAGATGTACAGCCAGAATTCTCCTTAGAAATGAAGTTGGCAAGACTTCATCTCTCATCCTTTGGGCATGTTATTGGGAGGGATTAGTCCCTGTAGAAAGATACCATGTTTGGTGAGGTGGAGGGGTGGTGAAAAAGAGGGAGACTCACAACTTGACCTACGAGTGACAGAGTGGCTCAGCGATGGTCTCGAGCCCAGTGTGATTGTGAGGATGGTGTGGGACCAGGCAGTGTTCTGTCCTGTTGGATACAGGGTCCCTATGAGTCAGAACCTTAATCTGCATATATCCTAACCTTAATCTGTGTATTTCCTAATCATTGCATGAGACATGCTTCTGATGAGTGATGGCACTTAACAACAGCTTGTAGCTTATCTGGAAATCCTTGTTAAAGCCTCTGGATTTGGCAGAGCAAAGCTGCAGGCCCAGAGGGAGGCTTTCTGACTTTCTCCCACCTTGACAGGGGAGTGGAGATGATGGACCCCAGGCTTGAGGGGCACCTGTGAGCCTTCATGTGGTCCTCTGGGGACCGGCGGGGATGATCATGGGACTGACTGAGGCCTGCCTCATGAATCAGGAGGAGAAAAGAAGGTCACTCTGGTGAGAGCAGAGTCAGTAACTTCCAAGGTGAGGGTGTGAGGAAGAATGTGTGTGTTCAAAGACAAGCCAGGCTGAGGGTTTTCACAGGCCTGACGTGCTAACTTCTTCTGCATCTCATGAACAGAGTGAGGTAGCAGCTCCCCTGGGGATCTGGCTGCAAACCTGTTTGAAGGAGGATGTGTGCAATTCCTCTTTCATGAGCTGAGGGATTCACCATCCATTCAGTTAAGTCCACCAGGCTGCATTATTGCTTCCTGGATCACAGGGGCTGGGTTTCCTTCCCGAGGCTGCCAGCCCCAGAGGAGCAGCCCCCTCCCTGGAAAAACGTTGCCGACACGTGTATCCTGGACAGCTGGGGCTGAGAGTATTTCCTCTCAATTGTTTGGAGGAAAGCTCAAGGGTAAATTATGGGAAGAGCTGGCCGGGTGCGGCTGCCATGTGACCCAGGGAGAAGAAGCTTGGCCTGTGGACGGGGCTGCCTGCCGCTGGTCTTGTACAGCTGGCCATGTCAGTCCCTGGAAGTGCCAGGGCATCCTTTCTGGGTGATAGTGCTGTGTCCCACATGCTGAGCTATCTCATGTAGATATAGACAAAGATGAGCTGGGCTGGCTGGGCTGGTGTGGCTGACCACTCCCCAATGATAGAGTTGCTAAAATTCTCCAGAAACTCAACATCAAGTCTAGTTCCTTAGCCTCCCTGTCAGCTTCAGCCCAGCCTCTCCCTGGCCCACACCTCACAGCCCTGCCCTCTGGGTAAACATTCCTACTTACCTTTTCCCAACCTGCTTCAGGGCTTGGCTCTGAGCTCCTTTCTCTTCCAGGCTCTTGCCTACTCATCCTGCAGGGAAGTTCCCAGCCCCTGAAAATCTACTTGGCTGATATACTGCCTCAACCATAAAGCTTGGAGACCATTTACTGTGGTCCATTTGCCGTTATCTCTGTCTCAGGCATCCCTGCTATGATGAATTGAATTGTGTTCCCTCAAATTGCAAATTGCGAACATGTCCTGATGTCAAATTGAGGTTGTGTAAAGATCCCCCAGGATCTGATAAAAGGATTAAAGGTTTTCTCTTTCATCCAAAAGAACAAACAGCAGATTGCTCCTTGGATTCAAGGATTTTTAAATTCCTTCTTACATATTTTGGGCATGCTGTCAGGAGGGATTAGTCCTTGGAGAAAGACATCATGCCTGGAAGGGTAGAAGGTCAGAGCAGGAGACTCTGGATGAGATGGGTTGACTTACTCCATGGGCAATGAGGTCAGAGTTGCTATGAGTAGTTGTGAAGGGCACATAACAACAAAGAGAAAGGATTAAAGGTGGGATGACACACCTCAATCCCTTTACAGCCTGGATGGTATGTAGTGGGGGTTTCCCTGGAGTGTGACCAGTAATCATTTTCTTTCAGGAGAGATAGAGGAAGTGGTTGTTGGTGTTACATGATAACAGTGGGAATGGTCATGTAGCTGACCCTGAAGACAGTTTTCAGCCACAGTAAATTGCATTGGAGGAGATGGTCATTTTTCTCTTGCAGAGCAAGCAGCTGGTGGGTTCAAAAGGAGAGCCTTTGGGATTGCAGCGGAGCTTCTTACTACCAGGCAGCCAGAGCTCCCTGTGGGGCTCTAGGGAGTGTGTGTGTGTGTGGGGGGGGGCTCAGTATTCCCAGGAAAGAAGATCCAAGAGTGGAGCATGTCCTTTGAACCTACATCTCTGTGTTAGGAAAATTCTAGAACCAGAAGACACAAAGATAGAAACTTCTCTGAGAGCTGGTGCCCTGAATTTGGGCTGTTGTTCGAAGCCGTTGAGTTGACTACAATGATCTTATGAACAACAGTCTGAACCTGCATCATCTTCACGACTTCTGATACACTTGGGCCCATTGTCACTGTCAATTCATCTTGTTGGGTATCTTTTTCTTATTCTCTGACCGTCAACCTTTCCTAACACATCTCTCTCTAAGGATTGGCCTCTTCTGACAACATCCCAAAGTAAGGTTCACCATCCTTGCCGCTAAAAAGCACCATGGCTACACTTCCTCTAAGACAAACTTGGGTTTTGGTTGTTTTTGTTTTATTTTTCTTTTTAACTACCATTTTTCCAATAACCTATAATGTGTCCGGAATCTGAAAAATGAATAAGGATGAAAGATGAAGAATCGATGCATTTGAGTTGTGTTGTTGAAGAGTGCTGAATATCCATCCCTTGGGTTGCCAAAAGAACAGATATGTTTTAGAGAAAGTGCAGCTAGGATGTTTCCTGGAGCCAAAATTTGTTGATGAAGCTTCACCTCACATATTTTGAACTTGTTACGGAAGGCTACTCCTTGGAAATGGTCATAAAGCTTGGAAAGGGTCAATGAAGGAGAGGAAGACTCTCAATGAGATGGATTGAGAGAGGCAGTGTCTGTGGCAATGGACTCTAACGTGTCAGGAATCTTAAGTATGGTGCAGGATAGAACAGGGTTTGGATCTAGTGCTCATGGGGTCAATATGAGTCATATTTGACTTGATGGCACTTAACAACAACAACTTCCTAAAGCTGCATTGTAATCCCAAAGACACACTGTTTGACTCTATCAGCTGCTTTCCAGAAGGATGGGAAATCTCCCCCAGTGATACTGAGTACCTCTGAAAACTCACTGGAAGATCAGCTGTGGGTCAGTTCTAACTCAACAACACATACCACCACCTCCTAATTGGTAAGAGAATAAATTTCTGCTTGTGAAAGTCACCCACAAGTGCATCTGTTATCAGAGCACTAGAAAGCCAAGACACTCCCTGTTCTCTCACCCTGCACATTGCAGACGCCCAGACGGTGATGCCACAGTTAACTGTTACTAGGGAGAAGTTTATTTTAAAGAAGAGTTGTCTAGGGCAGGGTGCTGTGCACATCAGACACTGGGGTGAAAAATATGACATAAATATTCCTTGATGACCCTCAAAACTCCGAGATCGCTGGTTTGCTGGTCTAAATAGACATGTGCACAATTTCAAAACAGCCAAGTTGTTTTATGCTTGTTGTTTTGTATTGTATGGCACTCACCAGCTCTTTGACTCTGTGTAATTCCTTCCATTTCTTTTGATGGAAGTGCACCTTTCAAGATCTCACCTGTAGCATCTTTTGGCATTGCAACTCAGGGCTTGAATCTGTTCACTAGTTCTGTCAGCTTGAAAAATGCCACGTATGCTCTTCTGTGTAGGTTTTCTAACTGCAGCTCTTCGTCAATACCATTGTAGCACTCTAGCTTTTCTTCTAGTGCTGCCCTTTGAAGTCTTCTATTCAGCTCTCTCACACCAGCATTCCTTCCCCTTACTTTGATGTCTTTTCACTTCAGTGCAAATTTCAGAGTTTCTTCTGACATTTATTCACTTGTTTTTCTCTCTCTTTGCAATGACCTTTTGCTTCTTCATGGATGATGTCTTTTATGTCACCTCACAGCTCCTCTGGTCTATGGACATTACTGTTTAATGTGTCAAACCTATGCTTAAGGTGGATTTTAAATTCCATTGGATAGATTCAAGGCCATATTTTGGTTCTTGTGTACTTGTTTTAATTTTCTTCGCCTTCAACTTGAACTTGCATATGAGTAGTTGATGTTCTGTTTAATAGTCAGCCCCTGGTCCTATTTTGACTGCTGATATTGAGCTTCTCCATCATCTCTTTCCACACGTGTCGTCAATCTGATTTCTGTTTAATCCATCAGATGAGGTACTATTTCAGGAAGTAGCATATGATCAAGAATCGATTATCCTGAAAGAAAAATCCCAAGGTACACGGAAACATTGGCAAAAGTAAAGTCCCAAGAATTTATGGAATACCAGTTGAAGTGTTTCCACAGACAGATTCAGCTTTGGACGTGCTCACTAGTCTTGGCCAACCAACGGAAAGAAATCTATATTTGTTCCTATTTTTTTTTAAAAGGTGATCCAAACAGAGTGCAGAAATAATTGAACAATATCATTAGTATAACATGTAAGCAAAATCTTGCTGATTATTTAACAACACCTAGAACAGGATACATCTATAGGAAACTTCCAGAAATTCAAGCTGGATTGAAAAGAGGCTGTGGAACAAGGGATATCATTATTGATATGAGATGGCTCTTCGTTGAAAGCACAGAATACCAAAATGATGTTTATATGTGGTGTTTTTATGTTTTGTTGTTTTTTGGGGGTTTTGGTTTTTTGTTTCTGTTTGGTTTTGTTTTGTTTTGTTTTTGCTGATGCAAAGCCATTTAACTGGGTAAATTATGGCTAACATTGAGAAGAATGGAAATCCCAGAACATTTAATTGTACTCCTGTGAAACCTATCCATAGACTATGAAGTAGTTGTCCAAACAGAACAAAGGAACACTGCATAGTTAAAGTGAAGGAAGGTGTGCATCAGGGCTGTCTCCTTTCGTGATCTGTATGTTGAGCAAATACTTCAAAAAGCCAGACCATGGGGTGAAGGAAATGAAAAGGATCTTTTGTGAAAAACAGTATATTCATACTTTGTAAATAAATCAGAGTAATATAAGAGAAAATTTTAAAAAAATGTAAAAAAACAAGACTTTACAAAGAAGAATGTGGCATCAGGATCAGAGACTAGTCAACAACCAGATGGAACAACCTCTCTTGCAGAATTCAAGTCAAGATTTGAACCACTTACTGAAGAAGATCAAACACTGCAGTCTTCAATATAAATTACATCTCAACATCAAGAAAACAAAAATTTTCCCTAATGGATCCAAAGGTAACATCATGTTGTTGTTGTCGTGTACTGTAGAGTCAGGAATGACCCATAGCTGACCCTCTGACAGGTTTTCAGAGGTAGTTAATCGCACAGTAGGAGAGTACCCATCCTTGGAGCAGCTGGTGGACTAGAACTATGTGCCTTCAGGATTACAACACAGCTCCTTGCCACTGGGCTACCAGAGCTTCCTAAAATGATAGATGAAAAGTTGGAGTTGTCAATGATTTAATTTTACTTAGATCATGACCAACACCTATGATAGTCATGAAGCAGTTAAGAAATCAAAAGATATGCTGCATTGGGGATGCCTGTTATCAGGGTTCTCTCCTAAGCCCTGAAGAGCAAGGATGTCAGTTGAAAGTCCAATTTACACCTGATTCAAGCCATGGCATTTTCAATTGCTTCCTATACATCTGAGAGTTGGACAATGAATAAGGAAGA